>NC_143396.1:235517714-235826214 GCF_052110815.1 Crocodylus siamensis | reverse complement strand
GAAGGAGACAGGCGGTTTGACTCCCATCCTCTTGCTCCCCCGCCTACTCCGCTCCCACCTGCTTCACCCTGCCATCATGTACCATGCTGCCATATGCCTCCACACCAGTTTCCGCTCCAGGTACCTCACTAGACCATGCCTCCATGCCAGGTCTGGCACTGGGTCCCTTGCTGTCCCACACTTGTGCCAGCTCCCTCACTCTCCTGAGTTCTGCACCACTTGAGGCATCACCAAGTGGGTTCTTGCTGCCTTTTTTTGACTACAGGTACTTCATTTTCACTTGATCCTCAATTCTAGGACAAAGTTCTCCCCACCCAACCCCATCAAATAAATACAGCACTCCTCTATAAAATGTTAAAATACAAAATTGCCAAAATTTCTCACTTGTCTTCAGGGAAGCCAGAAATAAACATGCTTGTCATTTGACTGATACATCTGAATTCTTTATGATCTACTATTAAGTTCAAGAAGGTAGGGAGTAGTGCAACGTAAAGTAGATCTTGGAAATATTTGTTTAGAGCTTTCAGAACACAATTACCATGAAAGGGCTCTCTAAAATGAAAGCAATGATTAATATTACTCACATTTTATAATACCATTTATCCATAGATCTCAAAAAACAATTTTCAAAAAATTAAACCTTAAACATTTTCTGAGTAGTTATTTTACCCATTTTACAGAAATTAGGAAATTAAGTCGTTGTATTAGAGTGTATAGTCCAAGGTCATTTATACCTGCACATCCAATGAAAATGAAGATGTGATAGAAGCATAAGGCATCCCACTACTTGTTTTATTACAGCTATCCTATGTAATAGTAGCAGATGAGATGTGGTAGGATGGTCTAGCAACCTGTGTGCATCTGTCCAGAGACCTCAGAGATGCACTCTGGTTGCTAGCACATGCTATCATGTCTTCACTACTGCTATTGCTTCAACATACAAGTAATTACACAAACACACTGTTAGCCAATCATCCATGCTACTGTTACCCATACTAATTAAATTACAGGTAGGACAGGTGATACATTTATGCCTTCAGCTTGCTGTTTTGACATACCCTAAGTAGCTAATAGTAGAGCCAGGAATGCAACCCACAAACATTGGTTTCCATAGCTGTGTTCTAAGTCACTAGCTGGACACACCTATTTAACCTTAAATTATAACCAAATATATGGCATTTTTCTTGACATTTTCCATTTTGCTAAGGGGCTCTTTATTTTATTTATTTCTAAAAAAGAGTTACTTTAATGACCTAATTGACACTTGACACATTGGTGACAATTTGCACCTTGCATTAAAAAAATACTAATGGAACTAGCTGAAATAAGGGAAAAGATTTTTTTAATTTTACATAAACTTTTACACCTTTTTTCCCCTGATTTCACAATTTCAAATTTTCTGGAGAATGACCATCTCTCGAAAAGAATCGTGCAAAAACTGAGGAAGGAGAATTAGGGGAGTATGGGATCATCTCTTTAAGAGGCCATGACAGAAAAATGAACAGTGGTTGGGAAGTCTAAACTCTTGAATACATTCTCACCTCTGTAATTGCTTTTCTGAAATAAACCTACACTCCCACAGCATTCCATAAACACTGTTAGTCAAGCGGCACAAAACTCTTATAAAATAGTGAAATATTTTCTCCACTTTACAGACTAGAAAATTGAAGCAGTAAGAGGCTTAAGCAGAAAATCAGTGGCAGACTCAAGAATGGACTCCAGGTATTAGGCCTATGTCTCAACCAGTAGGCCACAATTACCCTATGCAGATCACTTCAACACTCCTTACCTACATACTTTTAGGGGATTTTTTTTTTTTTATAATTCTCTGGCAAATATCAGTACTAGTATTTTATAGATAAGTCACAAGTGTTAGTGGCACTGTCGTCTACTGGATCAGGTATAAGTTCAAAACAAAAAAAAGGGTTATAATCCTTTCTTGAAGCCAGTTGTGCAATTTAGGATAAGACAAATTTGAAAAACCAAGTGTCATGTTCCCTATCACAAAAACCCAATATTGCTATTAAGCATCAGGGGTAGTGTGGTGATGTAGTCACACACCTCTTTGACTATGTTGCACATGCCAGTGAGCTCTCTGAGCTAACCACCGATCAACACAGAGCTCCACATGAAGTAAATTCTTTGAGCTCACTAGTCAATCAGCACAGGTCTTAATGCACCCTACTGAATTAAAAAAACTTAACAAAATCGACATCTATTACATCAACAAAACTTGTAGTCTCCTCAAAGAATGAAATCAGATTAATTCTTGACAAGTCATATTTTCCATAAAGCCATGTTGACTGACATTAATTATATTCCCATCCTTTATATTTTTACTAATAGAAAAGCTAATGTGGGATTCCACTATTTTTCTAAGGATTGTTGTCAGGCTAATCAGGCTATATGCATCTAACTGTCCCTTTTGAATATTATCAAGACAATAGCAACCTTTAGTCCTCTGGAATTCCTCCATTGTTCTAAGATCTATTAAAACGAACATCAGCCAGAGATGTCCTTAACTAAGCACGGGTAACGGTATTGATTTAAGTTTCTGACTTGATTCCAAACCACATGTTATTAAGAAATTAGAAAACCACAAAATTAACCACAAAATAAAAATCCTACAGGTCCTATCATACTGAACATTTTTGGTCATACTCTATCTAAAATGTTTATCAGTGATCTGGAAACAAAATCATTACTGAACATTTTTGTAGCTATGTAAACCTGAAAAAATTGAACAGAAGTACAGTAAAAGCTGAGCTATCCAGTACCTTACAAGCCGGCAAACTCTGTTACCAGCTTGTAAGGGAAAAGTGAAACCAGAAGTGCCCACTGTGGCACTTCCAGTTTCGTGGAGCCGTCACGGCCTGGGGAAAAGCAGCCTGTACTGCCAAGCCCCCGTGGCCCAGGGCATAGCAGCCTGTGCGGGGCCCCCCCTCTCTGTCCCTCAGGGCCCACGGGAGAGATCACGATACAGCAGGAGGGACAGCGATCCAAACAGGCAAAGACGCCCTTTTGGGCTGCTCAGTTAACCAGCATATTTTGTTATCCAGCACCCTCCATTCCCCATGGGTGCCAGATAACAAAGCTTACTGTATAGAGATTAAACTGTTTCTGTGTTTTGCACTGGTGCAACCACTAGTAGCATACTGTATTCAGTTGGATGTCCAAAATCCATGGATATTAACACGCTGGAATGGATTCAGGAGAGCCACAAGAACATGCCTTATAGATAGACTAAAGGAATTAAATCTACTTAATCAAAAAAAGTTAAGAGATAGCTTGATCATAGTGTAAAAGAACTACTTGGGGAACTGATTTTTAACAATGAACAGCTCCTCAGTCTAGCAGAAGCAGCTATAACAAAATTAAATAGTTACAAATATTTACTAACTAAACAACAACTTTTAGAGACATGCTCTTATTCACATGAGAGTAAAATCTGGAAAACACTAGTCTGTATCAGAGGTCATAACTAGGACTGCAGAGCTATTTGTGGCTCAGAGCCAGCCCAGGACGTGGGGTGGATCCAGCTTATGGCATGCAGCAGTGGCAGCAGCTCTAACTCCAGCCCAGGATATGCAGCAGCAGTGGCAGCTCCAGCACCAGAGCAGCTCTGGTTCCCACCACATGTCCCAGGCCAGAGCTGGAGCTGTCAAAACTATACAGTATACCACAGCTGCAACTACACAGAAAATGCAGCAGCAGCTTCAGCATGGAGAAGAAAAGCCTGCAGACATGGAGGTAAGGCACCAAGGTGGCAACAGGCAAAGCAGACAGAGGACAACTGAGTCTCTAGCAGCCCTCATTCATACTCTTGCCATTGCCTGGCATGTCCACTGGGGCCCAAGGGTCCCAGATCTTGCAGCAGGCCACTGCCCCTGGCCACATACCCACAACATCCAGGAGCCCAGCAGCCTAAAGAGAGCATCTTCAAGGGTGAGATCTACTCCCTGGGCTGTATGTTTGACACTCTTGGTCTATACTACGTAGGAGGTCAGATTAGCTCACAGTTGGGCCCTTCTGGAAGTACAATCTGTTATTGCAATTAATTTCGCTGGAGCTAGTCTGGATTTATACGTATGTATCCAAGAAGAAAACTTGGTCCAGTCTGTTAAGTGCTATAATATGTCCAAGGTTTTATAAAAGCAGAGACAAAGACAGAAAGCAAAAGTTCTGCACTCTCCATCTTGTCAGCTGCTTCCTCCTCAAATTCACCCTAATTCTTCTGACTGAAATGTTGTACAAGTGCTCATTAAACTATCATAATTTCACAGAAGTTTGGATTAAACTTGCTGCATTTGAATTTACAAAAACTGTTTGTTACGAACAGATCATCTCAAATCCTTAAAGGCAACTGATTAATACATCAATTATAATTAATTATCCCATATAGCATTAAAATATTTCTAAAACTTGTTAAAAAAAATAAAATACTGTTTCTGAATTTAGCTATGCCAAGCTGTCAGGATTCAAATACAGAAAAATATACTTTAGGGGGGAAAAAAAGTCTTTTTTATGCACCTATGTCAGGGGTTTTCAACCTTTTTGGGGTTAGTGTACCCCTGGCAGCCGGACGCAGATTGGGGTGTGGGGCACGGAGCTGGTGTGTGGCCAAACATGGAGCTGCAGCAGCCGCCACATGTCACCTTCCCCTGCCCCCCACGTCCCGGCAGGCAGGCAGTACCTGTGTGGGATGGTGCATGGTGGCGCTCCATCACCACCTGCCCGCGTGTACCCCCTAGGGCCTCCCAAGTACCCCCAGGGGTACGCATCTCCCCATCTGACAAACCCTGACCTACACATCCTCTCCCTAATACAGCGTTCAACAATTGATTTATCTATCATTACATAAATTATATGTCATCCTTACTCCATTATGCGGATACCATTTTTCCTGACTGACAATGTGGGAGGATACTATTGCTGCTACCAAAATTTATCTTGTCCAATTTAAATTCACCCTGGATTAACCTATTATGCTTCCTTTCCATGATTAAATGAATCCCTTTCACCAGAAAATGACATTTTCAGCAATAGCACTTCTGTGTCCCAGTAGTTTCCCAAAATGCATTACAATATGTTTCTATCATGCACTGTTGTTTTGGGGTAGGGCAAATACTAATATCATTAGCTATTTTTGGATGCATTCATTTTCAATTTAAAAGCATATTCTTACGAACTGACAAGCTCAAAATTGACAGCCTTTAGAAAACCTGAATTTGGGATGAATTTCTTTTAAGTGTTTAAAAATAAAATGTCTTCTGCAGCCTCCCTTTAACGATTAGGAACCAAAAATAATTGTGTCCCTCTACAGTTATGTGATTTATTTGATTCTCCTGGGGACAGCTTGAATATATTTATTTTGTGTTTAATTCCAAACAACCAAATCCTTGTATTTTCCACTAAGAAGCAAGTTTGTAAACACTTATTCTTTAATCTGCACTTCATTTTTGTTTCCCAAAGGGGATTTGTAGTTCTTGCACACCACTGCACACAATTCTTACCATCACCATGGCAGAAGGGAAAGAAAGGTACATTAAAAATACTTTCTAGCAGAAAGGTTTAGGAAAAGGCAATCCCAAGAACTTGTAAAAACCTCTCTATTATTAACAGCATCAACCACCAAAAAGAACAAAGTCAAAACGAACACATACAGGTAAACTATTTAATACCACTTACTTAACACACAAATAGCCACATACTTCTTTAAAAAACATAACCTAATTAAATGCCTCTAAGATTTTAAAATGTTTCCTCTTTAGCTAAGTTTTACTTTACATAGAGACATATTTGAAGATCAATTTTCTTTGACAAGCCTACTAGTTATAAATTCTGATGCTTTCAAATTACATTTATGCGAGCTAATTTAGCCATCTCAAACTTGTAGATAATTTTCCTCTAAAACACTAGGTTATTCTTTTTCTTGAAGATTTCTACTCCTCTTCTTTTTTTCTCTCCCCCCTCTTTTTACATTCCCTGATACACAACACAGTGAATAAGGATATCTATGGGATGAGGAGTTGAAGAAGAAATAGGAAAATGAGGGAGCAAAGTTGAAAATTAATATGAGAGTATGGAATGACTGACAGGAGAAAGCAGGTAAGGTAAATGAGGGGTGGACGGAGTAAGGTTAGTTAACGTAAGAGGATAAAAAAATGGAAGTGTGAGAAGCTGCACTTGCAAGCAATGTTGGCATTAGGAAAATTACTTGCTGTTAATAACTGTTGTCACCTACCAATTCAGCCATGTATGTGATAGTTAAATCTAAACCTAATGTTAAATTATCCTGGTGTATGCCAAGCCCACATAATTTTTAGTAGAATTAAAGAGCTTTAAAAACAGACTGTAACATTTTTACTAGACATGTTCCTTACAAAACAATGCTTTGAAATAATACCTCAACAGTTACTTAGTCATAAAATCACTAACACCTTTACACAGATTTGTTCACTAGCTTTTACCTGAAATGGAATGTTGTACACATGTATAGGGGTGTATGGTGTGGATTTTTCTCCAGAAAACCTCACGTTACACACTGCCATATAAAACTAGATGAGCAAATCATACCTTGGCTTTGGACTGGAAAGCAACGAAGTGCAAGGTGGAGAAGATTTTATCTCCTTTTACTGTTGAAATATACCATCATCATATAAGAGAAGCAGAATCTTTGATCACACGAGGTTTAAGAATATACAGCACTCTTTCAGATATTCTGGACCCAGGTCACGTAACAATTTGAACATACGATCCCTCCCAAATTTAAGCATATTACGTAGGAAACCAAGGTAACACAAGTAATAGAGGGATGATGTACTCAAATTAAGCCACGATTCTTGGGGAAATAAATAACTTCATTCTTTGTCCTGAAGTTTTCCTGAGACTACTGCTGTTTTTCAAAGCCCAGAGAGTCTGCACTATTATAGTCCAGACATGAAGGTCAAAGTACACGTTAATGACATCAAAGTATCATTTGCAAAAGTGGGCTAGATATCTGGCCAGTCAGAAACGGTAGGTATATTTTAGAGGTGCACCAATACATCAGTCTGATATCAGATCAGCATAGATAAAAAGAAAATTGACTGTATTGGTAATCGGCCTCATATGGCTGATAATCTAGCCGATAAATGCCCGTGCTTATGTGCAGCCACAGCACATCATGTACACAATGACGAGCACATCCCAACAGCTTGGAGAGCTGCATGCAGTTGGTAAGTCTGCTGTGGTGGAAGAGGAGGGGGGAAAGAAGGGACATGGTGGACTAGAACAAGGCCCCGTAGTGAGGGAGAGAATGGGGCTGGAGCTGGCGCATGCGCTGCTCAGCCACACTGGGGAGAGGAGTAGGACAGAGCTGCAGCTCGTCCAGAGAGTATGGTGGTGGAGGGGGCAGCTCTTGCTGCTACAACCCCCAGGAAGGCAAGGGGGTGGTGTGTACCCCAGATCTGCACAGGGTGCAGGCAGGGTAGGCTGCCACTGTGGGCTGGGTCTATGCCGGGCTGTGCTCAGGGCAGAAGGTGGCAGCACTGGCAGGGGGACTAAGGGGGGGGGGGCTACAGTGGATTTGGGGATGGCTGCAGCCCCTCCCATAGCCCCCCTCCCAGCGCTCCTGCCGTCCACCCCGAGTGCAGTCCAGCCTGGCACAGCCCTGGCCCCAGACCCAGCCCAGAGCTTCAGCCTGCCCTGCCCTGCACAGATCCGGGGGCATACTCCCCCCACCCCATGCCCTCCCAGGGTGCGCGCAGCAGCAGGAGCCAACCCCCACCCCATGCCCTCTAGACGAGACACAGTTCCATCCCAGGCCTTGCCCCACCCCAGAAGGGCAGCACGTGCCCCAGGCTCTACTCCAGCTCCTTCCCTCATTGCAGAGACCTTGATCTGTGTCCCTCCCACACCTCTTCCCTCCCCCTTCTCCTTGCACCATAACAGACTCACCAGGTGGACACAGGTCTTCAAGCAGCAGGGCTGTGTATCAGAAATTGGATCAGTATCAGCCAATACACCTCCTTAAAAATTGACTATCAGTATCAGCCCGCAAAATCTCTGTCGGTGCACCCCTAGTATATTTTTCATCTATGTTGCTGTATGAGGAAAGTGAATTAATTCTGAACTTCAGACTAACTTGTGAAGCTGTGGGTATGCTTCTTTCATCAGTTTTCCAGCACAGCAGAAAACTCTTGAATTTTTTTCTACCTATACAGCATCATTTTGCTAGGGTTCAGCTTTGGCTGAGTCTTCCTTGTTTTTTTAGTTCATTCATTCAAGACCCAGACTGATTTAGTTCAGCAAAAGTAGCTTCATCCAATGTTACATAAATCAGAAACAGCATGTCGTCTGTGTACTGGATACACCTGAGTCTGTGAAGCCGTCCTGTGTCTACTAGTAGCTGCACCTAAATGCTAACAATTACTAGAGAAAAAACTGAGCTTAACAGGACTCCATAAAAGAAAAAGTGCAAATGGCAAAATTTCCAGTCACTATTTCTTCAGCTACCTGCCTCTAAGAAACTTTTTTTAATATTTCTGTACTTTTTTCCCTTGGACCCCTGCATATTTCCTTAGATAGGAAACTGAGTTGTGAGGCAGCACCTAGGGAGTAGAGTACACATTGACCATGCTAAACCTTGTCTTGAGATAAGACAAGGACTTTGTCTCCAGGGCTAAGTACAGACAGCCAAAAAGCCCAAGACTGAATCAATTCAATCTTTGCAGGTTAGTCTAAGCCTCACAGATTGGCCAAATAAGCAACAGACATTCACTTTTGATTCCAGAACTGTAGCTGCGTGCCTGCAGTGGCTACAGGAAAAGCCAAGAAGTGCTATAGCAGGCCCTCCTGCTGGACTGGTGCAGACAGCTTGTTCTAAGAGTAGCCCATCCACCCTGCAAGGAAGGGGGGGGGAGAGTTACAGGGGAATTGCAAAGCATCTTAGGATGTTGGGGGACTGTGAGTTAACTTGCATCGGGGGGGGATCTGGGACAGAAGTTCAATAAACTGATTTAACTTTGTTAAGTCTGATACAACTTCCATCTAGGTTTATCTTAAACTGGTTTCAGCCATTTTGAAAGAGGTTTATATACACTGAACTTCTGTTGTGTTATAGATTTGAACCGGTGCAAGTGTAATTGCAGTCCCTAGCCCAGGACTGTTATTCTGGCACCTTTTCTTAGCAATAAATTTCTGTTAAAAATCAAATCAATTGTTTTCTATTACCATCAGACTATCAACTTCCACTAATGCCTAGCTTTCTGGTAGCTCATTTTGACCAGCATTTCCTGAACAGAACACTAACCAAGGTATCTCAAATTTGTTGCTACCAGTGCCATCAATTATGACCTCTAGCTTCAAGACACAAAAATTTCAGAATTCAATCACTTCAACAAATATCAAACAATCCCATTTTGAACTGGATATTTTTGTTCCTCACCCATATATATTTTAAAGTCACTTTACCTTTAGGTAACCTTAACACTTATCTGCAGCATACTGAAGCACACATACTCAGCAATAAAAGACCACATTACAAGGTCTTGGTTGAAAGCAGACCTTGACAAAGAAAGAGGGGGCATTACTTAGATCATTTGGATTGTGAAGCTGATAGATTCAAAAATATCACACTCCTCATCAGCTGAGATGGTGAATGTACATTGTCAAAGGAAGGTCATCTGATTCACATTACAGTAAAGGTTGAAAATGAGTCAGAATCAAACAAATCATATTTCCTCCTCCCTACACACCTTCCTCTGCCCCTCACATCTGTTTTATTGTTATCATTATGATGTTTTTTGAAGAAACATGTTAATGCCACATTTTTTCCACTTGGTCTTAACTCACAAGGGAATAAGCCAAACACAAGGAGAACTGAGGAAAGGGTGAGAGGGACAAAGAAGAAAAGAGGAGGCTGCCAGTAGTTAAGAACAGAGGGTGAAATTAGAGTGAAGCTGATAAGAAGAAAAAGCAAAGGAGGGATAAAAACAGCCAATCAGCAACTGGAGTCAACGAACAAAGGAAACCTCTCTCTCTCTCCCTATGGGTAGGGCCAGGTCTAGGCATAAGAGATACGGATCTAAGGAGTCTGGAGGTGGAAAGGGAGAACTGGGACTTGCTAGGAAAAGGCTAAGCTTGGGTGAGGAGTCTGAGAAGACAGACTGGAACCTCCTATGGAGAAACAGATTAAATATGGAGCTGGGAACAAGGACTGCTATACAGGAACACAAAGCAAAAGGAAAGGAACTGGGATTGAAAAGACAGATTGGGGCTTAGATGATTTGAGAGGGTGACGATAACCAGCTGAACAAGGAGGGCAAGACTAAGACAATGAGTCAAGGGCAATCAAGAGAAAGGAGAGAAATGCAGGTTACAGGGATCAAGGCAGACTAGTGCCCAACAGACAGTCTCCCTACTCAATCTACCCTCCATTTCAAACCCAAGACTCCTAAGTCTCACCATTCTTCTACTGTGAGCAAATATGAAACCCAGAGCCAAACTTTGGGTTTCTCAATCTTCCCTGGTGCTACTGCAAAGGAAAACCTACCATTGCTAACAATTATTCTCTTAGCATAAGCAGTCTGTGGTAAATCTAAAACTGCAATACCAGTGATGACCCAGCCCATGAGTCTAACAGCATGATGTCATGTAATTAATTTTCTGTTTTTTTCACTTTGCTGTATAAAGTGTAAAAATAGCAAAATTGCGCACAAAATGTGTTAAAAACGTTACGTTTGCAAAGTTCGGCACTCAGTGTAAGAAATGCCTGAACAAAGTTTCTGGTTTCAACTTTAATTTGCATCCCTTGTATATATTCATTTTGATACAGCCTTATTACATGGTCAGGTACTATTATTTTCCTGATTCATTTAATGCATGAGACTGAACAAAGAAGAGAAAATATAGTATTGAATCAATGTCTGGCACATTTATTTATGGTACACTATTCAAATCTTAATCAGAAGATAGAAATTATTAATTTCCGCACCAGCTTTTTTATTATGCAAATAACTATAACATCTAAGTGATGAATAAACATCAATTTTCTTCTACAACACCTCTTCCATTCAGGGAACTGAGGCACAGAGAAATTATAAAAGCTTCTACTAGTTCTGAGCACTCGAAGAGAAACTGGCAAACCAAATTTGGGTTGACATGGCTAGTAAATTATTTTTCAGAGTAGTTCCATACTTCATTCATTCAAGCACAGATCCCATTGACTGTAGTTGCAGCTGTTAGTGCTCAGCACTTTTACATATCAGATCAGAAGAAATCAAATCTGCACCCACAAAATGAGAAACACAGTCAGCCACCATCACGGCAAAGATCCATTTAAGAATATATACAGATACCCACTCTCCCAAGAGAACCCCTCCCAGAAGTGATTTGATCTAGGTTGTTCCCGGGTTTTTTTCTTCCTGGAGTGGCCATTTTTGCTCTGGAAGAAAAATTCTGAACCTCAGTACACTTGTGGTGAGAGCAGCAACTCTACCAGGAGAAACTGAATGTCTGTAGGTAGCCTAAGTGACTTGCCTAGTATTATACAAGGTAACCTATGGGAGACAAGGATAGATCCTAGTTCATCAGCTGAGATTCATCTGCCTTAACAATGAAGATACCTTTTTCTCTTCCTGAAATCCTCTGCTTCACCTACTAACCACCTTCTAATTTGGTGGAAGTCAAAATTGACATCTTAAAAGCAACAGCCACCTTGATGCATTCCCTGAACAAGTTTCTCTTATTGCCTATGGCAGAGAAAACCTTAATTCTGCCATTTCATAATCTTTAATGTTCAATTTACAACTTTAATATTGTTCTTTTAAAACAGTTTTACCACATTTGAAATAGAGTGCACACCAAGACAACTATATATTTGAAGTAATGCAAAGTGAACAGTTTCTAATTGATTCTATTTTCTAGTAATCCAAACATGGAATGATTTGAAGCAGTATTCAGAAATTAGTGTATGTAATTATTCTGAACATCAACCAGGTTCTCATTTCTGTAAGAAATTACAGAAAAATACAGCCCTTGCACTAGAAACCAGGCAGATCAGTTCACACTGTTAATACACTAGGGGTACATCCAAATGTGAAATTAACATGATGCAATAAACTCCAGAGCTCTTTGACTCGGAGTACACCGCCCTGAGCTGGCAGGGGTGGGGGCGGAATCAGCCCTGTTGATGACATCAAACAGCAGAGGGGCTGGTTGGGGCATCAGAGTGCAGAACATGCAGAGCCATGTGGCTAGGCAGCAGGCAGCCTCCACACTCTAGCATCATTATCCCCCAGCTAGCCCCTGTCAGCTAGCACTGACTACGGTGCTGTCTCCGAGAGGCCTGCCCTTTGTCCAAAGGCCTATCCCTTGTCTTTTGGAACTTCAGTCAGTTAACAAACCAATGCTGTATCACTGTTCTTCTCTTCAGAAAATGACATTGAGAAAAGCTGGTCACTTACTACTGTATAGATATAAATTTTAAGAATTTCTGCTGTATATTTAAGCCAATCCCTTTCAATTGATACTCTTCTAACTCCTGCTCCCACAAATAGTAGGAATTGCATTTTCTTTAATTTGGACTACATACGAATGGTGAACTGATGGATTAGACTTCTTAACCAAGGAAAAATAAGCCTGAGGTAAATGAAGTAGCACGTATTGTAGATATTAGATAAAAAGAATTTTCATTCAAACAGGGTACCAAAACCAGAGATCATACCTATTTAATATTATTCAGGGAAAAGTTTTCTTGATGCAGGAGGTTTTTACAGACACACAAAAGACAAGAGTTCTTGCTGTGGAAAACCTGAATTCTAATTCAAATAACTATAAAAAAGACTGGAGAAATGGCTTGGTATCGGAACACTAAACAGAAGTAGTAGGTCTAGGAAAGGATTTGAAAGCAGAGAGGAAAATCAATTGAAACAAAAATGATGTGTGCTGCAAGGGCAAAAAGAAAATCAGTGTTAAGTTCAGAGTAATAAAGAGGTCAAAGAAAAATTAATAGAGAAGGGAGAAAATAAGGGAAAATGAGAAAAGTTATATATTTGATAAGTTTATGTATATTCAAAAATGAAGACTCATAACAAACTGGCTGCAAAAAGACAAGAATTAATGGATGGATAAAAGAAAAGCGAAGCAATACAAAGGAAAATGAGTGTGTTGATTATTCAAATTGATTGACAGAAAGATGAGACAGGAAAGGCTAGAATAGTTGACATACAAGACGGTCAAGACAGAGATCAGATTTTTAACATCTGAGAAAGAGATGGATAATAGAAATATTACAAGAAGCAAAGGGGGTATAATTTAAAAGGAGTAGAAAAATAAAGGAGTTACAGATTTTACCTAGGTTTCAAGCCTTCGTAAGTGAGGATAGCGGAGCCGTCACCGGTATGAACAAACTGAGAAAGACAGGTTTGGCGAAAAAGTTAAACAGCTCCATTTTTAATTTTTTGGTTGTGATTTCATATAAATTTATATCACAGTAATAAGCCTGGGACCAGAAGGAGTTTCCTGGGACATCAAGTCCAGTCCTTTGCATTTTCAGGCAGTTGATAAACAGAAGAATATCTGAAATCACCACTTCAAATCCTTAGTCACAATAATATCTGGAACACCCAAAACAAGCTATATAGCATGGGTGGGCAAAATACAGCCCCCAGGCTGGATCTGGCCCACCAGGCAATTTCATCCAGCCCACAGGCAAGTGCTTACCAAATCACTGTATCTGGCCTCACCTGGGACTGCCCCTGCTGTGCTCACATAAGGCCAAGTCCCGCTCACTCCCGCAGGGGCAACACACACTGTGCTCCCACCTTCACCCCCAGGATGGCTCTGACCCCAATCCCACAGGTAGAGAAGCAGCAGCAGTGGGTGGGGAAAAGGTGGTGGCAAGCAGGCAGGAGGGTGAGGAGTGACAGTGACAGCAGGCAGCCAAGGGAAGAGGCAGCGGGCAAGCAGGCAGGCAAGAGGGAAGTGAAATGGCAGCTAGGCAGGAGCGCAGGGCCCCAGCCAGTGCCTCCGGTCAACAGGGGCCAAGGGCAGAGTGGCAGGAGCACAGAGCCTGGGCCAGCAGAGGCATGGGTGTCCGCTTGGCTCCACCATGTGGGGCTCCCCAGGACTCACGTGCAATTCCCAGGGTCTCCACCCAAGCCATGGGCCTCCAGGGGGAGCCCCGCATGATGGAGCCAGCAGCCCAACCATGCTCACTGCCACGCACAGGTCATGAGAAATGGCGGGGAGTTCGATGCTATGGAGCCGAGCCAACTTCATTCCTCCCTCTGCTGCCCCAGCCAAGCCCCATGACCTGCACTGCTGGCTTTGCACAGGGCCTCAGGCAGAGAATTTGGGAACTGCATCCAAGCCCCGTGCAATGAAGCCAGCATCCTGGCCACTTGCAGTCCTGGGGCTCACTGGGACCATGCGCCACCAGGGGCTCTGCCTACTGCAGACCATGAGCACCCCAAGAGGCCACCGCCTGCTGTTGTGCACAATGGGCGGGCACATGGGCCTCACATTCACCCACACCCTTCCACACACTCCACAACATCCCCCATAAACCCTATACCCATCCACCCATATCCCCCATGCCACCCAATAATGTACACAGGGAGGACTTCACTTTGAGGTTTTACACAATCACCTCTATGTACACGATGCAAACACATATAAATCAGGACAAAAATATTTTTTGAAAAAAATTAAAGTACGTTATAGTAGATTTTTATCTTTAATACATAATTTGGTTTTTTTCTGGTTCCAAGATGGCAAACCCCACACCCAAAAGCAGTACTTCCAGGGGCAAAGGGGACTCCTGGTGGCAAAGGTCAGGGGTTAGGGGTGGGACTTCTGGCCCCAAGATAGCAGCCAGGGGACAGGACACCTCTCAACAGGCAGGGCTACCCTTGCAGCCCTCAACAGCTCACCAAAACTCACTAAGTGCCTCTCCAGCCAAAATAATTGCCCACCCCTGCTATATAACATGTCACAAGTAAAAATCAGGGGAGACCAGAGCAATGCCAATGCTCAGACACAGCACTGCAGTGATTAAGCAAGTTGTTCCCACTTTACCCAAGCATAAGAGCACAAGGACACCAAAAACTTGAAATGGTTGACAGAAAGATGTTGGTGAGAGACTCTTGGAAAGGAAAAATTCAGAAAATTTTAAGTACTTAGTAATAAAAGGCAGCATAATAAGGATATGAAGGATGAAACTAGAAAACTTACCACAGCTGACTTTAATAGGGCTACAATTCCACCCTGTTCATCTGTGATTTATTGTACTTGATGAGGGGGGCTCTTGCTCACAAAAGCCTACGGATCTTTAATTGAGTTAATCTATAAAATGCATGTCTACCGTGCCTTCAATTCAACTGTTGGTTTATAGAGAAAATTATCTGAAACTTTAAATACTTCAAGACTTTTTTTCTTGTTACATTTATTTTGTGGTAATGCTGGGGGGGAAGAGGTTCATATATATAGTAGCCTATACTAACACTCAGAGGTTGATCAAATCTAGGTCTCACTGAATACCTGCTTTCATAAAGCATTTGCCATACAGCATCAGGGACGAGTGAAAAAAACAGAGTAGGATTTGAATTCTGAAGTTATTTTATTGTCTTTTGTCCAGTCATTCCCTACAAACACCCACAAAAAGATGTGAAAATATACATCAGCTGCATGATCATATAACAAGGTGGAACAAAAGGCATTAAAGACTATATCCTTTCACAAACAGTAAGAATTTTACTTAGTTATCTGGGGAATATGGTAAATGCTGTAGCATTGGTTTATTCCTTACCTACGAAATACCTTTCATTCAGATACTCCAACCTGACCTCATAAACATAGCTAAAATTTAATTATTAGACAATGATTATTTTTTAGCATTTATTATTCTTATTGTTCAGACACAAGGATCACTATGTAAAAGAACACAATTTGCAGAAGTGTAAGTGAGCTCACCTACTTTTTCTGGTGTAGGCAATATAAAGAAAGTCCAGGCATGCAGCAAGCCTTTAACATGTATTCCAATTCTGCCATCTCATAGTGTGATGGTGCTTTAGATCCAGGCAAAAATAAAGGTTATGAACGTATATGAACAACTTACTGTGATATCAAAAGGGGACACTTTACTGCATATCAGTTTTTCTGCAGTAAGGAGGGCTAACTACCATACTTTAGATTTCAGTTACCATGGAGTATGAATGTGCACAGCAGCAATTATCATATGTAGTACAGTCCCACAACCTTTCATCTCAAAATAATTTGTTCATTTATCTATACCCAAAGACGTGTGCATAAACATGGATGCACAGAGTCCCTTTCTGAATGCTGCAAATACACATTTTTAAGGAAAATCCAACAAACAATATAAAAGCTGTCACTTCCTATTTTTAGTTTGTCACACTGTAATATGGAGAACAGCTTGCTTCCATAGGGCAAAAAAGGATGAGCCTTGTGTGATATTAGGAAGAGCTAGGGAGGAAGTATTGAACAGATGGAAAAAGCTTAAAGCAATGCCAAGTCTTGTGATTTTGTTGCAAGTCTTGAGGTTGTCTTTTTCTGTTGTTTAACAATTCTAATTAATTCCAGATCTCTACCTTCATTTTGTAAGGTTCTGCCTTTACATAAAATTACCCAGCATCACTCAGGACTCTCAATAAGATTGAAGACAAAGGCTGTTATCACCATGGCCATTTGACCTCAGCAAATCAGAGGTGGGAAATGTCCCCCAGAAGTCAGGCTTATTAGGAAAGATGGTGGCTTCTGACCAGGAAGGAAAATTTGGAGATGCAACAAATGGAACAGTGGGAAAAACTAGGAGAGAGAATGTGTTAAGGAACTGGTTAGTAAAGTATGAGCAGATACTCATTTGTATATGGTAAATGTATGGGAAGAGCTGCAGATACAGAGGGAGAATGTGAAGAAGAGGAAAGGTAGGGAAAGAAAGGGAAATGTGTGGGGTAGTCTCCTGAGGACAGGAGAATCTGGGGTTCATGCAGGGAAACGTTAAATGACGCAACTGCTTATGGTATCTAGCTGGGGGAACTACAAATCCCTATACCCCAAACAGAGTCTGTTTGCGTGGCAACTGGTAAACAAGGGCGGCCTGTACATTTTACATACACATTTAACAGAAGATGGGCCAAAATACAATTTTTTAAAAATCTGATTCATGATTTTTGAACCCTCATAATTAGAAACACTGTCCTCAGAATTGATAAATAACAGTTTTTCAATAATTAAAGTATTTAATGATTACAATGTATGGTTTGTGTTTAATTTTCATATTTTTACACTTTAAAGAGCAAGGTAAGAAAACAGAAAACCCATCACGAGACTTCAAATTGACAAACACATGGGTCAATAGCAGGGTTGAGCTTGTAGATCCCCCACAAAGACTATTTGAGCTAGGGCAATAATTTCTTAAAGGCTTCTTAAACGAGTTGGGGCTTTAATAGTGAAAAGGTATAAAGACAAGCATTTCAACAAGCGTGTAAGGAAGGGCAGCATTTAGGGCTTCTTAGCTTTGTTTTTGTGTGGGGGAGGGTCGTGGGTTTTTTTGTTTTATTTTGGTTGAGGGAGGGAGGTTTTGGAGGGGGTATTTTTTTGTTTGTTTCTTTAGGTGTTTTTAAATTGAAGTAAAAAAACCGTGCTAGATACCTGGGGTGAAGACTAATCTGGATACCGAGTCAGGGTATCACGAATACTCTCTCAATAAATATAAGAATTCCATGAGCTTCTCTAGGCTGCAACTGCACACTCTTAATGGTCTGAGTTTATTGACATTGAATCATTTAATTTTTCTTGTTACTCACCTTAGATGAATTCTCCTTATGTCTCTCTAAGATAAAGTAGAAGAGATGTGCACTGAAATTCTAATGTTTTTATTTGTTTAGTTTTTTTGGAGAGGAGGGAGAGTGGGGGGGATAACAAAAAGTTGTTGGGAAAAGACTTTTTCTTTTACTTTAAAAAAAAAAAAAATCATAGTTTTCCAATATAACTGTTCTTGCTGCTCTAAGACGCTTCTGATTTGTAGGAAGATGTACACAGGTTAAAACTAAAGTGGAAAAAATACAAAAATTGCAAGATCTTTTAAAAATGAAAATGATACTGATTTTTAAAGACGTACACAATTTTGCAGGCATATAAACATGAAAATATCCATGGCACATAAGAGCTGGGTACCTGAATACCACTGAAAACTTAGATTTTAGTGTACAGTACCTTACAGGCAGCATTGCAAGAATAATTTGTACATGAAGATGAACAGATTTTGAACTACTCCCCAGAGTACTAGAAGCACATACGTTTTTTTCCTTAGCATCAGAATGCATGTCTCACTACTTCCATTCTTTTTCACTTGAATAAAATTATTGTGGAAAACAAAGAAACAAAAACAAACAAACAAACAAAAATCAGTCTCAGGTTACAATTTCTCCTATATCTCTTACAATACCCAAACCACAGAAAATACGTGAACTTTGTGTAAATGCAGTATTCTAATTTTTCCCTGCATCCCTGCAGAGATATGTAAAAATGCCAACTACAGTATTAATACTCATTCTAATAATCGAACTTAACATTTCATCTGACAAATCTAAAAAATAAATTGGAATTTGCACGGATCAATTTGAACAGAAAAACCCAACACAAGGCAGACAACAGTACATCAGGTTGTGGATAGGAGATCGTCTTCCCACAGTACTCCTATCTACCTGAAAGCAATACATTCAAATAATTTCTTTATACAGCTTAGAACAAATCACGCCATCATCAGAGTACTAAGTACCTATGGAAATTATATCCTTGTTACTAAAGACTGGGTAAATATTCTAGCAACATCAAGATTTATGCTGCCGCCTGATGGTTCCTCATGCCACAAGATTTTTGCCTGGATTATGCACAGTAAGAATACTTGTTCCATCTTAGGAAAAGACACTAGAATACTCCACACACACAAAAAAAAACATTTCATTACCAAAACGTTGTTAATACCCACTACCTAGCAATCTAGGAATAATGTTACTGAAGCATAATAAGCAGGTAAACTGGGCTTTGGTTATTATGGTGATAGTAGCTGAAGTCATGAAAAGAAATTGCTCAGATCACTAGAAACAGAACATACCATTTTGGTTAGTTCAATAATCAGCCCCTTTATCACTTATCTCAAGCTAAAATATTTATTCACTCTCAAGAACCCAGAAAGGATCAAAATCTATTTTGGGACACTTAAGACAGATCAATAAATGAATGAGGGCAACTATTCAAACTTGGCAAGATTCTTTTAGCAAAGTAAGGTTATTCTGTCATTTCCACTTCTTTTGTTCTTTCTGCTTGAATTGCATTTTTACTAGATTGGCTCTAGACATATTCCCTTAAGGCTCCACAATGGACTTGCAGTTTAGCTCAATCGGGAGCCTAAGTTAGAAGAAAAAATATTCTTGTCTTGGTATTTTAAAAAGGTTTAGTGTTAAACAATAAAACAGAAAATAAAACTAAGAGCACTCTAACAATCATAAAATGCTAAAAATTATTCAAAACATTTTGCACCTTGCTTCATGAGCCTCAGATTACTATAAAAGACGCTGTTTTCAACTGCTCAAATTTACCTATGCAGGCCAGGTGTTTTTTTTCCCGAAGCTTTTGTTTTTTCCAGGCAATGTTGTTAAGCCATTTTCCAGTCCAGAGAAAAAATACACTTCACCCATGTTAAAAAGTTCTGGTAACTTACTTCTCACGCTGCAATACTCCCGTATTTTGAAGCAAATACCCACAATGTGTCAGGGACATACTTTTTGCCATTACTGTGAAAATCAGCCCAGAAATCACTAAGTTATGAGCTTCTAAAACATAGCAGCTCACATATACTTAGTAGAGATTTGCCAGAGCTTAACAGCTAAAATCTCCAAAGAACATATCCTTATTTCATATTTCATCCCCTCACAGATCATATTTGTAGAGACATGGGGGGAGGCAGGGGATGCTACCTGATTTAAATGCAGAATGGAAACAAGCCAGACCTAGGGGATTCAGAAGGTGATATTAGGAAACAGAGAGAAAAAGGGCCTAGAGACACCTAGGGCAGGCAGGGACTGGTACTTGGAGAGCAAGAGATCAGAAAAGGAGCTGGGGTGTAGCAAATAGATAAGGGAAGGTGGCTGGTTAGGCAAAGAGCTCAAATGAGGAAGCTGCAGACATTGCGAGTGGATGAGAAGAGACTGGCACAGGCTGTCTGTGAGGAAGAGGAATGTCAGCAAGGAGACAAGCAACGGGAGGCCAGGGAGAGGAAAGCAGTTCTGACAGTGGTGGAGATAGCAGAGTCTAAGGAAAGAGATGGAAGTAGGAGGCTGGATAGCAACCTAAGGACTTACTGGGTAAAGACTGAGCATAGAATAAGAACCCACAGTAGAGACAGAAACCAACTAAGCACAGTGAAGGGGGATGGAACAAAGAGACAGTGGAAGGGTTGAGACAGACATTGGACAACAACAGTGTAGAGGAAATGAGTCAGAAGCTGGGGTAATAAGTAGAAGTCTGAGACTCCAAATTCTGGAGAGAAATCTAGAATCCTCAAGTCTTATCATTTCTCTTCTTTTAGCAAATATGTAAGAAACCCCCTAGCAAAGGCTTCCAGCCCCTTCAGCCAGTGATTCCCATAGAAGAAAACAACCCACTGCTGCTATCAGTTACTCCATTAGATCAAGTCTAACTGGTCTAAAGGTTCCAACACAGCTGATTACCATCTAGCTCAGGGGGTCCTAGAATCATAGAAAATTAGGGTTGGAAGGGACCTCAAGAAATCATCTAGTCCAACCCCCTGCTCAAAGCAAGACCATCCCCAACTAGATCATCCAGCCAAAGTTTTGTCTAGCTGGGTCTTAATAACCTCCAAGGATGGAGAGTCCACCACCTCTCTGGGTAACCTGTTCCAGTGTTTTACTACTCTCCTAGTGAGAAAATTCTTCCTAATATCTAACCTAAACTTCCCTTGCTGCAGGGGTTCTCCACCTTTTTATATTCAAGGCACCCTTCCTTAGATTCAAGGCACTTCTCCAAAAGTGCCTTGCTCTCAGTTTTCACTTTTTTTTTTTTTTTTTAATTCCACTAAAAAAAAATTACAGAACAATTCTATAGACCAGCGGTTCTCAAACTTTTTTTTCCACAGAGTGCTTGAAAATTGCTGAGGGTCTCAGTGGACCACTTCATAAACTTTTTCTGTTCTACAAATGAAAGCACACAACTCATATTTTAATATCAGTAGTCTTACCTTTCTAATGCGATGAATGTGCCTTGTTTTTGAGCAAAGTTCTGGGAAGTTGGGTTTAATGTTTGTCAGCTTTAGCCTTAGGTCACCTTTCTGCAGACCACCTGAATGGAGTTTGCAGACCAGTGGTGGTCCGTGGACCAATTTGAGAGCCTCTGCTATAGAAGAATTGTTCTATTAATTCCTCCAGCAGGTCTGCCTTCTCGCTAGATGTAGGGTCCTTTAGAAAGAATAGTATATCATTATATAATTAAAGGCTATATCAAATGTGTAAAGCTAAATGCCTGTGGTTCTCATCCAGGGTGCTGTTGTACCCTGGGGTGCCTTGATATCATTTCAAGGATGTTAGGGTGCTGCACAATGTTAATACTGTTAGATGCACAAACATGATTTACAAGATAAACCAAGAGGCCTCATCCAGACGTGTGGAAATTTGGTTCCCTGGGGACAAAGACAAAGCCACACACTGTGTGCACATTCAGGCATTTCTTTGTAGCACAAGGAGATGGGGGGGCAACACTCTGGCTGCTGGCCAGGCTCCCACCATGGCTGCAGCTTACCTGGCCCCAAGTACCTCCTCTAGTTGCAGTTGCTGGCCCCAGCCTCCTCTACCCCACCTGGGGTAACCTGTTGCATGGCCATAAGGGGTGTAGCACAGACGTTCCCCAGGAACAAGTAGCAGTGGCACAAAGTGTACCGCTGCTTCTTGTCCCCAGGGAACCAAATGTCCATACTCCTCTGGATGCGGCCTCTGGGTTTATCTTGTAAATCATTTTTGCGCATCTAAAAGTATTAACATTGTGCAGCACCCTAGCATCCTTGAAATGATCTCAGGGTATGACAGCACCCTGGTTGAGAACCACTGATGATGAATGTCACTTTAGACATTTGCATTTAGCCTTACACATTTGATATAGCCTCTAATTATATAATCATATACTATCTTTTCTAGAGAAGCCTATATCATCTAGTGAGCAGGACAGACCTGCTGGAGGAATTAATTAAAACTGTACAGTAAGAGAGACCACATTTAATATAATACCAGCTTCATTTCTTCAGAATTTGGAAGGTGTTTAATAAATGGCACATGGAACTACAATGAGAGAAATGATTATCTAATGGGTAAGCAAGCTGAATATTATCTTAAAGAACTGGATTCTATTGTTGTCTTTGCCACAGGGTTCTTCTGTATCATGTCAGGCAAATCACTGAAAGGGAACTTTTTACTGTCAGTCAGTAACTGTGTGGTCCTAGCCACATTCTCAGAAAATCAGTATTGGGCACCTCAAGCTAGATACATCAAACGAATGGAAGTTTTTACCTTAATCTTTGTGCTTTAAGTCTCTATCTATAGAATGGTTATTTGCAACTCTTAAAAAAGGTGTTGTGAAAACAAATTAATTCATGCTTGTATGCACATATTTACTATATAGTGATGACCATCACAGAATAGTCTATGACGAAATTAACAGTTTTTTCTTCAGAGCTGTGTTTAAATAGAGTGCAGTAAATTAGATCAGGAAAAAACATAATATTAATTAACTGCTCATTATGGGAGCACTACCTGTTCTGTTCACTGAATGAGTCAGGGGTCCTGCGAGTAAAATTCAGTAAGTGATCATGAAATTAAAAATTAATACACACAGCACAAAGGAATATTAAAGTTGCACTGACCCAAGCAACCTTCATTTTGACATTTCCTAACTTTTCTGAGTGCTCAGTTTCGTTACCTTAATAATGTTTTTTCACCACTGTTTTATTCTGTATAATATTAAATAATTTGAATGATTCCTCCCTCAAAACTACTATATAGAATATTGATATAAAAAGTCCACCAAAATATAGTGAACTGTCTTAGCCAAAGCACAAAGAACAGGAAACAAACTATGAGACTGCATTCATTACATTGCAGCTTATTTTTAAATAATAATTCTAAGATCTAGGCTTACAGTGATAAAACCATACCACTGCCCCATCCCATTTTCTTCTCTCTCCAGTTCTGCTGTAATATTTTATGATAGTCTCAGTTGAGTTCATTATGATACAATGAAATGCTAACCAGCAACATTTTTCAAAAGATTCAAAACTATCAAACAGAAATAAAAAAGCAGGTTTTCCATTATAGTACTAAAAATACTGTCCTATTATAAGTGTTAAGATGTCAAAAGTACACACACAATAAACCAAAAAGATGGTGTATGATGGAGCAGAATCGCACAAAATTTAACACAGAGAAGTCAAGCAATCAATAAAAGGTAATGCACAGCTAGACTATAAAAAGACAACTCTTTTACGTAGCAGTGCAATCGTGCCTTAGAGCCACAGCTGGAATGCCACTTAGGTTGAATGTAATTAATATAAGGCAAGAGGTTGTTAGAGTCTCAGACTGTTGACAATAACACCACCAAAATAAAAACAAGGAATATATTACCAAATTATTGTTTTGCCATTAAAGCTAAAAAAATATTTGAAAAATCAAATGAATAAATAAATAAAAATTAGCTTTTATGTAACCAATCAGAATTTTCTGGAAAGGTCTATACAACATTAATATATATTTTATGAACATATAAAATATCTTTCTTAATGTAGGTACCACATATCAAAATTTGAGACATTAAGGATATTGTACAAATAGGATAACTTACAAAAATCAGTTTTGTTAGCTCTAAATAAGAAAAGTTTCTGTTTTGAATTAATTAATTTCATCAGTGCTCTTTAAAAAGTAGTAGTTTAACCACAGAATCTAGTATTAAACTCTGCACCTGTCAGGCTTCGATCATCTGGTCCCGTGCCGCCCAGCTTTGGGTGTGTAGGACTGCTCGTCACTCCGTCCCTGTGGTTGTACTGCACGGACGTCCCGCCCCGGGGTAGCCTCCACCCCAATCTCGCCTGCCACAACTTTGTTTGTTCCTTCAGTGGTGGGGTCCGACTACTGGGGCTTCTCCGGTGTCAGGAATCTCTAGATGGCAGTCTTCCGCGAGGCTCCAACCTCCCCTACACCTCACCCTGATACCCAGCCTCGACAAGTTGCTGATGTCTCTCGGCCCAACCCTCGCTTATTGGTGTTATGGACACTTTGATAGGGATGTATGAGGTCTAACCCAACCCCTGACTGAGGCAACTCTAGGGCCCTATGCAACCAGCCTTCCAACCCCTCCAGAAGTGGGAAACAGAAAGAAACCAAAGGAAAAACATTGCCAGTAAATTCCTGCCTACACACAAAACGGGCTACACAAAATGGGCTAACCTAGCCCTGAGAATTTCTAGCTGGCCCTGTCCTGAGTACACATACGCCTGGCAGTTATCACACTCTCCTTTCCACACTGCAGATCCCCTGCATGTCAGCTGGACCCTTGCTGGTCCCTCTACTTTCACCCACTCTGTGCCTTGCTGGACAGCTCTATACAGTAGGAGCTTGTCTTCTGCAGCCCCTCTCGCTGTTCCCTGTCTGGATTTGCTCCTGGAGCCTTCCCAAACCCGTACTGATCCCACCTGGGTTGATGATTCGAGTTCCTTCACTCTCTCTTAGGGACAATCCCTGCTGTCGGCTTCTTCGCCCTGAAACCTTGGATTCTCTCCTTCGACTCCTTCGTCTGGATAAGGTATATCCACCTTCTCTCCCTCCGTGCCAATGCCGGTGTCCTCCCCTCGACAGTCTTCAAGGCAGCCTTCTGCCCATGGAAGACAGTCCTGACTCCTCTTACCCCTAACTGGGGTTCCAGGGATACCTTCCCTATCGACTCTCCTCCTGGTCTTCCCCCTTCTCCTTTGCCCGCACCACCTTTTATCTTCCCGCGCCGGCTCCACTCACTCCTCCCCACAGCTGGCCGCAGTTTTAAAAAGACGTGGCTAACAAGCCACGCGGGTCCCACTGCCACTTCCGGTTTCACTGCAGCATCAGCTGCAGGTAAGGGATTCTTCATTTTTCTCTCTCTTTCCTCTCCTTCCCTAGTATATTCTGGTCCCCGGGGTTCCCCCTTGGCCCCTCGGGGTCTGTCCCCTGTATCCTCCATATGACAAACCCCTATAAATCAACAAGGAATTTTCTTCTCAAGTGCTTATTTAATTAACTAGTAAATACTGCCATTTCACACTTTTGTTAAGTTTCAGCAGGTCTAGAATGCCAGACTACTGAAAGATGAAATTCTGATATCATCCTATTTTTCTTTTATAACAGCAACATTAAGTTTGAAATATATCTTGGCACCAATCTGTTGCACAAACTACTCCATAGTGTAAGACCAGATGTCCCTACTTTGTCAAAATGGTCTAATAACCCATCTTCTGATAAAAGTCAAAGTTAGCTTTATTGGTATCTGAAAATAACAGGCAGCCAATATATTGATTCCAAAACAATAATAATATTAAAAAATAATGTGCTCATTACATGCCAATATATGCAATACCTTCAGAATAGTAAACTAAGAAATATGTAAAGATACCATTTCTTGCCACATACTAATTAATGTCTGGCTACAAAAACAGCTAAATAAAAATAGAAAACATATGAACAATACTTCAATGCTACATTTCATGCTGCAGATATAACTATGCTGAAATGACATTCGTCTTTTCTAAAATGAGATGAGTCTTAGTCTGATATTGGTCTGATTAACAGCAAAGCAATAGGATTATTACACTGGCTCAGTGCAGAATTCTGACGTTGTGGCTGTATGCAGGTCAAACTTAATCTACGCTTTAAGCAAACTGCGCTTTGTTTTTTCATCAGGTCAATTCTTTAGGTCAGGGTGTCAAACTCACCTCATATCCCAAGCCGGATCCAGATCATAGCTCCTCACAGGCCAGATCTGGCCTGGAGCACAAGGCAGCAGCAGAAGTAACAACAGCCACTACGGCAGCGGTGGGGCAAGCAGCCTCAGGTCAGGCACTGAGCAAGCAGCAGTGGGCCAGAGGAAGACATGGCAATTGAGGGTTATACTGCACAACCCTTGCTCATCCCCTGCCATCACAGTCATGTCCACACCAGGCCCCAGAGCCCCAAATTCTGCTTCAAACTATGCCCACCAGTACCAACACCCCAAATTCCCTGGCCACATGTTAAAGACACCTCTGTTTTATATAATCTAAGTTGTTACTGAGCTACTGCAGAAAGTCAGACACCCTGAAACTGAACACTGCTTCCTTCTTAACATCATTTTCTTACTTACTAAGTTTGGATGCCAGATTCACATGCATATAACATAGACTCCGCGCTCCCCACCATCAGCTGCAGGAAATTAAGGAGTGCATTTTAAACAAGGAAATTCTAATATTATAAAAGTCTCAACCTGAAACAACCGATCAAAGAACTCCAAAAGCGTTCTGGACAGGGGGTGGCGGCGAAGTGTTGCCAGGACAGCAGGACAGAGCTGGAGGGGCCCAAGCCAGTGCTGCTGGCCTCACTTTCCCCCCTGCCCTGGTCCCTGGAGGTGGCGGCGACAGTAAGTAGAGTGGGTCCAGACCCGAAGCAACAGAGGGGGGGACCCTGGGCCCGATGCAGTGGTGGGGAAAGGGGAAGTGAGCCCAGGCCCAACCTGGCAGGGGAAGGAATGGGCCACGGCCTAACCCGGGGAGGGGGAGGGGAGGAGAGGGAGGAGCAAGCCCAGGCCAGTGTGGTGGGGGGGAGGGGAGGAGTAGGCCCAGGTTTGACCCAGTGGGATGTAGAGAGGGAGAAGCAGGCCCGAGCCTGACACAGCAGAGGGGGAGGAGGAAGTGGGGCCAAATCCCAAATGACAGAGGTGGAGGGAAGGAAGGGGGGAGTGGACTCGGATGGGGGGAGGGAGAGACATGGGGCTCTGTCCCTCCCCCCCATCATTCTTGACGGGCAATTTGCCAGTACAGTAATAACAGCTTCTGCCGCATAGCCCTCTGCCAGGGGAGAAAGAGTAAATAACACTGTGAGTACTGTCCAGGGGGCAGCACTGGGAGTGTGAGGAGTTCCCAAGCTACTGGTTATGGATCAAAAGAACACTGTATACTCACTGTGCTGCCCAGATGCAGCATTACCTGCCCTTTCCCCCAGGAAAGAGAGATTGACACTGCTGAAGCTGACTGCAAGAGCCTCTGCCCCAGTACCCAGGGCCTAGCTCCACTGTATTTCTGAAGCAGAGCTGAGCCCCAGGCACCAAGTCAAGGATTTCTGCTGAATCACACGAGTTGGCCCTCAGCTGACCCCACAGGTGTTACTGGCTAAGATCAGGCCCTAAGGTCAAGCACTGCTGGCCTAACCAGCTCAACTTGAGAAGAAAAGAGGGATCAGGTAGTTTGACCAAGCCAGCAGCACATGATGTGTCCTGAAGCTAGGAGGTTAACAGAGCAGCCACAATTGCTCCCCGCTACTGCAGCTGCCTGTGCTTTCCCTGGAAAAATACCATACTTACCAGCATTTTCAGTGAAATACCTTTTTTTCTTCATTCTGCCTTTCAAAAATAAGGTATGCATCTTATTTGAAGGTGTGATACACAAGAGAAAAATATGGTATTAGAGAAAGCTCTGCTGAGGTTAATACTTAACTATGATTTTACTTCCATGTGCTCAAAGCTACCCTGTACTACTTAAAATAATTAGATTTTTTTCAAAGTTGCATTTCTGTTAAACATAAGATTCCTAACTTTAAAGCAGATCTTCACTAAGCATCAAAGAAAGAAAATTCTTTTCACACAAAGGACCAAAGTTCTAATTTAAACAATGAATCACAAGAAAAATAATTTGATGGAAGGTAGTCTCTAAGGGCACTCCACCGCAGTAAGGTTAGATTAATCAAATCTGATCAAATAGATTAATTTGATTAGATGAATCAAGTCTGCTGGAGCTACTGGTGCGTTCTAATAAGAATGCTGCAGTGTGGTGCAGCATCTCGTGTATTCAGTGCCCGGCATTTCAAAACGGCAACAGGGGTGCTTTAACTAAACCTTGTTGAATAAGCTTTAGTTAAAGTGGCCCTGCCACCATTATGAAACATGAGACACTGAATACACAAGATGCTGTGGATTTTTTACATAGAGCGGCTGCAGAGAGACACTCTAATTAAAACGCCCCTCCCACCCCCCACTCTGGAGCACACGTCAAAGTGCCCTATGGTGCTGCTCTGCCCTAATTCATTTAAAGAAGCATGAACTTTTGTAGATACTACTTTGTCAGATCCTCTGAATGGACTAACACAGCTAACTATCTCCCCATAATTGGGTAATTAAACTGTTAATAATGTCACAAAACATTTGCTATACTAAAATTGGCTGAAATCCATATTAACATACTCACTACCTCATACTCTCAAAGTACTCTCTGTAAGCTGAAGACAGATAGATGAAAAAGAAATGATTACTTATCTTACATTAAATATGGTTCTTTGAGATGAGTTGTCTATATGGATTCCATTCTATGGACCCTGTGCATGTTTCAGGTCAGCAATGTCCACTAGGGCTGCACCTATGCTATACATCTGATAAGAGAGGGAATACATGGTGAAGCAAGCAAACCGTTTCTCAGCTCCTTTGCCCATACAGACTCCAAAAGCTAAAATCTACACATTAGCAAAACAGCTCATATGGGCAGTTGGTGTTCAAAGTGCAGGTCAGCTCCCAACCAAATTATAGAGTTATATCTAAGAACAGCTACCATTCAATAGCACTAAACGCTAGCTGATTACCTTGCAAATTTGAGATATAAAGACATCCCTCCAGCATGACCAGTGGGATCGCATGGGCAATAGCAGTATGCTTTAATATGAAAAGGTTTCTAATCAGTCCTCACTCCCTCTGTGCTTCAAGTTGTAAAAAATGAGTTACTGCAGGGCAAACAAAACTACGCCATAACCCTACACCAATGAGAATAAATAAGGAGTCAGCAGAGAAAAGAGTAAGACATAGATCAGCTTTTATCTGCATAATAGGGAGAAACATTTATTGCCATATGGCAGATACTGGTGAACACAGTATAAGAACATCACAATATTAAACAGTTTCTGCAATCTACTTAATTTTATCTGAGTCACTCTGGTAATTTTTCCGTGTTTTATACTACCGTACCTCAGTAAGTCAGCTGACATGCAAGAGAAAATGATAAGAGCTATCCTAGCTCTGCTAAATTAAAATATAAAAAAAAAAATTACTGTAAACATGATATGGGTTAAAAGCCTATTCTGCATTTAAATCAGGAATAATTCTTAGTATGCATTCACAGAAAAGAACACATTGGGGTCAAATAATAACTCTTTTATACTTTTGTGACTAATGAAAATAATTATAGGGTTTGATGAGCTTTTTCCTGACTTTAATACAAAATCAGTGAGCCTAATATTTGTCCCAGGCTACAGAGGCATAGTTTGTTTGACTAAATAAGAATGGAAAAATATACAGAATGAAAATTCTTCACAGCATACTGAAGATAAATATATATATTTGCTGATAACACAGCAGATACAAAGAAAATCAGGGTAGAAAAAGGTACAGGATATCAGACTAAGCTAGTTAAAACTAAATTAGAAAAATTTTAAGGTAGTCCCTTGGCCTAAACAGAATGGCAAGTAACAAAAAGCTGCAGACTTTTAAATATGTATAGAACAAGCAAAATCAAGCAACTTTCTACTGTTGTCAGTCTCTTAGTCTTTATGAACACAAATATAAAAGGCAATTAATGATCCCCTACACAATTCTGTAAATCCCAATGTTTTGCAATTCTCCAGGCACACTGAAATTGTAATTTTCAACTATGTTCAATTAGTTTGATAACAAAAAAGGTACTGTGATAAGCAAGCAATCCTATTCATTAGTTATGTCAATGTGTTACTCTAATTTAAAAACTAGCTTAAGTACGCCTCTGGCATTTTTCTTAAGCACTTCAGTATACAGTTAGATTGATAAGGCTAGCACGGGCCCAAAGTGTGGCCTCTTTTTTCCCCATTTTGCATCTCTCTGAGAATATTTTTCTCCTGTGAAAGCAAACGTGCCATTATTCTTTCTTGTTAAAAAAAAAAAAGCAAAGAAAAAAATGCCAACAGAAGTCATATGGACATGCTAAACGGGAAGACAGTATTAAAGACTTCAAGGACAAGACATTTTAATTTCAACCACTGACAGATTTTACCAACAGAAACAAAATTACCACAAGATAATGTTAACAAATACAAGTGGTCAGAACCATACAGTTATGTTTGTTTTGGTTTAGCAAATATGGCAACATCTTTAGAATCAGCAATGCACTACCAAGCAGGAGTAGACAACAACAATGAATTTGCACTTGGTTAGGCTAATTCTGAATTTAGTAATTAGATCATTCCAAAGTCCACTTTTAGCACCCACGATCAGAGCAAGAGCTATGATTTAAAATGTATCCTTACCTGCTGAGCTAAGCAGAACACTGAAGTCTGATCCTCTCTGAGATTCTCCACTTTCATTCTGTGCCTCTTTCTCAGCATCTTCATAGCGGTTCCAGTTGGAGACTATCTTTCTTCTTGAGTAGCTTCCCAGTTCTTCTTTCTTTTCTCCATGTGATTCAAGATCATCACCAACATCATCTTCATCCTCATCTTCTGCCTATGATAGTTAAATGAAAAGGTAAGTCAGTACAATTAATTTTTATAAAATAGTTCTGGATCAGGCAATGTAAACTTCCTTACTCATCTATCTTTGAAAATTTGGTAGTCAAGCTGTTCAGAGAATTTGACAACTATTCCATGTCTTCCTGCTACTCTTGAGGCCTGTAGTGAAATGTCTGTTAGCCAAGAATAGTTCCTTTTGCCTTCTATATTTTGACAACAATGAATGGTGAATAGAAATGTGAAACAGACACCATTACTAAATTCTGCTCCAATAGCAGAACTGCCATTTGCTCAGAACAGGATAATTAAAAGCAAGTATAACAAACATGTTTGGGAAAGAGTTAAGAGTTGCTTGTATATGTGTTTTTTTAATTATTACACTTAGGCAATTCTATAATCTTATTTTAAAAAAGTCTGAGGTCTGTACGGCTAGGGGCAGACATTACACATAAACCAGTTTAAGTGATCAGAAATTGATTTAAACCTGTAACAGAACAGACATTCAGTGCACATGAACCAATTTTAAAAAGGCTGATAATCCTGGTTCAATGTAGTATCAGACTTAACTGATTTGGGTCAAACCGGTTTATGCAGTGTCTGTCCCAGACCCTTTCCTGGTTTAAGTTAAACCACAGCATCCCAGATGCTTTGCAACCCTGGGCAGGCCTCTGCTCTCTGCTCCACAGCAGGGCTGGCCTCGTCCCTCTGCTCCCTAGCTGGAGCTCTGACAGTGACTGCAGGTACAGCAGCATCTGCTTGGATTCACCCTACCCCCCACCACCACTTCCTGCTCAAGCAGGGATTCCCACCTCACCTCTGCCTTACACAGACACCTCTAGCATTAGGTAGCATACTGCATGCTGTCTACTGTCTGTGCCATGGGAAACAGGGCAAAAGCAGGCAGGACAGTGTCCGCTCAAGGCTTTTTTGGAGCTAAACAACAGGTAGCTGATAATGTCCCTCTGTCCCTTCCTTGGCAAAAGTTGTTTAAGAGCTTGAACTAATCAGAGAGGCTTTTGTTTTGTTTGATGGGCTGATAAATCCTAACAACTCCCTGCATAACTCTCTCCTACTCAATACTCAATACTCTGTTATCAACAGTGGGGGAATGGGGGGGGTGAACCCTCCCTAATCAGAGTATCCTGCAAGGCCTGGACATGCCCCACTTCAGCTCAGCACTATGGAAGGCAAGAGGGGGTTCTCTAGCACCCCCTGGCTTCTATCCTGAGTCACAGCAGGCAAGTGCCTGAATTTCTTCAGTCCAGTGGGGATGTCGGTTAGCTTACAAACCGGTTTATCCTAGCCACGTTAGGAAGTACAAAAATTAAATCAATTCAGGCTCAGGCTTTTTGAATGTCTGTCCCTAGCCTAAGTGCCACACAACGAAATCTGGCAAATTCCTGTCCCGGAACAAAAATCTTTTTATTGATAAACCCAAAAGCAAATGAAGCTGCTTGTTGATATTAAGCTAATTTTATATGCTGAGAGACAGCATGAGAGAGGGGTTGTAAAAAATACACAAATGACCCAGCTGTAAACCACTAGCCCATGCACTCTTCTCAACTGCCACATCGTGTAGGTTTAAAAATATACTTAATGCCAGTGCGTTTAAATCAGCTGTAACCCCAATTAAATGTTAATATATTTATTATTAACAAAAACAAATTAAATTATCTTGTAAGTGAAAGGCTGGATAGTTTGTTTAAGCCTAGATATTGGTGAAACATTTGAAGACCAGAAAAACCTATCCATCTAAGAAAAGTCTGATTAAACCAGGGGTTTCAAACATATAGTTGCCCATGGAGCTCCACTGTCTAGCCCATCCTGGTGCACTGGGTCTGATCATACCCACACAGGATAGCATGCATCCATGGCACAGGGCTGGATCTGGCCCATAGACTCCTTCCCCCTCTCCCTTTGTATACCTGATCCAACAGCTGTTCCAGCCAGTCTAGGACCCACACTGCATACAGTATGGATCTCTAAGTGGTCAGAACAGCTGCTGCATGGAACACAGTCCAGCTGGACTGCATGGTGGTTGCCATCCCAGCCAGACCACGCCAGTTGTAGCACCTGTTTTGGGGTGCTGCCGCACACAGTGCCCACTTCATCTGGCTCATAGGTGCCACATGCAGCAAAGGTCCCGGAACTGCTGGGGTGGATGCAGCATGCAGCGCAGTCCAGCCAGGGCAGCTACCACATGCAAAGCAGCTGCCACTCTGGCAGAACTGTGCCATATATTTTACATAGGGTGCAGACCCTAGACCTGTTGGAGCTGTTCCCTGAACAGGTGTGCTAGGAGAGAGGGTGCCAGAGGAGATCTGTGGCCTGATCCAGCCTGTGGACCAGCCCCATGCCACTCACCTGGCCCATGGGGCTGGATGAGTATGAAATCCCTGGTTTAAACAAATCCATGAATATGGACGAATAATAACTATACTGTCATCTGGTTCTTCAAGAAAGCAGATTAAGACAAGTCAATTTCATGCCTTAGCGAGGGAGTACACAGCTAAGGAATATACAAGCCTGGGAATTATTTTAGGACTTCCTCTTGCTGAAAGAGTAACGAAGAGTTAGTAGGTATGATGTGGTCCAACTAGACAACCTCAGCTGAGTTAGGAAGAGCGCCAAATATGGTTTGTATCACACTTACATACTCAGCTAACCAAGCAACAAAACAAAACAAAATTCTATATTAGTTCAAAGGAGTGTGTATTACTCCTCCTAACTATCCTGTCACCTGTGACAAAACCGTAACAAAACTACTGCAGCTTAAAATGCAAGTATTAAGGGCATGGCCCATGAGGTTCAATGAGTTTTTCAGTTCAGTTGGTCTTCACTTAGAAAAATAAAAGATTAAAATCAAAAGCAGCAATAGTCTGATGTTGCCAATCACCATCCTTTGACAGCGAGCCTGACAGGGCATGACTTCTCAGCATCCAGACACTTTGACACTAGTCTAAGATCAGCATTATGAACTTTTTCAGTACTAACAGGAGGTGAACTGCTCAGTACATTATAAATATAGCAAGATCAGAACCAGAGCAATTGTGTTCTAATAGATAAATCATACAATCTTCATAAGTGAAGCAACAGTAGTCATTGTTCTGAGATGTCAGACTGAGAAGGTACGTGTAGAAATAGTAAAACCATGAAACTGAATCTGGTGGTAAAAATCATACTACAAAAATGCAAATGTATTTACTGAAGCTACCAAAGATGGGGGGGGGTTCCTATGTAAGAAGGAACTGTTTTACAGAAGAGGCTAAAAAACACGGTGCACCATACACAACCTTGCCAATAACAAAAAGGGCTCTTTGGTGTTATTAAATAAATTATCATTTTTGTCCTCTTAATGACAAACCATCTGATAAATAGCACAGGAAAGAAGTCTTTTTTCTAGTGATTAGGTCCTAGCTTTACACTACTGGGAACTAGTATACTGTTATAATTTCCACAAAGAGAGTAAACTCCTCTCCTCAATATGAAGATGACAAATAAATTGATTTCTTCAAGTTTAAACAGACTGCTCTGGGTGAAGTAAATCTTTTGAAATCTGACCCACAACATACAAAATGTCAAGACCAGGAGTGGGCAAAATGCCAGGCCATTCTATCCAGCCCACAGGGCCCCTAAAAATATGTAGAAATTAATATATATCTGCCCCTGGCTGCCTGTCATGCAGCCCTTGATGGCTTGCCAAAACTCAGTGAGTGGCCCTCCGCCTGAAATAACTGCCCGCCCCCAGTCAAGACTACATGTCAAAGTGTCCAGCCCACATGAGGCTCACTCTGCATGTGGGGCATGGGCTGGACCCAGAGCTAGTTGCATATAGCACAGAGGGTTGGCCTGGGGCATAGGCTGCATGCGACAAGAGTAAATTGGATGCTTCAAGAGTAAATTGGATGCTTATCTTGCTGGGATGCTATGACCCCAGCTGACTTCCTGCCCTTTGGGCAGGAGGCTGGACTCGATGATCTCCCGAGGTCCCTTCCAGCCCTAATGTCTATGACATCTATGAAATCTATGACACTCTGCTGGACCAGCCCTGCACAATGGCTCCAGGGCCTACACATATCAGCTCCAGGCCACCCATGCATGCCAGAGCACAAGGCCAATCCAAAGAGGTGCCATAGGGGCTAGGGACATACATTCAAAAGCCAGAGCCTGAATTGATTCAACCTTTGCAGGTTAGTCTGACCGGCCTAGGCTGAACCAGTTTGTAACAGGACAAACATTCACTCTGGACTAAGGCAATACAGGCACATGGCTGCAGCTGCTAAGGCCAGGTGCCAGGGGGTGCTAGAGCACACCCTCAGCTGCAGGGAAGCTGTGCTGGGGAGGGTGTGGCCAACCCGGGCTGAACTGGCCAGAGAGGGTTTTAATTTCCCCCTCCCTGTGCTACCGGCAGGGACCCGAGCTAGCTAGGTCTGCTTGGTGCTCCCCCCTTGCTGCTGCAGCACCAGGTACCATGGGCCCTGAGGCAAAGTGGGGCACAGAGGAGAGTTAGTTTCCCCTGTATCCCCACTGGCAGCCAGGTCTGCCCACTGTCACAGCAGCATGCCTGGAATAGCCCCCAGCTGTCCCCTCACCAGAGGACAAAGAGAGGAGGAATAACCCACATCCCTGCTCCCCTCCCCCCCTCCAGGGGCCCCGCCCAGCTGTGCCCCCGCAGCACCGCCACGCTTCACAAAAGCTCTGCTGGCCCCACAGCGCAGCCCCCTGCCAGGAAGGGGCTCACGCTCTGGGAAGCCATGATAGGCTGCTGCCTGTCACCTCACTCACCACTCGCTGCTCCAGCTGCCTGGCAGGGGCAGGGGTGAGGCCCAGCTCCAGCTGCTCATTCTGTGCTGGGGCAAGCCCCTCCCAGCAAGAGGGGGCTTATTCCACTGCTGGCCCCAAGTACCTGCAGTCCTGGAGGGGTTAACTTGCAGCCCCTGGGCTCCCAGACAGTGGTTGCTACCCTCATTATTCCCCTACCCCCCCAAGCTTTGCTGCAGCTGGGCTGGACAGACCCCACTGCGGTGCCAGTGGCTGAATAAGCCTCCGCCTGCTGGGAGGGGGCTTGCCCAGAGCACAAAGAGGCTGCTCACACCACAGTGGGGTCTGTCTGGCCTGGCCACTGCTGCTCTCCATTCAGGGCCAGCGACCGATTAAGCCTTCTTCTGTTGGGAGGGGGCTTGCACTGCAGCAGGGTTTGCCCGGCCTGTACTGGGGCAAATACCCTCCCGGAAGGAAGGGACTTATTCAGATGCCGGCCCTTGAGCAGAGGCCAAGTGGCAGCTGCAGCCAGGCGGCACTGCAATGCAAGCAGCCTCTGTGCTTGAGGACTGCAGCGGGGTCTGCCTGGCACAGCTGCAGACAAAGTTTGGGGGAAGGAGTAATAGGGGGGAGCAGCCACCAGCTGGGAGCCCAGGGGCTGCAAGTTAATCCCTCCAGGACTGCAAGTGCCCAGGGTCCACAGAAGAATAAGCCCCCTCTTGCTGGGAGGGGCTTGCCCTAGCACAGAATGAGTGGCAGAATGCATGGCAGTGCTGCAGGGACACAGCCAGGCAGGGCCCATGGTGAAGGGGGGAGGGAAAGTAGGGACAGGAGTTATTACTCCTCTCTCTGGCCTCCAGTGAGGGGACACAAGGGGGCGTATTCCAGGCAGGGAGCAAGTGCTGCAGCAACAGCAGGCAGACCCAGCTGCCAGTGGGGGTACAGGGGAAACTAACTCTCCTCCCTGCCCTCCTGTGCCTCTGGGACCGTGGTTCTTGGTGCTGCAGAAGCAGGGAATTAAGATTTCAGAGACATCAGGGCTGGAAGGGACCTCGGGAGATCATCGAGTCCAGCCCCCTGCCCAAAGGGCAGGAAGTCAGCTGGGGTCATAGGATCCCAGCAAGATAAGCATCCAGTTTACTTTTGAAGGTGTTCAATGTAGGTGCTTGAACCACCTCCACTGGCAGACTGTTCCAGACCTTGGGGGCTCAGACAGTAAAGAAATTCTTCCTTATGCCCAGCCTGAAACGGTCTTGCAGGAGTTTGTGACCGTTCGACCTCGTCATCCCTTGGGGCGCTCTGGTGAACAAACGTTCCCCCAGATCCTGGTGGTCACCCCTGATAAACTTATAGGTGGCCATCATATCACCCCTGAGCCTGCGCTTTTCCAGGCTAAAGAGTCCCATGTCTCTCAGCCTGTCGTCGTAAGATCTGTTTTCCTGTAAACCCCTCTCTGGTCAGACCGATGCCCCTGCTTGGGCTGGGGAGCAGAGGGGCGGGGCCAGCCTGGCTGGGATGAAGCAGAGAGCCCCTCCCAGGCCAGAGAGCATTCCAGGATCACAGATTTCATAGACATTAGGGCTGGAAGGGACCTTGGAAGATCATCGCATCCAGCCCCCCGCCCAAAGGCAGGAAGTCAGTTAAGTTCATAGGATCCCAGCAAGATAAGCATCCAATTTGCTCTTGAAGGTGTTCAGTGTATGTGCTTGAACCACCTCCGATGGCAGGCTATTCCAGACCTTGGGAGCTCGGACAGTAAAGAAATTCTTCCTTATATCCAGCCTGAAATGGTTTTGCAATAGTTTATAACTGTTGAGCTCATCATCCCTTGGGGCGTTCTGGTGAACAAACATTCCCCCAGGTACTGGTGGTCATCCAATAAACTTGTAGGTGGCCATCAGATCACCTCTGAGCCTGCACTTTTCCAGGCTAAAGAGCCCTATAGCTCTCAGCCTGTTGTCATAAGGTCTGTTTTCCTGACCTCTGATCATGCACGTGGCTCTCCTCTGGACTCTCTCAAGCTTCTCCACATCCTTTTTGAATTGTGGGGCCCAAAACTGGACACAGTACTCTAGCTGCAGACTCACCAAGGCCAAGTACAAGGGGAAAATGACGTCCTGGGATTTGTTTGAGAAGCATCTATGGATGCAAATCAGCATTTTGGTCACTTTACTAGCCACAGCATCACATTGAAGGCTCGTGTTCATCTTGTGATCAATGATGATCCCCAAGTCTCTTTCTTCCATAGTGCTAGCCAGCATAGCACTGCCGAGCCTATAAGGATCCTGCAAGTTTTTCCTCCCAACATGGAGAACCTTGCATTTTTCAGTGTTAAACACCATCAGGTTCTCATCTGCCCATTTGCCGCACCTGTCCAGGTCAGCCTGCATCGCCCTCCTGTCTTCAGGTGTGGATGCTTTGCCCCAAAGTTTGGTGTCATCCGTAAACTTGGCCAGTCTGCTTCTGACTCCAATGTCCACATCTTTAATGAAGATATTGAACAATATGGGTCCAAGGACAGAGCCTTGGGGGACCCCACTGGTCAAAGGGCACCATGACAATTGACTTCCATCAATTAGCACCTCTGAGTCTGACCACAGAGCCAATTTCCCAGCCAACAGATCGTGGTGGACCCAAGGCCACAACTGGCCAGTTTTGCCAAGAGGTGATCACGGGATACCAGATCGAAGGCTTTTTTGAAGTCAAGCCAGATGACATCAATCTCTTCTCCCTTGTCCAGGTGACAGGTCACCTAGTCGTAAAAGGAAATGAGATTGGTCAAGCAAGACCTACCTGCAACAAACTCATGCTGGTTATCTCTCAGGATGTTGCCATTGGCCAGTCTCTTAAGAATGGCCTCCTGAATAATCTTTTCCAAGACCTTCCCCAGGATAGAAGTCAGGTTGATGGGCCTGTAGTTTGCCAGATCCGCTTTCCTCCCTTTCTTGAAGATAGGCACCACATTGGTCTTCTTCCAGTCTTTGGGAACTACACCAGAGCACCAGTTCTCAAAGATCTGTGCCAGGGGCTGGACTATGATGCTTGCCAGCTCCTTGAGTACCCTGGGGCGTAGATTGTCAGGGCCAGCTGACTTGAAGGTATCCAGCCTCTCAAGATGTTCTTTCACAAAGTCAGCATTGATAGAGGACAGGGAATCTCCCTCACCTGGACCTCCCTAGTTCCGTAGTGGGCATAGGCGTCCCATGGGACTGATGAAAAACCAACGCAAAGTACCCATTTAATAGGTTGGCTTTTTCCTGGGCATCAGTTGTCAGTTGCCCCATCTGGTTCAGCAAGAGTCCAGCGTCGCCCTTGCTTTTCCTCCGGTTCCCCACCTATCTGCAAAAAAGGACTTTTTATTGTCCTTGGTACTCAAAGCTAGTTGGAGTTCAGTTGCAGCCTTGGCTTTCCTGGTTTGCTCCCTGCAGGACCAGACCAGTGAAGAATATTCATCTTTGAGGTGAATCCCATCCTCCATCCTTTGTAGGCCTTTCTTTTTAGCCTCAGAAGGTCTGCTAGATCCCTGGAGAGCCAGGGGGGCTTCTGTGCCCTCTTGCTGCCTTTCCTCCGAGATAGAATTTAATTAGCTTGTGCATAGAGGATTGCTCCCTTGAGGAGCAACTACTCTTCCTGAACTCCCCTCCCCCGGGGACTGTGGTCCCTTAGGGCCTCAGTGACAAGCCTCCTGAGCTTGTCAAAGTCAGCTTTCCTGAAGTCAAGGACTTCAGTGTTGCTGACCTACTTGCCAGCTTTACAACAGATGGTGAAGGTGATCAGCTCATGGTCGCTGTCACCCAGCTTCCCATCAATCACTAGGTCTCTGATTAGGTCATCCCCAGTAGCTAGTACCAGGGCAAGCAGCGCTTTACCTCTCATTGGCCCGTAGACTTTTGAGTCAGGTAGAGGTCATCCACGCATGATAGGAAGCTTTGCAACGGCTCAGATTTTGCTGAGTGATCTTCCCACGAGATGTCTGGGTAGCTGAAGTCACCCATGACAACCATAGCCCTGGAGCATGCTGCCTTGGCCAGTTCCTGGGCAAACTCCTGGTCAAGCTCTTGACTTAGGGTGGGAGGTCTGTAGTAACCAAATTCTTACACGTGTTAATAGGAGTTCTGAAGCCAAGTTCCCAGGTACAATACTGAGATTTACTATGGAGTAAAGAATACATTTTTAAAACTAGGAAGGTGAACCCAGCTTATAATTCTAAGTGTTTCACAGAAGCTTCAAATAATACATTGCTGTCATCTAAAAAGTTTCTGCAACTAGTTATACTTTAGAATTCAACTTTCAGAAAACCAAAACGTATATTTTCTTCTTCTTCAAAACTATTACTATCCAATCAAATGCAAATACTTTCAAATATCTCATCTTCTGCTCACACATAAGTAAACGTATACCTGCCTTGATTCCCACTTTATACCTTTGCTTTTATCTGTCCACTGAGACTGCCTACATTTTGTTCCTATTAGCATAACAACTTACTGACTTGAGGCATTAGTATTAAAATATTTAAGTCTGTATTAAATAGTAGAAACAGCCATAACTGTGCAAGATGAAACAGGATGAAAACACTATTTTAAAAATAGTATTATCTAAGTCAACCACACAATATTTACATTTTGCAGCATTTGCTATCAATCTCTACTTATTGGCTAAAGCCTGAAAGCAACACAGTCAATGTGAAATATGGTCATTTGATTAGAGTACATACCTGCTTTCCTCACTATCCACAAATTCCCTACTAAGTCTGTGTGTTAATTTTTTATTTTTTAAAGAACCTGTCTCAGTTATGTGAAAGCTTCATTAGACAACTAATGAACACAGCATATCTCATTTAAGTGCATAGCCTCAGGACTGAAAAAAAACTTACAATTACCAAAAGTATGCACTCATGCAAAATTAATGTAAACAGTAAATGCTCTTTAATGATACTGCACACCCAAACTGACAAATGTCTGCAATTTTCAACGATTCTAATAGTGGACTTTAACTGACTACTGGAAGCCTTAAAACTAAAGGGAAAGGAACTAGTCAGTTTCAGAACTACTATTAGAAGCCTTGAAAATGAGGCGAGATAGTAGTCTTGAAACTGACTAGCTTCCATCATTTCAAGGCTTCTAATTGCTATCATTTAACAGATGCTTCTCCTCCACAGTTAACAGGAATAGAATTAGTTACAAAGCAAACAGTTACAGTTAGAATTAATGTGCAATTAACAGGAATACAATAAAGATGCAAAACAAACAGTAATACTGTAAGATGTTATGCACTTAAACACATAACATTTAACCAATGTGTAGATAATCAGAACGTGTTACAATATAAACAACAGGCAACAAAATTGACACTGGTCAGTTAAGCCAGTGATTCTCAACCAGATCCTTTGAAGGGTGCATCAAGATGTAAGGATATAAGCACGGAGTGAAGAAATAAACAGATAAGCTAAGCAGATAAGCACTATGGCTGTGCGAAACTTCACTGGTTGTTTTGATTCAACACTGTTTTGACTCATTTTGACGTCAAAACAGTGACAATGAATCAAAATGAAGGGCTTCAAAATCCCTGAAACAAAATGAAGCTAGTCAAAACGTTTCGAAAATTTCAAGTTTCAAAGCAGCCAACAGTAGGGTGGTGAGAGGCAGGGGAGAATCAGGGCTGCGCTGTTCAACGAAGCAAAACGGATCAGCTGTTTTGAATCGAAATAAAGTCTGAAACAGAAGGCTGTTCCATCAAAACTCAAGGCGAAATGGAACAGTGCCGTTTTGCACATCCCTAAAGATTATAGGCTTAGTCTGTCCCTGCCTGGCTGATCCCCCCACCACTAATATCCAGCCCCTCTCCTTGCAGATCCTAGTTTTTGGAATCATGTAACTATTCACAAAGGTTATGGAGCCATGCCTTGAGTCCAGTGAGGGGCACCTAAAAACCAAAACTACTGAGTTACATGAACCACTGAGTTAAATGAATTATGCACTTCTCCAAAGCAATACTGTTCAGTGGTTATTTGCCAATGAAGAAACAAACATAATATCCCATCTCTTTATAAGATGGGATGGGATGGGAATCCACTAGGTGAGCAAAGTCCTCTTAACAAACATGGGGATGAAAATAAAACAGGGTGCCTGAAGCTCACAGACAGTATGACAGCTTACAACGCTTCAGGGGCCCTTGACCCAGAGATCTCTCACTTCCCATCATTCATTTTAAAAAGACTTATTTCCCATATATAACCTCAACAAACATTTTGCAGATATGTATAAATGCAGGAGGAATGTGGTGGTCTTTTTGTGGCAAAATCATGGTTAGTATAATTTCTTCCACAGACAGCTTTTGCAGAGTTTGGAATTGCAAGGCAGCCAAGAGGAAAGCAAGACCAGCACAAGCTTTCAGTTCAACTATTTCTTATTGCCAAATTCATGCTGATTTATTTGATTTTCAAATGGCCACTTCCCTGGAACCTCACATCCCCTCCTTTTGCATGGACTGAAGCAATACAGGTTTTGGCTAATGCACAAGATTGGAAAAAGTGTAAGAGTAATCCATATTGTCTTGTTTGAATTATGTAACTACACACAATAGGGATGAGAACTTATTTCTGGCACACTATGCAAGCACATACATGTGTCAGGGGTTTTTTAACCCTTTCTCAAAGGAACTGGGTGCTCCGGCAGCCAGGGCCAGGAAGTTTGACTAGGGTGCATCAATGAACCTCTGAAACCCAGAGGTTCCCGGCTAGAGGGTCTTGTACCTCCACTCAGGGTTAGACTAATTGTCATATTTGGAGTCAGGAAGGAATTTTACCCGATGGTCAGATTGGCATGGATTGTTGGGGGGGGGCAAGTGTTTGCCTTCCTCTGCAGTAGAGGGGTAGCCCTCTTCCAGGGATATCTTGAGAATATATTAACAACCTTTACAGCTACAGGACAGTGACATCTGTGGTCCCCCTGCTTTATCTGTGCCAGGTTACGGTATCATGTCTTGTGTTGTGTCAGGATTGACTATATAGTTTTGCCATACCAGGGGTTTGCAACCCCCAGTACATGTGCCAGAGCACAGCACATAAAAGTACTTTGCTTGACACGTGTGCCTCGGGTCAGATGGTGGGGAAAGGCTCAGGTTGCGCTGTAACAGCAAGGATCGGGCCCCTCGTGGCTTTCCTGCTATCTGCCCCAAGGCATACATGCACCCACTGCCAGCAACAGGCTGACCCCAGTACAGTCACTTGTAGCCTCCCAGCTGACTGCCACAGATGGCCCAGGCTCTGGGCAGACCTCTTTCACCCAACATAGAGCCTGAGCTGCTCGCAGCAGATGGCAGGGAGGCTGCAAGCAGCTTCACTGGGGTCTGTGGAGCTCCGACCCAACTCACTGCCAGTGGCAGGTGCATGCATGCCTCTGGCCAGATGGCAGGGAAAAGGCCAGGGCTGCACTGCCACAACAAGGATCGAGCCCCTTGTGGCTCCCCAACTGTCCACCCCTGGCATGCCAACATCTTACAAGTCAACATTGCACGTGTTTTTGGCACTCTGGCCAAAAACACTGCTGACCCCTGGGTTAGACTATGGATTTGTATAGGGTATTTTTGATAAGAAAGATCCTGCCTCAGTTAGGGGGTTGGACTAGAACCCTATGGAGGTCCCTTCCAGCCCTGCTTTTCTATGACTCTGTGACACTTAACAAATACTATTATGGTCCTAGTCTTTTTAATACAACTTTAATTTTAAAATTAAATCTTAATGGGAGTGAGGGTCGTTATTTGCAGGTTTTTCTTAATGTTTGAATTTGATAACCTATAGAAGTTTTTGTTGTCCCCGTTACAATCCTAGTCAGATTCTCCTTTTTTTGAAAAAAAGGATGAAGCATTTTCCTGGTATCTCTAAATAGTCATGCATCTGCCAGTCATTCTAGCCACTGTAGCATAATTAAATTTCTATCTGGTCTTTCTCTGGGCGTTTTTGCTTTCCCTTGCAGGTACGTAACTGACATACATTGTCCTTGTCTTTCTTTTTACAATGAAGCACATTTCCTTCATACCTTTTCCCAGCCATTGTACTACATCTACCTCGTTTTGTGCCTTTCTGTTTCTAAATCTGTCCACCTCCCTCTTCCTCAATTTTGAATTACTTCCTTTGCATTACACAATTTAAAACTCCTTGCAGCCAGTTCTGCTATTTTTTCCCTTGCCCCAACAGCTTAATATATTTACTTAAATATAAGACAACCCTGAATATCAGGTGACCCCCTCCAATTCTATATATGAAAAATTTATAATTTTGTGGTAATTTTCCAGGTATAGAATCTAATTATTGGAGGTTTGCCTTGAATTTGTCCCCCTCCCACTGCTACAGCAAGAAGGGTAAATTTGGGAGGGGTCAGGTGGCCCCCTGCCCTTCCAACTTCTTACCCCTGCAGATCCTTCCCCGCTTTTGTATGAGACCCTGACCTCCCTAAGCACATGGTAGTGAGGGGCCAATTTGGAACTACTCATTTTCAAATAAACATGCCTATACTAATTTAGTTCATTAGAATTGATGAAATTTACCTTTTTTGAAAGTTTTATCACAGGTACCCCATAAACACACTTTTAAGAAGCACTTTTGTACCTACTTACATATAGTACAATCTATAAATGCTATTATTCCAAAGCCAAAAGGTTCATGATTTACCCCACAGTTCATCATGCTGGGCCCCAGCAGACTAAACATAGTGCCCCTGTAGCTCAGCATTGCTCAGTACATGTCTATGCTACTGATACCCTCCTTCCCTGCACAAAGGATGTGTGTGCTAATCAGCCCCACTCATGACTAGAACCAGGTGTTCTTGTCACAAATTCTGGGATCTCTAAAAATGTATATGCAGATGAGCCACAGGGCAACCTGGCCCAGCTCCACCTCCACCTCGTGGAAGACAGAGCTACGCTAATCATATGCGACAGCCTGAGAGAAGAAGTGACAGAGGGATTCTGGTGAACTGGTTAGAGGTCCGTTCAATGAGGTCTGCCAGACATTTACGGCTGGTGAAGAAACAGGCATCATTGGAAATGGGAAAGAAAGACACAGCTCAGCTGTGGGACTGAAAAGGAAGTTAAAATGTATTCAGTGCAGTGGCTCACTATGACTTGAAAGAGAGTTAGCACTATGGGCTTTGTGTTTTGTAGTCATGCTCAGTATCGACTGCATTTAATCACCTCTGTAGTTGGTTTCCATTACTGAGCACATGCTGCTTTTGGCAGGAGTTTAATGACGGACAAAGTCTTAAATGAAGTTTCCTTGTACATGAATGTAAGACAGGGCAGGGGTTTTCCTCCATACTGACTAAGGAGGAAACCGCATCTTATATTTGAGTAAATACGGTACTGTTCTTTGAATATCATGCTCTTCAGAACCTTACAGATTTCTTTGATCCTTTCTTCCTTCTGTTAGAAAACACTTAGCATGTCAGGAATTACCAATGGTAACAATCCCATTCCTCATATACTAAAGAATTAAGGCCTGAAAACCTCTACAAGGCACTATGCTATAGACTGTGTACTTATTTACTTATAAGAAGATATTTCATAATATCTAATATCTGCTAAAGAACACACACTCTATCAACTACATTTTAAAATCTAAAGATAATATCAGGTATAACGAAGTATTGTCTCCATGAAATATAGCAAATGTAGAACAGCACATTATTTTCTCATTCTTTACTCATACTCCCCCATTTGCCTTTCTGTACCCATCTGTTCTCACTTCTTATACTTAATTGTAAATTCCTTAGGAAAGGGGACATCTTTTCATTCTTTGCTTGTACAGTATGTATCACCATTGGGTCATGGACCATGGCTGGAGTTCTCGGGCACTACGGTGGTAGAAGTAATAAAGTGGTTTGTGCTCTTCATATACTATTTCATGGAATGAAGTGGGTGTTCACAAGCTTTTATGTAGGAAGATACATAGGGGGCTTGTTTTTTCTTAACTGAGTGGCTGCTCCAAGCATAAATAGAAATATGAAAGAGTCACATTAATATCACAGCAATGTAAACTGCTCTTTGGAGAGGCTTAAATTAATGGGTCAAATTTATCCCTGTTCTAATTACACTGAGATCAATGGGAGTGAACCAGGAATTAATCTGCCCAATATGAGTAAAGTACAGCCTCTTTTTTTAACTTTGGCAATAGTATTCATTAAGCATATTTTTTTAAACCAAAAAAAATACAGGAGAGTACTTTGACAATTTTGCCATCACAAAGATTCAAGCATTATACAAGATATGCTTGTAACTCCTAAAGATAATATTATACAGAACAAAGCTTTATTCTCATCTTTTGCATTAACCTACTTATGTCCCCTGGATATATATTCTGCCTTTCTGCATTGTAAGCTATTGAAAAGTTTATAAATTTTTAATCCAACAATAGCAAAGGGGCACATTAATTTGCTCACTATGCTCAAAGTTTTATAGGACTATACAAAAGACACACATCATACATACCACATGTAAGAACAAAACCAAATGCACACTCAGGATGATGACAGAACAAAGCAGAATTTGTGTGGTTTTTGGTTTTCTTTGGGGAGTTTTTAGGTATCTTTAACATTAGCTATTTTGATTAACAATATTATTCCACAATAGGCAGTATTTTGGAACAATTCTTATTCTTAATGTGTGACTTTTCAGGTAATTGTATACCTACAAAGAGGTTAATCACATAGACCTCTGCATTTGATAGGATGTTTTCCAGACAATTTCACAACCATGGTAACCCCACTTTTATGTACAAAAGCTGTCAGTTTGTACCAACTGACCATATCTGACAGTCTGTGGTAGCAAGAATTTGGTTTTCTAGAATAAGAATAATGTTTTTAGTCATTGATTACTGGTGCTATCAAATTGTGTATATCAAACATTAGATTATATGCATATAATTTCCTTCTGGGAAAGCCCTATGGTTGTTAAAGCACATAAATGCACAGGTTTGTGCCAAGAAATCACTAAAAACAGTTTTATGAACAAATGAACAATGATTTTAGCAGTGTAAAATGACAAAGTGAACTAAAAGTGAATTCTCAGTTAAACTGCACAAAATTAGAAGGCAAGCATCATGCCAGGGTACAACACAACTGAAAAAAAGTCCCACAGTTTTATCAATTTGGGTACAGATTTCTGAAACATTAAAGAAAACTAGATTCACAAGTCCTTCTCTGGCAAAAATATTTTGTAACATGGTTTCTAAAACATTTTTTTTCGGAGATGGAATATGTTTTGTATTGGCACTTAGCAAAACATCTATAATGTTTAAGAAGCCATTAGTTTACACATTTAAAATTACATTGTCACAAGACAACATTAGTAACAAAAATTATACCCACAAAAACAAATAATGACAAAAAAATGCCCTAGGAACATAGGATTAGAGAGAAAGCTTTATTTTCTTAGTTACTTAGTCATACTACCTTTAGTATTTCAGAGAGGGGAGATGCATAGGTATTAGTGCTGTGCAAAACACCACCATTTTGTTTCAATGTCCATTTTGCCATTCTGAAGGGACAGCATTTCATTTCGTTGTTTCATTTCATTTTGAAGCACTGTCCCATTTCATTTCATCAAAACTGTTTTGCTGTTTCAACGTTTCACCCATAGGCTAATGGGAAATCATGAAAATGCCTAAAACATTGTCATTTGTTGCCTGATTCTGATGCAAATTGCTGGGAAGGCAGTCCCTTCTGAGGGTGCGAAGCCTGCCAAGTTTCAAGGAGATAGGTGTAGAGGGTTTTCAGAAACTGCACCTCAAAGTCTTGAAAGCAAAATTTGCTGGCAGCAGCAGCCTCCTGTCATCTGGGCACAGATTCAGGGGCCTGCATCCCCAGGAGGGCTGCATGGCTGTACCAGACTCCTCCCAGGGGTGCAGGCCCCCAGATCTGTGCTGGATGACAGGAGGCTGCCGCTGCTGCCTGGGACCAGCAATGGGCACAGCCGGTACACAGCACCAGGGAAGACAGATGCTGCCACTGGCCCCAGGCAGCAGCGACGGCTTCCTGTCATCCAGGCGCCTGCACCCCTGGGAGGGCTGCAGGGCTGTGCCAGACTCCTCCTGAGGGTGTGGGTCCCTGGATCTGTGCCAGATGACAGGAGGCTGCCGCTGCCACCTGGGGCCAGTGCTGGGTGTAATCCGCACCCAGCACGGGCTCTATGGAGCTCAGCCCGGCAACGGGAGATGAAGCGCAAACCTGGCTCTGCCCATCTCTCTCCACCAGGCTGCACTCCAACCAGCTCCACCAGCCCCATGGCAGCGGGAGGCAGAGCACAGCACTGGCTCTGCCTACCTCTCACTTCTGGCCTGTGCTCCGTGGGGCTGGCGGAGCCAGTCAGAGCACAGCACCGGCTCTGCCCGCTTCCTGCCACTGGGCTGCATTCCAATCGGCTCTGCCAGCCCCATAGAGGACAGTGCCGACTCTACCCACCTCCTGCCGGGCTGAACTACACGGGGCTGCCGAGCCACTCACAGCACAGCCCTGGCTCTCCTCTGCCTCCAAGTACTGGGCTGCTTTGTAACTCAAAATGTTTCGAAACGTTTTGAATGCCCTCATTTTGTTTCAAAGCTGTTTTGATGCTTTTTGTTTTGTTTCAATTTCACTGTTTTGAGCTCGAAACGTGTCAAAGCAACTTCAAAACAAAACACTCAGCACAGCCCCAACAGATATAGAGACTGATTTTAGCACAGAGAGATAATTATAAATCAAAGGGTAAAAACAGATGCTGCCAAATGAAGCAAATCAGTTGTGCTTGGATGCTTCCCAGCACAGCTGATCCACTTCATTGGACAAAACACACATTGCCTGTTGTCCCACCTGTTGAACACACCGGACAATGGGCAACACATTCCCATTTACAGAGATGAGCTTCCAGGAATCTCTGGGGAATATATCTATTGATGGAGAACTCCAGACAGGCACTCCCAGGGTTTGAGGGGCCCAATCCTTCATGATAATTCTCAGGGCATACAAAACCAGGCCCCTCAAACCCCAGGAGTGCCTGCCCAGTGCAGCTGGAGAACACAAGTAGATCCACACACCCTGAGCTCTCCCAGCAAAAAGCAAATAGACATCCTCCTCAAAAAATGACATAAATTATTACTACCTTCTGTTGTGACCACAAAAAAGCATTTGTGGTATAACAAAGGGCATGGACATCTATTTGCTATCACATTGTGCTGCAGTAAAAATTGTTCTGGTGGCATAGAGATGGTATCTGTTTCTAGTCAAGTGTTACAATATTCTTTGGACCAAAAAAAGGAACATACAAAGTCAACGTGTAGAAGCAGGTCAACTTTACAAAGTGTGGTTGACACTGGTATAGCATTTTAGCCTATACAGATCATCTCTCCTGCACTGCCTATGGAGAATTGCCAAATGATGATTAGGTGTTCCAAACAAGCTGTCTGCAGACAGCTCGAATGGTCATAAACTCATGCAAGACCATTTCAGGCTGGACTTAAGGAAGAATTTCTTTACTGTCCGAACCCCCAAGGTCTGGAACAGCCTGCCATCGGAGGTGGTTCAAGCACCTGTACTGAACACCTTCAAGAGTAAATTGGAAGCTTATCTTGCTGGGATCCTATGACCCCAGCTGACTTCCTGCCCTTCGGAGCAGATCTCGAAGATCTTCCAAGGTCCCTTCCAGCCCTAATGTCTACGAAATCTATGAAATCAACATAGGATTACAACACAATTGTGTATACTGTTAATCTATACAACCATGATTCTATTTCTTTCCCCCTCAACTTCCATATATTCAACCCACTTGGTAAGTATGGCTTTAACACATCTGATCTTGGAAACACTTACAGAAATCAGTAATTCAACAAGCCTGAAAGATTCTCATATTGCTGCATAAAATCTACTATTGAAATTATATCAACATTTATGTTTAACACACATCCTGCATCATATATAATGGGTGGCAATGTTTTGCCACTCTGGTAGAATTTCTTAATTATTCCACATGATGATACTTTAACTCAAAAAGCACTCTTTAGGATTGGGAGAGATGTACAGCCCTCAAGCCAGGAGACTTGTGTGCCCTACTTCCACCTTTTCCAAACACTGTTAATTTCTATATATTATTAATGTCTTCACAATTCACAACCCTATTATTGAGCAAGACTAGAAGCCCTACCATAGTGCACAGCTTAAAATTTAAATATGCAGGCCCAAGTCTCTTTGCCTTAATGTCACTGGCTTTCAGGAATTCAGGCTAAATCTATAGCTATGTTGTCTGTAACCACTAGAAGATATTCCCCTTCCACAAATTTGAAAAGAACCATAAATACTGAGCCCAACATTTCACCTGCCAGCAAATAATCAATCATATGGAATAGGGCTACAAGCCCACCATACCAAGGATAGGTCAATTGTGTTCTTCCTTTAAGTTAAGTGGCAAGAAGTCTAGGCCCTGGCTTTGAAGATTCTGACAAGACACATGGAAAATGAGTAGGATATAATTATGCAATTAAAGACACAGAAGCTGCAGACATACGCACACACACATGACTTCAAACATTCCTGAACCTAGTATTTTCTAAATTGAGCTAAATGCAACAACCCCCCTTAAGTAATGATACTACTTCAGAGAGCTTGTTTCATGATACTGGTCACTGGATATAGAACTTTTCAAGCTGAATCACCAGTTTGAATCCAGCCTAGCTCAGTAAGGATTTAAAGCTGTTCCCAAGTCATGGATGGTCAGTGGCCTCGCATCTGCAAGAGGCATTTGCTGAGTATTCATTCCATCACACCTTACCCCCATACTTTGCATTAATGGGAAAACTCAGAAGAAAACCTAAGAACTACATAGGTCATGGACAGTTAACTAGCTCTAGTACGCCTAAAGAAAATCTTTTCCATGCTCCTGATCAGGGTTGACATAATGGCCAGGCAGGATTTGAGGGAGGTTTACGTAGCTACTTTTCTGCAGACAAAGAAAACTTGTATTTCTAGGCTTGTCAATCTAATACCTTTCACTAACACAAAATCAAACATGAAGGATTTTATTATATCAAAATGTACTGTTATATGAAAATCATAATCAAATATGTAAACTCATTAAATAATCTGTATAAATTGTCACATGGAGCTGCACAAGACTTGACAGCTATGTTACTTCCATAATGACATGTAATTTATGAAAGCAGAATGTGCTTTTCTTGTGAAATATTAGACAAAAAACATAAGTGTAAATATAAAACAAGAGGCTTAATCTTACTAGAAACAACAGGTTTCAGAAATCCTTGCAATATGAGTGTACTGGCACAAGGGTTGCAGCACTTCAATTAAATTAGTGATTGTTGCTACGTACTGAATATATTTGTCCAGGATCAGTTTTAAAATATTTCTTATAACTAGATGTTGTATGTTTGAATTAGATATGTTCCAAAACAAATTATGAAAAGCGTTCTGGAGAGACTTGGCAAAGTATGTGCAGAATTATATCTGCCTCTTGTGAAAGCTGCAGTACCTCTACGGGCGTGAAAATGTACTCTGAGGTGTACTGGAAATCCATGCTCAGAAACAGACTGTATAATTTTCTGCTACAAGTCTACCTGTTTAATGATTATTATTTTTATAAAAGTGGAACAACCCCAACAGCAGGGATGGAGACCCACAGAAGAATACCCTATAGCAGGGGTAACCAACCTGCAACATGAATGCCACAAGAGGCACAGGCTGCCTCTGTGTGACACACAGTAGATCAGGGGCAGGAAAGGCAGCACAACAAGTTAGGGCAGGAAGCAGAAAGTAAAGCAGATCAGCCCGGAAGCGCAGGTCAGGAAGCAGAAAGCAGAGGAAGAGATTGGGCAGACTGAATCAGAATGGCACTTGGGGAAGGTGCAAAGCTAATTTGTGGCATGTTTGCCAAAAAAGGTTGGCCCCTGCTGCCCTACAGTCTGATGACTAGGACACTTGCCTAAGAGGTGAGAGATCTTGGTTCAAATACAACCTCTGAATCAGGCAAAGTAGATTTAAATTAGAATCTCCCCATCCATTCTTTCTACTCAATCCTTTACTTCCCCATTCTCCATCTCTTTTTTTAAACCTTATTATCATGCTCTCTCCATGCCTGGAATAGGCTCTTTGTTTCTATCCAACTCTACCCAGGCCTTTCATTTTTTTCAAACAATAACAGCATGGCAATGGTCCTGTAAGCTAGAGCACAGAGGAGCTGTTCCTAATGTAGGCTGGCAGACAACAAAACTCCTATCATACAATGTTGAGATATAAAAGGTGGAAATGGTGCATTATTTTATTGTTTGATTTTTTTCCCCTGTATCATAAATTATGTTATCAGCATTTTCAGCAATCTAATGGATGACAAAGAATACAAAGAGTGAGAAATCAAACAATCACTATTGGTGAAACTGTCAATCTAGTTTGCTGTCTCACTGACAATAATTAAACCACCTTTCATTATACTTCTTCCTTTCAGGGTTTCACATTGTGTAGATAAGCTCATTCCTCTTCCAATTAATCATTAATTATTCATTAGAAACTAACCATTTGTAAAAGTCATTCAATTTTTATCAGACACTTCAGACAAGTTAACTAGGTATTTGCACCTTCTCTTGCACTTGCATGCTTTATTCTTTTCAGGCTTTGCCTGAAGAAGTCTACTAGGAGGTTTAGACAAAATAAAATTCTCGGTCTTCAAACTGCTTTTCTGTGCACTGCCTTTTTCATGTTTTTTTGCACAGGCACACTAATAAAACAGATAAAACAACAAACAATAAACAGTACTGCTGAGAATTATATTCATAGAGTTTTAATGTCACAAATGCAGCAATAAAATTGCAGAGCAAATAAGAAAATTGTTCACAGAAAACAGTAATCCATTTCTGGTACTGGGGTCATTTATATGTATTTTGCATTCTTTTTATATTGGCATATTTACAGTTTCAGACATCCATGGATGAGGCTCCCTCAGTGACCTCTGTCCCTCATTAACTGGGAAGATTTACTTCCCCTCCTAAGGCCCACCTACCCACAGTAATATCACATCTCTTCTAGCACAAACTGCCATTTTCCTATTACAGACTGTTTGAAAAGGTAAGGGAAATGAGAAAAAGCAAATGATTTTTTTCAGAGGAAGAAAAGAAGGATGCCTCCAGAGAGGTTCTTTCATGAAGTGAAAAAAAATATCCTGGCAACAAAGAGTAATCCTCTTCTCTAGCTTGCTCCATCTGTGACCTTTAGAGAGATCTACCAAAGCTAAAGAAAAGTTTAATTAGAAGAAAGGGCAGCTGAAAGAACAGGTAGCTGGCAGAAAGCTTTTAATCTTTGTTGTACAGCACAAGAATTTCTGAACAATCTGTGAAGACCAAGAGACTGCTTCATAAACGTTGGACAATGGGATTCATCCCTCTGTGGGCTTAATGGAGGCAGAATGGGCCTTGGAAGAGAAAAGACATCTTATTTTGAAATCACAATATTGGGCCTGACAGAACTGATGCTTTCTGAAAAAGTTAGTCCCTAAGGTGCCATCCTGCCCCACCTTCTGTCTCATGAGATAAAGAAATACTATGAAGCTAGTTCGGATTTGGTTCTTGGAAGAAAACCAACAGTTTACTTTTCTCCTGAAGTTCTCTGCACAAAACATTAGTGTTCTTCAACTTATTTAAACTGGAGAAAGATTATTTCTCCCATCTTGCTTTTAAAGAACTTCTATAAGCAAATGAACTTAAATGGGATCAGTCACATGACTAAGGGCTATCATGAATAGGTTTTTATATTGATAGATCATCCTTCCAATTTTCTCTCCAGAAAAGGATCTTCAGAGCTGCAAAAAAATGTGATAAATAAGCTTAGGTGCTGAAGTGTTGTTATGTCTTCCCATCAACAAATTAGACAACACTATCTATCCTGGACATTTATAAAATGTCCATCAATTTATCTGGTTCAGTATATTCGTAGAGGAACATGGTCTTGCTATTGATAAAATGGAGCCAACAACTCCAATGTAAACCACATTAGACTTTTCAGGAATAATATTGTAATCTCATGTGGCATACAGAAATTTGGCAAGACTTTTTATTTTATTTTCAACTGTTTTTAAAAATCAGTTCACTAAATTTTTAGCTACACAACAATAAAAAGAATAATAGTGGCATTTTTCGTATGCCCCTCCGTACTCGCACTAAAAACATACTTCAGGCTTTTTGGCTGGTTTTTGCTTTTTTTTTTTTTTTTTTGCTTATTTTTTCATCTGGTTAGACAGTTTGATCTATTCTACAATCTCCTTTAATTCAATTAAAACAAACAATAAAAGACATGAGACGTTATTCTTTAAAAGTGTGCAGTAGTCACTTCTCAAAGAAGCTCATTTGACCTTCTACTCACTGCAGGATCCTACCCAAAACTGTCCTCTTTGCAGTATGTATCCCATTACAATTAGACTTGAACTAACTGAACTAACCCTACATTATGGCTAACATCTTTAGAGTAAACAACTCAATTAAATTTATATAGCACCTTTTCTACAATCTGCACACACTTAATATAGAGTAAAATCATGGCTCAGTAGAAAATGCATCGTTTGTGCGTAAGTGCACAACTGCCATAATACCCAATGCAAAACATATCAGAAATAGTTTATCAAATACCTTCTGTATTACCTTCAAGTACAAAGAAAGTCTCAAAATCCTGTATTAGGATTAAGAGGCTTAACTAGGTGTCTAAGCCTAACTAGCCCAAACACTTATTTGCAGCCCTTTTGTAACTATTTGAAGCTCCACTGAAGTCAATAGGTCACAGGCAGGTCCAGTAGGCTATGCCCACACAGATCCACTTGACAATCCAAGCTCCAAGTCATAACCTCCCTCATCAATACACCAGTCTCGATCTTATCTCGGCACATTCATTTTTAGCTCTCTCTCAGGGGACACTAATCTTTTGTTCTCTTGATAACGACTGCACTGAGGGGAAAGTAAAAGGAATCCAATACCATTTCATTTTCTGTTGTTTCCATGAGTTCCCAATGTTGCTATGAAATAACAAGGCCAGAAGCAAGTAAGTACACATAACAACACAAAGAGTGTGATACATCCCAAAAGTTTAATTGGAAAAGCAACAATGGTCAGACAGTTGCAACCAGCTTGAAGCAATGCAATGCATTAGCAACAGAGAGACATAGCCCAGGGATGGCTGTGGCCCAGAGTCCTAATCTGTCATCACTGTGCTATCTACAGAGAGCCTGGCCAGCCCGGGGGGTAAAAGAGAATCATTACTCTAACAATCCTCTGGGAAGAGAGGCAGGAATAGAAGCAAACTTACAGTAACCTTGAAGCAAGGTTTTCACATGCTCCAGTGAATTTACAGATTTCACTGGCAAGGCTCTATTACTGAAGCCTACCTGCAGAAGGACTGAAGCCTCATTCTTACAGCAGGTGGCATTTTTATAGCAATAAATAAGAAGACACCATATGCTCAGCAAATGCATAGGAATGACGCAGAAGCTAGGGTAAAAAACCATGACCATGGTTTTGTTATATAGGGCTGCTTTGTGCCGGTCTAAATTATTTTATGCCAAACAAATCTCAGAAATATTCTTTCCAGTATCTGTCTAGAACTCTAGCACCAACAAATCATTAGCCACTAAGCTGTTCTTTTAAACTCAATGAAAATGTCTGATGACTACAAAAAAAACATAATCAGATTGTACATGACTGTAAATGAGCAATACCGCTCCTATCATTGCCCATTTACTTCTGTGAGAATATTGGAAATGGAAAGTATTTACACACTTTGAGCCCACTTGGAGCTTGTCCATACTGCAACAGTGGCACCTGCTGGTGCTGTCCTTCCTGAGCATGCCTTCGCCACCTGCTTCCATTCACATGCTCCAAACCTGGAAATATGCTGGGTATGACTCTGGAGCAGTGTTACCAACAGCTCGTGTTGATAACTAGGGACCTGCTTCATTTGCAGTTTCATGGATTTTGCGGAGACTGCAAAATCCAGGGCTGTCCACAAAAACAAAAAAAATAATATCAATAACGTAATAAAAATAAAACACTGACTCCCCAGTGAGAGCCAGAAGCCCTCACTGCTGGGGCAGGGAAGTGCAGGTTGGCAGGGCAACATGAAGGGCAACAGACAAGATGGTGGCTGTCCCATTGTTCCTCTTCTCCCCACTGGGGTCTCTCCACCAATCAGCGCTGAGGGGCAGGGTGACATGAAGGGCAGCCAGCAAGCAAGATGGCAGCCACTCCCTAGCCCCTCCCCCCAGGCCTCTCTGCCAATCAGCACCGAGGGGTAGAGTGGCATAAAGCAGCCAGAAAGCAAGATGGCAGCTGCTCCCTTGTCTCTCCTCCCCCCAAGGCCTCTCTGCCAACCAGCACCAAGGGGCCAGGCTGCCACAAAATACCCATGGAATTGGCTCTATGTCCCGTGAGCGAGCTATGAAAAACCCTGTGTCTCACCATGATTTAGGTAGATCCCTACCAATAACAGTAGAGACCAGTGTACTTCTTTTTAGAGCTGCCTGCTGCTGAGCTAGGGGACACTCCTGCCACAATACAGGCAAGTCCTTAAGCTCACAAAATGGGACTGTAATTTAACCCAGTTTGAATATCCCAGAATCTAAAAATGTTGAACCCCTAGAATACGTAAACTTCCACTAGCCATTTTAGTAATTTTTGTTCCCCCAGAATGCTTACTGCCCACCTCCCACTTCACTGGCTTATGCACCCTATGGAATTCACTGAGTTGAACTATTCATGTGACTAAGATGTGCAGGATTTGGTCTAAAATGACTAAAGGCTCCACTCCCTATGTAGGCACTTTTCCCTGTAGTAAGGACTTTAACAACTGACCTTAAGAATCCAGACTGACAGAATACTTTCATATTTTGTTACACTGTACCCAGAAATCACCACACACTGAGATGAGAAAAATACTCCCACATTGTGATTTTATGCTCTGAAGCACTTGCATTTACAATACTTCTTTTAAAGGCCACCCATCAACTATGCCTGCTAAGGGAATCATGTAAACATATAATGGATACGATTAGTATAAAGGTTAGACTGCCTACCCCACCTGCTGTTCATTACCAACACTGTTTCCTAAGCAATCAGAATGATACATTTTAAGCTGGGTAGTGAAAAAAATGAAAAAAGACTTTTAATGTTTATATTTTCCTCATTTATAAGAAGGCATGGCTAATTAGATGTGCTGCAAAATTCCTCTAACTTAAATACCTATAAGCTATTACCATTTTACAGCTCCCTTCAAATAATACCTGCCTCCATAATATACATAGATTCTTAATGAATTATATAGAATCCTTTAAAACAATTCTGGTTCTTTTACAGTTAATACATACAACCTCGATGCTGCTAGCTTTTAAAGCACACAGAATTTCAGGATGAATTTTAAGCATACTTCCTTGTTAGTTACAGAAACTAACACAGAGATCCTGGGAAGAATAGAAACAACACTGTATATACCAGCAGATAATTTAAATGCATAAAAAGAGCTATCTGAACAAAGATAGAAGTAACAGAACTTCAAACTTCCCCTATTTTGGCCCCTCTACGCATTACAGATATCACACAATTAACTGGTTAATTTGCACAATTACCCTGACACCAACTACACATGCAAAGTACTTGTCACACAATGAAAAGCTCCAACCACTGCTAAAGTTAGACCTAAAAAAGGTATACTAACTTTATAGCTGGTTGCTATTGAGCTTTAATTCGCATGTGGAGTGGGGTCTCCCCTGCTGCTGGGAGGAGGGCTCCTAGCTGCTGGGGTGCACCTTGCCAGCTGGGGCTGCAAGTCCTGCAACTGCAGGAAGCCCCCAGGGCTGGAGGACCGCACCCTAAGGCAGGGGTGTGGTGTTCCTCCCACCCCAGGGGTGCGTGGAGCTCCCAGCTGTAAGAGCTTGCTTCTTGCCAGTGCGGAGGGAGCCCAGGATCAGCAGTAAGACCTGATGGAACCTAATGTGTGAACTCACAATTGCACCTCCTGCCATGCCCTTGTGGCACAGCAGGAGGTACAATTGTATGAATTGTGCATTAGATCCCATTGCTCCTTTACCTGCATGTGAAGAGGGCGCCTTGGATTAGAAAAAATACACAACAGATGTAGAGCTGTTTTAAAATAATTTATAAATACTGTATTATGACCTGGTTATTAGGATGCTTACCACTGATTAGAGAGTGTTAAATGAATACAGCTGTTAGGAAAACAAATTGAAACAATTACTCAAAATAAATCAGCACACAGTAAACACCTTCCGTGTGGACATATGAAGAGTACCCTTTAAGTTTCAAAAGGGCTGCAGCTGGTACATACTAATTATTTTAAGTGAATGAGCTGCGAAGTATTCAAACAAAGCTCCAGGTTCCAACCTGGATGAAGTTTTCCTACATTTGAATCATTCTCACCTCGTTCACACACAAAAATTAGAGCGTACCAGCAGCTGCCCTTTTGAAACATTCTTCTTCTGAAACGGATCCAAGTATTGCTGTCTCCACACTCTTAAGGGTTGCTGTAAAGACAGTGGCAAAAACCACTGACTTTGGGAATGGCTCAACATCCTCAGACTGGTTTGAAGAAGCAAGGCAATAGCCTCAGAACGGAGAAGAAGAAAGGAAATGACTGACACTTTCTGGAGAGATTTTTTTGGGTGGTATCTTTCATTGGACCAACTGCATGGTTAGGATAGAGCTAGATAAGTTTTAGAATGCAAGACATTCTTTGGGTCACTTGCTGGAGGAGATACAGTAGTTGGGAAACTGTCTCTTCAGATTAGCATAGTTGTGTTGCCGTACTGTACCAGCTGTCAAAGTCCAGGGAATATATGAGAGGCAAGGTTTTTTTTTCCTTTTAGTAATCTCTCTTACTGAACCAACATCTCTTCCCAACTATACAATTGATCCAAAAAAGATATCACCAAAAAAATCCTTGTCTCTGCAACTGGAACGGGCATTTGCTGAGGTGCCTCATGGAGCTAGGCTTACCAATCATCTCTTTCTCTCCTTTCTGTCTCTCTCAAATTCCATCCAAACTGAAACATGTCCTACAAACAGTTTCTGTTTCAACAAACCTGCATTTTCCAACACAGAACCATGCTGCTGAAAAATTCCCTACCAACTCCAGAAGTCATGTACAGTTTTCTTCATCGTTAAAACCAAGTAATATTTATCAGTAGTCACAGACAGCCAAAAGGAAGAATTAGAGCTGGGAAACACAATCAGACCTGCTCAGTAAGCAAAGCTGATAGAGGATTGCAGCCCAGGACCTGATTCCACCTCAAGATAGGTTTGTTACATCCCAATCAAGAATTATCGTTTAGATGAGCAAACCTTTTAGCTTTTACAAAGAACAAAAATCGGAACATTTCTGGATCACTACATACAGTGCTCTTCTACTGTAAACAACATCATATAATCTTTTTCATAAACTGATCAGGCTCCATTTTAAAACCAATTAGTAAAAAATATACGACATAACTCCTCTCCCCACTGCACTATCAAGCTACAAAAGTTTAAATCAAATCTTAATAATTAGACAGAATTTACTTAAGGATCATAAAATTACATACTACTTTAAACCAATTTTATACCTTTAAATAAAGCACATGAAAATAATTAAGTTTCAACTTGAAGCTGAAGTACATTTGATTCTACTGAAAGGCTAACTTTAGGAAAGGGAGTAATTCAGAAGACAGTGCTTATTCTTTCAGTTTCTATAATTCAAAATAATAATAACAATAGAAATAATAATGAGATACTGTAACCTATCCTCAATTGCCAGAGAAGTCAGAACAGATAGTCTGCTTCCAACTGCTCTGAAGCAGAAGGCTTCAAAAACATGCCTAATGTGACACACAGTATTGAGGGAGAAGAGAAATTGAGAGAGCACTTTAAATTACAAATGTGGCAACAAACATGGAATTAGACAGTAAGCCCTAAGCTTTTTGATGCCACCTGATGTGCAACTAATCAAGATAATTATCAAAAGAAAATTCAAGATAATTTGTCCAGCTTTCAGAAAGGATTTACTTTTTTGATAAAGCAGATTATGCCTTAAGGTCAGGGGGTTAAATTAATCTGGCCCTAAGAGCCAGATAAGTGGTTTAAAGGCTCGTTGGCGGGCTGGATCCTTTTACTATGTAGAAATTTACATTTTGAGTTCTCCCTGCAAGTCTGGGTAAAAACATATCCAATGCCTCTGATACCATGAAACCTAACAAGGAAAATGAAGAAGCCCAAACTCCAAATACTGGAAGTTAAAACGATTATAATTTTTTCATCTGGACACAAAGAGAAGAGGTCTACTAAGACAAACCACTCTCTTAGTCATACTGCACTGTCTAACCATGTGTAATCATTGACCAGCACAGGCCTGGACATCAGGGCTCTACCATGTCTACGCATCAAACAAAACAAAATTGTTATGGACCACTGCTGGGGATTTGTGTTACAGCTGAATTTAGAACAATCATTTTGTTGTGTTATTGTTAATAAGTGTCAAAAAGCTTTAAAGCTTTGCCTCCTCATTTCAAAACTGTTGCCATTACAGTCCGTCCAAATCTGTAATTTGATCCTTGCAAGGCCTTCACACCCATGCAAATCCAATTATAGAAATGAAGCCAGTATTCATAATAAACAGCACTCTCTGAAAATTGCTTATCACCTCCAATGCTAACAGGCTAAATGCTAATAACACCCATAGAAAGAAAACTGAATGTTGGGCTTAGAAAGAAATGGGCTTTGACAGAATTCAGAAGTAGCACAGCTGGCTGCAAGCTATGTAAACAGACAAGTGTAGGCTAGGAGTAGAGATTATCCATATTTTTCTTATGTTAATTGTCCAAGCATAGCTCTGTAAATGTATAAGAAATTTAAACTCAGTCCAGTTGTCTTAATTATATCACACTAATATATCCCATTGTGCTACCTTCTGATCGGTTAGAAGAGCAAAATTTAAATTCTTCTGAGAAAAAGAAACATTTTTTTAAAGTAAAAGTGTATGTTATTATAGGCTTACTAAATTGCAGGTTTCTTTTTGCCTGTAATTGTATTCAGCTTTCGTCTACACAGAAGTGGGCTGCGCAGATCAGAAACCTGACTTTAATTTGACACAATTTTAACAGATTTTGTCTAGATTTAGCATAAATGCAGACACAGTAGAGCAGAGACTTCTCAAATATTCACAATAGTGCCAACAATGAGGATCCAAATATCAAGTTTTCCCTCAACTGTTTAAGCAAAGAATTTATACATAAAATCAAGATGTAGTTTTACAAACTTTGTGTAAGAACCTAGGTTTGAAATTATTTTCAAGAGACAACATGCACCAGTTTAAGTCCAATATACAATACATTTAAAAAGTTCTACTCCAAGCACAAAAGTTCTCTCCAATGCCAGACAGGGACCACAGTAAGGGGACTGAGAGTAAGTCATGGGGCTCAGGAAATACCTGGAGTGACAACAGGAAACATAAGAAACTGGAAACAGGAGGAACCTTATGGGACTTCCTAGCAGATTCTACTGAGCTCCTGAAGCATCCCCATGACTCCTTGCATAGGTCCCAGGAAGCACCAAGAGCTAGCTGAGGAAGGAAATGAGAAGCAAAAACGATCTTTGAAGCACTTGCAGGGTGCCCTCTGGGTCCTTACTCAACAATTCCAGAACACAAGCAGGAGAATTATGAGCCAAGTCTGCAAGCTGTGCTTGTACTCAATTCTGGGACTGAGATGTCTGGTGGACTAGTGTCACTGGCAGAGTGAAGAGTGTGCAGTGGATCACTGACTTAGGCTGGCAGACACGCAATGGGGAATACTTTTATGAGTGAGCACAAGGTGTGTTATAGCTGTTCTGGGAGCACACAGTGAAATTCCTTTAGTACAGACAAAGCTTAACAGTTAATGAACTCTAATGCAGCACAATGGGAAATGCACGAATCACTTTGGTATCCCTAGTCCAGTGGTGGGTAAAATGCGGCCCAGGGGCTGGATGCGGCTGCCAGGCCATTCTATCCAGCCCGTGGGGCCCCTCAAAAATTTAGAAAGTTAATATTTATCTGCCCCTGGCTGCCTGTCACGTGGCCCTCGATGGCTTACCAAAACTCAGTAAGTGGCCCTCCACCTGAAATAATTGCCTGCCCCTCCCCTAATCCGTGTCTACGTGGTAAACTTACCATACCTGGCAGCAGTACCCTCAAGCAGCCTATACTCCTCCAGCCCAGCTGCTACTTCAACCAAAAGCAATGCGGTCATGTCTGCATGGGCTAAGTGGTAGAGCTGTGCGAAACTTCAGTCCCTGATTCAATTCGGCAGAGGTTCAGCCCAATTCGGTGGCCAAAGCCCCAAATCCGAATCAAATCAGAGGACACTCAAATCTCTCCGAATTGAATCGGAACCCTCCAAATCGATTCAGAAAGATTCGGTGATTCAGACATAGACACAGCTTTAAATGTTTTTTCTACATACCTCTAGGTACCAGGTAGCTTGTGAATGCTGCGATGCTGGGGTGCATGGAGTGTCCCACAGAAGCACAGGGGGCTCCCAAGCGTGCTTGGCAGCAGACCCAGAAGTGGACCAGAAGCACTTCCAGTCCAGTACAGGTCCGCCAGGGAGCACATGAGGGGGGCCCCACGTTCCCCCAGCTCAGTGACTAGTGCCTCCTGGGTCTGGGTGTGGGGGGGCACCCGGGGTCCCCCTGCAGCCAACTGCCGACCCGGGGGGTGGAGGGGCCTTCTGGCGTACTCCCCGGCGGACCTGGAAGTGGACCAGAAGTACTTCTGGTCCAGCTCTAGGTTTGCCACTGAGCACATGGAGGGCCCCCAATACTCCTGTGGGACGCTCCATCTGCCCCAGCATCACAGCGTTCACTAGCCATGCTGGGACCTCAAGGTATACAGAAAAAACTTTTAAAGCTATGTCTGTGTCTGAATAGCTGAATCAGCATCGAATCTTCAGATTCGGCCAAATCGAATCAGGGCCAGTGATCTGAATCAATGAATCTAATAACTGTCCCTGATTCGGGCCAAATTAGAATTAAATAGGGTCCGCTTCACACACCCCTCCTAACTGGCACTGGCACTCACCAGTCCAACCAGACCACTGCAACATACTTGAGAGTCCTACTGCCAGGCACTGTAACCTTACTGTATAGACATTGCCTTGAAAAAACAGTCTAGTATAAGATCAGCAAATGAAAAAGGGATGCTAGTGCACAAACTAAGTACCTGAATATCAATAAAACTATCACATGTACAAAGCAAACTGAAAGAAATCACTGAAAAATGTTAAGTCTCTAATTTTTTGGATTTAGAAAACCTTATGGAGTTAATTCCAACAATACTAGATTTCAAATACTTATACAAAACTGTGATATAAATGTTATCCCCCAAAGTTATAAGTTATCAAAATTTATCAAAAGAGTACATATAAAGAGTATCCAGATTAAAAAAAGAACAACACAAAGATAAATGTAAAAGTGCTTTCTAATGAATTAAATAAAAGCCTGCATGTCCAAATTATCTAACACAAAAACAGTGGTTTCCTCAAGTAGTGTAGCTATTGGACCTTTTCACCCCTTAGACCTGTGTTCCTGGTGGGAAGCAGGCCTTAGTCCTCAAAAATAGGACTCCAGACATATGTATGTATATACACTGCCAAGGGATTCCATACTGCATACAAGCAAAACAGTAAGGCCCTTGCCTTAAAAAACAGTACCAATGCGGAGCTTCATTTTACATTTCAACATCCTGATTCTACAATACAATGTGTTCGGGGCAGACAGATTCATAAGGGGTACCGTGGCACAATCACATCCCCATTTCAGACTACACTGTGGGAACAGCAGCCAGAGACTATTTTTTAAGGCTCAGAAGCAGGTACACCTTACCACCTCTCTATGTTCAGTAATATATCTCCTCCCCTCCCACTCTCCCCCACATCCCCACCTCCTGCTGCCCCTAGCTGAACAGGGGGTGAGGGGAGCTCCAGAGCCACCCCTGACCCACTCTAGCCAAGCAGCATAGGGAGCCCGGCTCAGCTGGGCACAGCAGTGGCAGCAACAGGGTTAGGGGGAGGGTTGTGCTGCAGAGAAAAGAGGGGGAAAAGTTGGGGGCAGGATTCTTTGGAGGCTTCAAAAAATCACTGACCACTGCTCCCACAGTAGGAGCAAGGGAAGCTGAGAGCAGGGAAGTGCAGCCAACCTGGCAGCACTGTTTGCTGTTCCTACACCCCATCTACAAAATCCTGGAGCGGCCTGTGGGTATGGTTAGGTCTGTCCAAGTATTGTTTACCGGAGGATTGGTGATTAAGACCACACACAACGCAGGGAGCACTAATGCAGAAGAGCAATCCCTTTTGAAACCACTACATGCTACACAGGCTTGAAGTCTAGTCAATCAGAGCATGTGTAGATGAAACAGGGGCCATAAATTGAAGCAGTGGGTTTTTAAAAACACCGTTTCAATTTCAGGCCCTTTAAACCCCCATGTCATGTACACACCCTGCTGACTTACCTGCCTCTCCAGTGGCGGGGTGGGGAGGACAAGCTGCCTGCAAGGTCCCTGGGCTGTGGCGGGGCTGGGGCTTCCCTCTGTGGCACCTGCCAGCAGGCACCCAGATTGGGCAGTCCCAGGGGGTGCTGCAGCCACAGAGGGAAGCCCCAGGCCCCCATGCAGCTCAGGCATGCTACAGGGGAGGGGGAAAAAAAAGATCAGGCCCGCAGCTGTTCTTGGGCAGCGTGTGCCTTCCCGGGCTGCTGCAGGGTTTCCTCCAGAGCCCCATAGCTGTACCCGTGCTTTGCTCCACGACTGTAGGGGCAGCAAACTAAAACTCCACAGAACAGTTTTAGTTTGCTGCACCCCAAGTCATTTAAGGCACATTACACCACCAGATTTACGACTGAGGCTGTAATTAATGAGCAACACACCGCCAATGCATGCAAACACCGACACCATTAAAATGGTGAAAGAGCATTTAGTCCGCTTTAAAGTGTTGTGCACACATGGCCCTCGTCTACACAGGGCCTCCGACACTAAAAATGGGGCAGTAGCTGACAACCTATTTATATTGGGGAACCCAATGCTCCACATCCACTGGCACTATTTTTTTGTATTAGTCACAAGCCAAGCAGCCACTCAGGCTAGTGCAGTTAAGGGACACCAATTTGTATAGCCAGTGGCTCTGATCAGGCAGGGCAGATCTGCATCTTATAGCCTTGCAGACTCTAGGCAGGCCTCAAATGAGTCCTCCACAGACTCCAGGCAGCCCTCAGGAAAATGCCAGCTCTTGCTTCACGCTCGGTGGCTGGCTACCGAGAAAGCACCACGCGACCCTGTGGCAGAGCGCGCCCGAGCGGACAGCAGGGCAGGGGTTCCTCTGGGAAACCTCTGGGCTCATCTTGTGGATCAGGTTAACGCGCTCATTGCTGCTGACACCCCGCTGCACCCCTGGAAGGGTCTCCGGGCACCCCAGGGTGCCACGGCACCTGAGCTGAGTCACTGCTACAGGCTTAGAGCAGGAGAGGGCGAGGGCGCTGTGCGCGCACTAGCGAGCACGTGTGCACTGCATATGCTGCGTACATACACGGCCTGCCCCCCAGCTCTCCCGCACACCGCGGGGATCCGTCCGGAGTTGGATGCCAAGTGCTGCGCAGGGCAGAGGTGGGGGCAGGCTCCGGCCCCCCAGCCCGCAGCGCCTGCTCGGGGCGGCTCCGTCTCCTCCTTACCCGGCGCTGGAAGCGGGGGGCCGGGGCGGCCCCGCGGCCGCGCGGCTCCCCCCGGGCCCGGCCCCAGCCCCGGCCCCGGCCGCCGCGAGCGCCGCCTCTCGCCCGGGCACCGCCTCCGCCTCCTCGCCAGCCGCTGTCGGCCGCCGCCTCCGCCCGGTCCGCGCCACCGGGCCTCCTCCGCCCCTGCCGGCCGCCTTCCCGGCGGGGCCGCCCGCCGCCGCCGCCACGCTCCGCCTGCATGGCCCGGCCCGGCCCGGCCCCGCGCGTCCCGCCTCCTCCCGGAAACGCCACGGGCCGCCGGCGGCAGCGAGCCGGGGACGCGCGGCCGGGGGCGGGTCTGCCCCGGGCCTGGCCAAGGGGCGCCCGCTTGAGGCCGCCCCGCGCGCCTGGCGTGTAGTGAGGGACCCGCGCTTCTCGCGTGGGGCCTGCCCTGGGGAAGGGGTCGGGACCACGGGCCGCGCAGGCCACGCGGGACTCGACCCTGCCGCATAGGCGGGCTGCCGCTGACTTTCCAGAGGAAATACAGGCTGTGAGGCCTGCACACATCTGGTACCCGGAGCCATCCCTAAAGAGTTTCACACGCTGGAAAACAGTGGTGAGGGCCATGGCAAATCACCTCCGGCACCTACATGCTGGCGCCTCCACACCACAGCAGGTAGGGTGGGCATCACAGAGGAGAGCCTGGTTGTCCTCCATTGATCGAAACCAGACGCCTTTGTGTCTTCTGTTTTAGAAAATAGAGGGCATTTATTTAGAGAAATATTTATTTATTTAGAAAAATAGAAGACATAAAGGCATCGAGTTTTATATCAGTAGAGGACAGAGTAGCAGAAAACCGGAATGTCCTCTGTGATAGCCACGCTAAGGGTGGGTCTGGCTGGAGATACAGTATCATCACTCGCAAGGGTCTCAAAGCATCATGAGGCTCATGAGGTTGCCCCACATCACAAGGAGGACGTATAGGCGGTGTGTCTCGTCCTTGCAGTGTTGAACTCCCCCAGAGTGTGCCGGTGACACAATTCACAGCTGGAGTTTGTGTTACTGCACAACTGTTCCAGCCACCACCAACAGCACAAGAGACATAGCATTTGAAATATTGCTATTACATTCTGTACTACCCATCTGTACTTAAGTGCATGATCACACCAAGCTATTCACACAGGACGCAAAGCCACTGGATTCCCAAACAAAAACACAAGCCACAATGGATAGCTGCACAGAAATTTCACATGACACAAAGTACACACCATGGTGGATGCCACATTAAAATAATGCTTGTCTGGCATAGAATTGTACTACATTAATCAAAACAATTCCTTTAAGTCCCTATATGTGCATACAACCAGTTGGGGAAAAAATTATAAAGCTAGTGTATCCAATGACTACAGCATTAAAGGAAATGTTGTGATGCAGAGCTGGCATATGTCAGGGCAGCAGGCTGCTTAAATTGCCCTCAGCTGGCCCTGGTTACCTGAATGGATCGGCTGCCAACAATTTAACTGCTTCCAGCTGGCCCCAGTTGCCTGCGTGGGCTTGGCTGCCTGTTTATAAGCAGTAGCTTTTTTAATGTCCAGCAGGTTTACTCAACAGGACAGATGCTTCTGTCTAACCTCATATTTCTGATTGCTTGTTCTTACTTTCCTGCTTCTAGCCTGTTGAATCCTGGTTCCTACCTGCTGATTCCAGACTCCAGCCTAGACCCTTTTGCTCTAGACTTGCCAGTCCCGTGACCTCTTTGTTCCTGGATCTAATTTAAACTCCTGTCCTCAGGGGAGGGGGGTAGCTCTTGGTTTATGGCTTTAATTTAATAATCATCTCTAACTACCAAACCCAATGTCCTGGTCTCTTACAGCTACAGCTGCCTGCTCTGGATCCCTTGGCTAGTCACTCTGGCCTGGATCCCTGCTTTTTGTTCCTGATCCCCATGGCTAATTGTTCTAGTCAGAATGACTGCCTATGTCTTGGTCCCTTACAGATCTCAGGAGACCCACCTGCTTATGATAAACTCTTGACTCTGTCATCTCATCTGGATCTTGTTCATTTCTGGTCTCCTGAGTCAAGCTCCAATCACTCACATCCCAGTCATAAGCCCAACAGCATAAACACTCCCTATGCTATTTAGGGCTTGTTAACAGTTCTGCAGTATTACCGCTGTTCATGGCTATCATGGTAGTCTGTTGTGGCCACAGTCAGCCAAAGTAAGAGCTGCTACGCATGTGGTTATTATTCCCTAAATTAATGGCTTGTGTCAATGTATGTAAAGAAGATGGTGAACCATGGACAGTTCTTCACAGAGAGATCATCATCATTATTATTATTATTGGTAGGAGCATATTTATAAACCATAATTGTCGTGAGTCTAGGCATTATATCAATAGACACACAAAGAGCTCACAATATAAATCCTGAAACTTGTCCAACATCTCTTCCAACTGTACAGTTGGTCTAATAAAAGATACCACAAAAAAGCATTTCCTGCTTCATATATTTCCTGGACCATCATAGCTACAACACCACTCCATCTCTATCACAATACAAGACAATAGATGGATTCAGACAGATAGAAGTAAAAGAGAAAAATGTGACACAGTATTAATCAGCATCATATAGTCAGCAGCAGGTGTTTCATCAAGTTTTTCTGTGGGTACAGGCTCAGAGCAAGGGAAAATGTCAAGAGGAGATCTTAAGGAACATGCGTTAACTTTGCAGATGTTTATGGGAAGCACCTGCCTAGCATTAGGGGCAGCAAGAGAAAAGCACATATGGGTGCTTGTTTGAAATGTTAACAAATGAGTGCTGGAAATTGTTGTCATGGATTGATTACAGTCAGTGGAGTCAGTTTCTTGAGACTGAAGGGCCAATGCTAGAGTGTGCAGGAAACAGGCTGTGAAGAGCTGTGAACATTTAAGATAAGGATAGAGAGAGTACAAGTTCTGAGGTTAACCCAAGAAGTCAACAGGGACTTTGGCATGTGTGGAGGATGATGGGGGGGGGTCACTCAAGCGTGTGGTAGAGAACTAACACAAGGAGAGGAGAAGACAAACTTGCATCTGTAACCAGAGAGACGATAAAGGTTACTGGAGATGAAGGGAAGAAGGAAAACAAGCAGACATGGAAGGAGAAAGAATGTAGTAGTTTGGCTGTTTTCTCTTGGAAGAAATCAGTGAGGTCCTGGGTCTCCCCTGCATACTCCCCCTTCCCTCTCCATGTCACGCCCCCTCTCACGCTGCACAATCCAGCCCAGCCCAGCCCAGGCAGCAACTCAGGGCTGTGCAAACCAGAAGCATTCCGTTTCGACCAATGTTTCGAGAGAACAGTGCTCCGTTTCAACTTCTGTTTCGAGTCAAAACAGCTGTGCCGTTTTGTTCCATTGAAACGTTTTGCCGTTTCGACCCTGTTTCAACATTTCTCCCATAGGATATAATGGGGAAGGTTGAAACAGGTTATAACTTCGTCATTTCTGGCCAGATTTGGATGAAAGTTGCAGGAATGGTAGCCCCTTCTGAGGGCATGACATATGCCAAGCTTCAAGAAGATAAGTGCAGGGGGTTCAGAGAAACTGCACCCCAAAATCCTGAATGGTAGCCCCTGCTGAGGCCACAAAGCCTGCCAAGTTTTAAGGAGATAGGTGCAGAGGTTTGTGGGAAACAGCACCTCAAGCTGCGGCCAAGCAAAACTCGTGATGTGGGTGACACTGCGTGTGTTAAGGCACAGCGGGGTGACAGCTGCAGGCCTGCTAGCCCCTGCTGAGGCCACAAAGCCTGCCAGCTGTCAACAAAGTGGGTGTAGTGGTCTGGGTTTTGGGGCCCTGCACCTCTGGCCACAGGCAGGCAAAGCTCATGTCACGGGTGCTTGTGCAACTGTGCCTGCGGCAGCCACAGAGCCTGCCAGCTGTTAAGGAGATAGGTGCAGGGGGGTTCTGGGGCCCTGCACCCCTAGCTGCTGCTGACAGACAAAACTCGTGTCATGGGTGCTTGTGCAATTGCTGCCTCTCATCAGGCAGCAGGAGTGAAAATCCCCCATCACTTGTCACCAAGACCTGGGGGTAATATTTGACAACAGTGTGAACATGACCTGGCAGTGCGATGCTGTAGCCAGCAGGGCCAACAATACGCTGGCATGCATCAATTGATGCATCTCCAGCAAAACCATTGCAAAGAAGTGATTCTCCAGCTCTACTCAGCCCTGATGAGACCACAGCTGAAGTACTCCATCCAGTTCTGGGCTCTGCACCTTAACAAGGGCATGGTAAAGCTTGAGAGAGTCCAGAGAAGGGCCATTCATATGATCAGAGACTTGCACAGCAAGCCATTTGAGGAAAGGCTGAGGGACCTAGGACTCTTTAGCCTGAGAGGGGACTTAGTAGCAGCTTACTGCTACATCAGAAGCATACATAATGATCACAAACTCCTGGAAGATCGTTTCAGACTCGTTTCAAGCTCAACATTAGGAAAAGCTACTTCACAACCAGGGTGTCCAGACTGTGACCATTACTCCTAGTTTACCCAAGGGTGCCCCGATGAACAATTGTTCCCTGAGCCCTAGATGTATGCTTCTGATGTAGTGGTAAGCTGCAACCAAGTCCCCTCTCAGCCTTCTCTTTTTCAGGCTGAAGAGTCCCAGGTCCCTCAGCCTTTCCTTGTATGGCTTGTCTTGCAAGTCTCTGATCATATGGTTCGCCCTTCTCTGGACTATCTCAAGCCTTACCATGTCCTTGTTAAGGTCCTCAAAACAGGTTGAAACAAAACTGGTGGTGAAATTTCACGCAGCCCTACAACTCAGCTCTGGCTTTAACCCCAGACACAGGGCTGAAGCCAAAGCTGAGCCTCTGCCTCCACAGTTGGCACTTGAAGCTAGAAGACAAGGTTTCCCTTTGCCCCCCATGGGCTAGGGGCAAACATTCAAAAAGCCAGAGCCTGAATTGATTCAGTCTTTGCAGGTTAGTCTAACCTGCAAAGATTGAACTGATTTGCAAGTGCACAGACATTAATGTTTAATTCTGGAAATGCAGGCAGATAGTTTCATAGATGTAGGGTCAGAAGAGACCTAAGTAGATCATCAAGTCTGACCCCCTGCCCTGAGCAGGAATGAATATGACCCCTGGTAGGTGTGAGCTCATATGATCCCAGCTAGGTAATTATCAAGCCCCCTCTTAAACACCCCCAAGGTAGGAGCCAGCACCACTTCCCTTGGGGAAAAAAAATTCCTGGACCTAAGGGTCCAGCCAGGAGCCTAAGCACACACCCACGCTTGAACTGGTAACTCTATGGCCCCAGAGTTAGCACACTCCTCTCTAGGCCAAACAGCTAAACAAGGGATATATTTACGGTTAGGGAAAGCCACATGCCTGCAGTGGCTCAGGCTAAAAGCTGGGGGGTGCCAGAGCAGCCCTCCCTTCCCTTTGCAGCAGTCACAAGGCTGGAGGGAAGCTGATGGGGGTGTGGCCAGGCCTCTGCAGGGGGTAAGTATGATTGTGAAGGGTTTAAAACCCCACTCTGGCCTGTAGGGAACCTAGCTGGGGTGTACCTAGAAGGGGGGAACAGCCCTTGCCAGACTTGTCCCTAAGGCCAGACACCTGCCAGGGCAGTGCCTCAGGCAAAGGGGCCCAGGGATGCGGTTTAAAATCCCCTGTCTCTAGTTGGGCATGGGACCCTGTCCCAGTCAGGGTCTGCCCAGCTTTCCGCTCTGTTCTTGCAGGGGCCCTGGCCAGAGCCAGCTGGCATGGCCCTGCTATCTGTCCAGGGCTGGGGCTGCAGGGCTGAGTTGAGCCAGTTTGCAGATGCTGCTGAGAGTGGATGCAGAAGAACAGCCTGGGTTGGGTCCAGATTGGTCCCAAGCTGGGCAGGGCTATCATGGAGCCCCAGCTGGCTGGGAAGGACCCCATGGGGCCAGCCCATGGGGGCAGAGCCCTTCCCAGCCCACTGCAGCTGTGTGACAGTCCAGCACAGCAGCATGGGTAGAGGCTGGCTGGGGAGTGGGCTTTCCAGGCAAGCTCAGAGGTACTAGTGGGCCCTGAACTCAGCAGCCACACCCTCTGTCCTGTGCAGCACCTGGGGCTGCAGATGCATAACCAACTGCAGGCTGGCTGGTGCCCAGAAAGGCAGGAGGTGTTCTGACCCCTCACCTGCAGCTGCCATGGATGTACCATACCGCTCTGAATGGTGGGGTTCAGCCCCACAGCTTCTGCCCAGCATGTGGAGCTCTGGCTCCAGCTCTCAGATGCTTTGGAAGGCAGAAGACATCTGGGTGGAAGGCATCTGGAACTGCAGCTGGAGCTCCATGCACAGGGTGCAAGCTGCTGGGCTGGGCAGAGCTGTTGTTCTCCCATCACGGTCAGCTCTGCAGCTCCGGCTCCTGCTGCATCACACAGCACCACTCAGGGCTGGGGGAGCTTTCTTCATCCCAGCAGCTTCAGCCCAGCTCGGGGAGCTCTGGCTCCAGCTCCAGCTGCTTTCAGCCCACTCCGCCTGCCTCACGCATCCAGTAGCCCTTGCAGATGGAGCACAAGGAAAGCATCCAGAAGCTGGGCTCCAGCTGCTAGGCTGAAGAAAGCTCCCCCTGCCCCAAGTGGTGCTGCATGGTGCAGCAGGAGCAGACACTGAAGCTGGATGTAATGGGGAAAAAACAGCCCTGCCAGGCCAAGTCAGCTTCCCCTCACCTCCACTGGCTCCTCCCATTCCTACTCCTGCTGATGTCCTGGTGGGGACAGGGGTGGGTGGGAGGAGCTTCACCCTGGCAGCTTCTGCCCTACACTAGAGCTCTGGCTGTGGCTCCCAGATGCCTTTCACTCAGGCGTCTGCTGCCTTCGGAGGCATCCAGGCACCGGAGTCAGAGCTCCACATGCTGGGCGGAAGATGTAGGGCTGAAGCTTCCTTCCCCCTCCCCCCAACCAGAGTGGCATGGTGCAGCGTAGTCACGGCAGTGGCAGCTGTAAGTGAGGAGAGCAGAATAACGCCCTCCAGCACCACCCAAGCTGACCCAGGAAACCCACTCTCCAGCCAGCCCCCATCCATACTGCCAGGCTGGGCCGTCATGCAGCTGCAGCAGCTGGGAAAGGGCCCTGCCCGGCCATGGGCTGGCCCCGCAGGGCCCTTCCCAGCTGGCTGGGGCTCCATGACAGCCCTGCCCAGATTGGGCATGGGGAGCCATACAGCCCCCACAACCCCAGCCTGAGCTGCAGCCCTCCGGGAAGGGCCCAGCCCCGGCCACCCAGCTGGGTTGTCTCCTCTTCCTCCACCCTTAGCAGCACTTGCAGGCCCTCGGCTCAGCCCTGCAGCCCCAGATGCTGGCAAGGCAGGTAGATGGTGGGGGGCCATGCCTGCTGCCTCTGGCCATCCTTCCCCTCCTGCCACTAGAGTGGGGAGGGAGGGAATGGCTGACAGGGGCCACAGTCCCCCGCCAGGGGAGAAGAGGAATAAACCCCCACCCTGCTCACCTTGCCTCAGTGGGCCATGCATCTGGCCAGGTCCCAGCCCCTGTATTTGAGTAAATATGGTAGTTGGATAAGATCGGAGGAGAATAATACATGGTATTAAGGTGAGAAGACTCACTTCAGCCTCATTGCACTTTTGCTCTTCACAAGGGCCAGAGAGTAAGGAGAGGTGATTCTGACACTGAACACAGCAGGCTTAATTCATTTCCACTTAGAGATTATTTTAATGTTTGAATATCCCCATGAATTTGAATGATTCCAAACCACAGAAGGGTGGAAGTTTATGTATGTATTCACATCTATACCCCTATATATAGCATGCATAGTCACACAAAAACTGACTGTAGTAAACTTTCTGTTTTAAAGAAACACATGTACACACAGACTGCAGCATTTTCTTTTTATATGCACACATTAACTGCAGAATTTATTCTTTTTCATATGTGCGTACAGTAACTAGTTTTCAGTTTTACACACACACATGCACACACATATTGCAGCATTTGCTTTTTATATATGCCTGTACACTGACTGCAGCATTCTCTATTTTCAGTACAGACACACATTTGTTTCCTACTAACCTCTTCAGTTCTTTGCAAGGTTAGAATTTTTAAGGACTTATCCTCTATAATCAAAAATAAAGCACAAACCTAGAACAGATTTACTATTGTCCTAAAAATAAGTGATATTTAGCATGTGAAGTAATACCATTACTACAAGTTTTACTATGGGATTAAATTTGAGTCAAGTAGTTTTATGTCTAAACTACATAAAAGTTTTAAAAGACAGTTGTCGTATTTTTACTTGCTATCTCCTCAAAAATAGACTCTGACAACATCTCAGGTTTTGCTATTATCTTCAATCCGCGGTTTCTTTGTGGGAATCTTTATAATCCACTTGTCCATTTTGTGAGGGTTAGTTTAGTTAAAACTAGATAATGTAATTCGTAAATCCACTTAACTGGGCACGTGTAAACTGCAATACGTTGCAATACACTGAAAGCAAATGAATGATTCTTCCCTCAGGGTATCTCATGTAGCATACGTGGCACGTGACTGTCCGACATACAGACTGAGTGAGGGCACCAGTGTCAATCTGTATATTAAATATTAGTAACGCTTAAGTTCTTTCTTATTTTTTTAGATAAAAAATAAATAAAAATACAAGTTCTAATATTTTCTTCACGCACCCCAATGGATCGTCTTGCACACCTCCCACTTTGGAGACCACTGATGTAGAAGCCAAGATGCTAACTGTGGAGCTAATTAGTAAACTCTGCAGTAAACATCTTGTGTAGACATGCTTCTTTAATATTCTAGACATGAGTAAACATGACTGAATGTCTTAAGAAACAACAGTCATTTTGGTGGTGTTTAGAAATATCACAAATCCTACATATTATGAAAGTACATTTCCCTAAGATGTATGTTTAATGTATGTGTACAACAAGAGGAACAGAAATCAGGCTACAAAGAAAGAATTAAAATAATCTGATAGGATCTTTTTACAATTTTTTTTTGATTACCTCTAATGAAAGCCAGTGCAATTTAATAAGCTGTTCTCTTTTTCTCTCCCTCCCCTCCCCCTCCCCTTTAATTTTTACAGGTGTCTTCAAAATCTCCTATCAAATACAAAAAATAGTCTGCAACAGTGTTAATATCCTGATGATAATATACCAAGAACAAGAATGGAAGTAAATCTATATAGAAATTCTACTATTATAAACAGTACTTCCATTAACCACAAACAACTGGAAGGGCATAGCCTTTGGGAAGTAATTACAATTGCTACTGTTACAGCAATTGTAAGCCTAATAACTATAGTGGGAAACATTCTTGTAATGATATCCTTCAAAGTCAATAGTCAGCTGAAAACTGTTAACAATTACTACTTACTCAGCCTTGCTTGTGCAGACCTCATCATTGGAATATTTTCTATGAATCTTTACACATCTTATATACTAATAGGCCATTGGTCTCTTGGAAGTCTGGCATGTGACCTGTGGCTAGCACTGGACTATGTAGCTAGTAATGCCTCAGTAATGAATCTGCTGGTTATCAGCTTTGATCGATACTTTTCTATCACAAGGCCTTTAACCTACAGAGCTAAGCGTACACCGAAAAGGGCTGGCATCATGATTGGTCTAGCTTGGTTAATTTCCTTTATTTTGTGGGCACCTGCAATCTTATGTTGGCAGTATTTTGTGGGAGAGCGAACAGTCCCGCCTGAAGAATGCCAGATCCAGTTTTTGTATGAACCTATTATCACCTTTGGTACTGCAATTGCTGCTTTCTACATCCCGGTGTCAGTGATGACTATTTTGTATTGCCGTATTTATAAAGAAACTGAGAAACGTACCAAGGACCTTGCAGAACTTCAAGGGTCTGATTCTATAGCAGAGCTTGAGATGATAACGCCCCAGAAAACTCTTCTAAAGTCCTGCTTTAGTTGCAAGCAACAGAATTTAGCCAAAAGGGAAAGGTGTCAGGCTTCATGGTCTTCATCTAGTCGGAGCACTTCAGCCACAGTGAAAGCTTCTCAGACACCAAGTTCTTGTAATGACTGGTCTAAGGCAGACCAGCTAACAACCTGCAGTAGCTATGCATCCTCAGAAGAGGAGGACAAACATGCCACTGATTCTGTTTTTCAAGTAACTTATAAAGGCCCAGTGAAAGATAAGGAAGAAGAATTTAATGAGGAAGAGAATAAAGAAGATTTTATCAAAGACCAGCCTGAGGAAAATGATTTTGAAACCCAGAAATACTTTTTATCTCCAGCCAAAGGCCATATGCAAAAAAGTAAAAAATGTGTGGCCTACAAATTCCGCTTGGTGGTTAAGGCTGATGGCACCCAAGAAACAAATAGCGGTTGCCGAAAAGTAAAAATAACTCCCTGTTCTGCTGCTTTGTCAAAAGATCCTTCCATCAAAAGCATGGATCCAAATATAAGTAACCAAATCACAAAAAGGAAAAGAATGGTCCTGATAAAAGAACGCAAAGCAGCCCAGACTTTAAGTGCTATTCTTCTGGCATTTATCCTGACTTGGACTCCCTACAACATAATGGTTTTGGTTTCCACGTTCTGCTCTGATTGCATCCCAGTAACACTGTGGCACCTTGGTTATTGGCTGTGTTACGTGAATAGCACTGTTAACCCCATCTGTTATGCTCTCTGTAACAAAACTTTCAGGAAAACTTTTAAGATGCTGCTTTTCTGTCAGTGGAAAAAGAAAAAAGTGGAAGAGAAATTATATTGGCAGGGGAATACCAAACTGCCATGAATGTTCTTATATCATGAGGGGAAAACAGTGTACATTGACTAGGCTTTGTAAATTGGCTGCAGTTCTTTCTTTTCAGAGTTGTTCCTTTCCATGTGCAGGACACAAAAAATTCAGCACAAAAAATGGTAAAAATTGTGCATGATAATGATATGCTTGGGTTCAGGAGCAGGGCAGCAGCAGCTGCTGTGAACAACAATGAGTGTCCGTGGTTACTCAGTGGACCTGCATTCCTGTTAGTACCCTAGCAAGCCTCCTGTTCTTCCTTTCATGCAGGAAATGGCAAACTTATTGTGTGAGAGATGGATTACACCTGTTAAGTCATCCAGTCCATCTACTTGCAGTGCAAAATTATTCTTTCCTGTATATTTTCAACAGTCTTGTCTCTTCTAGTTTTAAATGTCCCATGCAATCCAGCTTGCACCATTTCCCCTGTGAGACTAGTCCACAACCTGATTGAATAGAGTAGGGACTAAGTAAAGGCACAAACAGTAGTCCCCAGTAATAAAGAGTTGAAGAGATCAACTGGACAAACCTTCTCCTTTAGAATAACATGTTTTTGGATGGGAGGAGGGTTTATGGGAGATTAATGTATGTGTATATTAAGAACCCAAAGTCAGTAGCATTGTTCTCACACAAATCAGTATCACCTTTAAACAAGGGTGATAGCAGATATTTCTGAAGTGATTCTTCACATCTCAAGTATTCTAGAAAAATATTGTTTAAAAAATAAGTCAATATGATGGTGAGAATGGATGGTACAAAACTGAATTTACTACACTACATAATAGATTTCTTTTCTCTACTCTCTGACGTATAGCTTATAAGAAAAAGTTTTAAAACTTCTTTAATATTTTTATTGCCCTAAAAGTAACCTTTAGTTTAGTAATACACAGAACACAGGAAAATATACCTACTGATATCACACAGATTCACTTATATATTAAACATACTAAAAAAGTTGGTATCACCAAAAGATGAAAACAGGACTTCTAAAGAATCAAGTTGATTTTTTTTCTATAATACTATTAACACTTAGCCACTTGTACAGTACTTTTTATCTTCAAAGAGCTTTACAAATATCTCATTAATTGGTTTGGACTTAAAAGTTCTTGTTGGGCTAGATCTTCTGGTCCTGTCAAACTGCATTTGCAGCACAGTTGGGGGTTGAAGAAAAAAAGGACTTTAAACCTGTGTTGGGCTGTGCATTCAGATCCCTGGAATAAATTGAGTAAAACATAAGGAGCAGCCAAGGTTTTCAGGGATCTACAGATACCCCCATAATGCCCTTTCTGCCAAACAGCAGAAAGAGCATTATGTAATAGAGGATTCTGTTACGCGGGGAAGAACACTCAGCAGCCTGCATTCATGATCTTGAGAGCTGCCTTGCAGGAAAAAAATGCTAGAGTGCAGCTGATGATCTGGACCACAGTGGTGAAAGAAAGTCAAGGGTCTAAAAGCACGAAAAGACCAGGAGAAAACAAAGCAAAAGGTAACAGAAGTTACAGATATAAAAAGAGTCTGAAGATAAATGTTTATGAACAGATTAAAAAAGAAGAATTATGAATACAGTACTAGAGGTGAGCTCAAGACATAGAGTTCAGATCAAGCTGTAGCCTTTATCAAAATTCAGAGGTGTGTAGCTCCAGAGATTAGGTTTGGGCCCATCTCCTTATTACAACTACAGTATACCTTAGCATGACAATGCAGTAGTCATGAAATTCTTGAACTGTTGATAATGCAGCAGATTTCATGGCAATCTTCCTGAAGTCATCATTGTTTTCAATGGAATCTCTATATCATTTCATTAAAGGTTGTTACCATGAAAATGTTTCTCCACAACCAGACAATTCATGTCAACGATTTCTTTGCAAGTTATTAATTTGGAAAATCCTTAATATTTCAGAAGGGAAATAAGTGTTAATGGAAGACTAGCAGTAATGTGAAAAAATATGAATACAACATGACTGATTTTGAAAAACATTGTATTGTGCCTGTTATTTTTGGTGCATATGATTATTAACAGAAATTATGGGGTTTTATATAGACCCATTTATTGATTTTCCTGTGTCATTATCCAGAGGGGTTTTTTGTCTATAGTGAGCGTGTCCAAGTTGACTATTATAATGGGTTCTTTTTAATTTGCATTGGATCAAACACCATAAATAGTATGTTTGATTCAGTGCAAAATTAATGTACACTTCTGTGACACAAGCTATAGTAAAGGCAAAATTTATAAGGTTGTAAAGTTCCTGCTAACTGCAATGTTGTTGCTAAAGTAAAGCATTGACTTTTATTCCTTTCTTCATGCCCTTGTGACAAGGTGTTTAGCAGAATTTGCAGTTTTGTTGGAATCTGACAGGCCATGCTATAAGCACTTCTGCTATGGCTTTGAACGTGTGATCTCTGGGCTGTCACGTGTGTACCTTAGCACCTGCACCATCCCAGCCCAACTTTTACTCCTGGAATTAAATGGGATCTTTTTGTTGCCAGTTTTTGGCTTCTGTTGAACAAGAGTGTTTTTGTAAATGTTTATGGACTCTGTACTGAGTAAATGTTTAAGATTACACAGTGATGGATGCAACAATATCAGTTTAATGTAATTGTGAAATATGTGCTCAATCTATGCTGCTAGCACCTGAGGCATTGCACTGCCAAACCTTGGGGTACATTGTAAATATCTGGAATTATATAAAACAAATATAGGCTGTTTACTGCTTTCCTGATATGGTGTATGATTACTTTGGCTTCAACAAAACATAACTGAAATGAGCTTCAACAAAACATAATTTGGTAGTTAATTATATCTTGTTTTCAAGATCTGTAAAACTCCTTTTAAAATGTGTTGTGTACTTTTACAGTGTAAAACAAACTCATTATCTGTACTTCTGGTCTTTTAACAAACATTTACACATCCTTTCATTTTGATTACTGATCATGGATTGTGGATCTTGTAAAAAGGTCTCTCTTCCTCCTCCTCCTGGTTTTTGTTTAATTAAATCTTCCTATATTTTCCACAGTCTCAACACAAACTCATATTTTTGAATAGATACTTCTTCTTCAAAATGAATTAACTCATGTTCCTCTCTCTTTCTGTGTGTTCTCAGACTCAGTTCTCCCCAACATTTTTTAAAAAGATTCTTCTTCTGTCATTCTCCTTTCTGTAAGTAGATCCAAACTTTGAAAGATATTCATAATTCTTACACTATATGTTGAGGACACATAGTCCTTCACATAGACAGAATAAGGACTGGACAGAACTCCAAGAGCCTTGTTTTACAGAAAAATTCTATTGAAATGAATAATGAAGAAAACAAAAGACTTCTGAAGAAATTGTTCTACCTAATCCGTCGGATTTGAAGGAAAATTATGGTTTAATTAACATTTTAAGTCAGTTTAAAGTATTTAATAAAGAATCATACCCATGGTATCCAATTCTGTACGTTGGTTTAAAAAAATTAAAAGAGAGTTCAATCTCTATTTAATTTTATTTTAAAAATTTCCATAAGGTCATTTTTGTTCCTCAAACTGACACCTGGATGGGAATGCTGTGAATTTAAGGGACATTTTCTACTGTACCCTGTTGTGAATATTTATTTCAAACCAGAATCTTGAGTACCTAAAACTTGAGAAATTTTAGATTCAGATCCCATTCTAGATGTGAGTACTGAGTACATATCTACTTTTAATATAATCTAATCAAATCATTATAATTCACACTGTACGCTTCCCAGAAAAATTGTATCGTCTCTTCATACCTACACTTGGTAAGTAACATTTTGAAATGAATACTGGAAAAAACTTTCTCAACTTTAGTGTGGTAAAAATACAGGAACAGATTACTCAGAGAAGTTTGGGAATATCTCTCACTGGAAGTTTTTAAATGCAAGTTACAAAAACATATGTCTGGGATAATTTAGACACAGATAATCCTGTCTTGAACAGGGCATGGAGCCCTATTTTCTATCATTCTAAGGCAAACACACAATAATTCTAAGGACAGTCATACTTGTTAAAAGTTTCTGCCTGTTCAATGGAAAATAATCAAATCCTCACTGAGACATAGTAAATGCTTTAATTTAGAAAAATGAAAATTCATTTATAATAATTAAAGAATCTCATGTAATGCTGCAAAGTGCTAATGTACCTAGAAAAAAACTGAGTGCTGTAATTGTAAGGAAGTAATGTTGAATCAAAAGCTTTCATTCAGAGATGTCTAGATTTGTCCAGTATTTGAACTGGAATCTTTGTTTTCATTTGAATTTTTGGAAAGTGTCATATTTATGTGATAGGCCAAGCCAACACTTAAACTCAAAACACCTCCCCAAAGTTTAGAGATTTATATAATCTAAATCTGGAACTAAGTTTTCAGGCATCCTGGATGAAAGCTCTCTAAACTTTGGAAGACAAATCCACTGGCTTGTTCAATATGACTTTGGTCTCCAAACTTTTTTGATTGTGCACCCCTATCAGTAAAAAATTTTTGAGCATGCACCCCCAATATATGTATATTTATATACATGTAAACAGAAGTTCTAATATTTTCTTCCCGCACCCCAATGGATCATCTTGCGCACCCCCTGGGGTGCACGCACCCTACTTTGGAGACCACTACAATATGTAATCAACAGCTCTAACAGCTGGACTTAAAGAAGCCAAAGGCACTTAGGTATCCAGGTCTGATAACTTCAGTGGCATTTGTTACTTTATTCTTTTCATCTCCTTTGAAAATGCAGCCTATGTGTTTCTCCTTTCTGAAATGTATCTTTAGCACGTACAACATTTTTACTTACTTTCTATAAAAAACCTTTCACGTAATAATCTTTGGTTAGCTAAGATTTTTTAAATGGAGATTCTTCACTTGAAAAGGCTTCAGAGCTTGTTCTTCATATGCTTCATATGCAGAGTGATGAAGAATTGTTTTTGCATTCTTAGTGTAAGCATATCTTATTGCCAATGATTCCCCTACCTAAAGGTTTCCTTCTATTGCATCCAACAGTCATCACACCATAAATAATAGCAAGGAACCACTTGAGCATTGAGGATCCAAACAACTTTGTAAATTCACTATATATAATCTGTACAATTTAGCTATGTTCATGCATCACTTCACTAAGAGAGTTCCAGTGGTTGTTGGGAAAAAAAGATCATGACAGCCACTAGAGGGCTCAAAACTATTTTAAAAGATTTTACTCAGCCCCTGGGCACTACCAATTCCCTTCCTTGTGGTATAAAAGAACATGCACAAAAATAAAATAAGTATAAATGTTCTGCTTCTATTAATTGTACAATTTACTACAAACTAAGCGTAAGGGCTGGATTATGATCTCTCTGAATAATGTATCGCAGGCACCACAACAGTATCTGGAAGTGTGTCTGTACTTGCTGGTGTAGCTGATTCTGCAAAGTTAGGGTCACTGAGAGTTGCACAGTGATAAGAATATCACAGCAGATGCCATTCAAGTCTCTGTTTGAAGCTATATAGTATAGGGCTATGCGAAGCTTCAGGTGGTGATTCAATTTGGAGGCGATTCGGCCCAATTTAGTGCCGAATCTCCATATCCAAATTGAATCAGGGGACCAGTTAAAAAGTCTGAATCAATTCGAAGCTATCTGAATCTTAGGAAAAGATTTGGAGAGCGTTGATGATTTGGACAGTCCCTGGTGGCTGCAGTAGGGAGCTGTAGCCAGACTAGCAGCTGATAAATAGGGGCCAGGGGAGGTGGGGCTGAGGGAAGGGTAAGGGGACATGGTGGGACCCCTGCCAGGCCCCAACCCCTGCCTGCTTCCCCAGCTCCCCCATGGCTGCCCCACCTGGCTCCAGCTCCCAGTGCTTTAAAAAAAAGCCCCAGCTCACTGGGTGCTGCCAGGGAGGGGGGTGATCCCTGCTGTCTCCCACTGCCCCATGCCACATGGTGGGGCTCTGCATGAGCCCGACTCCCCCCCCCCCCCTTTCCCCAGCCCCTGCATGGCTGCCCAGCCCGGCCCAGCTCTGGCCCTTTAAGAAAAAAAAGACTGAGAAAACGCTTGGGACTCATTGCTCCTGCAGCAGGCTTGGGGCTTCAGGGGGCTTATGCAGAGCCACCCATGTGGCAGGGGGCAGTGGGGATTGCCCCCCACTAGCAGGAATGGTGAGTCCAGGGTTTTTTCAGTTTTTTTCTTAAAGGGCTGGAGACGCACTGGGTGGGGCAGCCGTGGAGGTGGGGGCTGAGATGGGGAGTTTGGGGGCTTGTGCAGAGTCCCCCATGCAGTGTGGGGCAGTGGGGATCACCCCCTCCCACCCGGCAGCACCCGGTGAGCTGGGGCATTTTTTCCCTAAGTGCCGGGTGCTGGGGTAGGCAGGGCAACCATTGCTGAGCTGGGAAACTGGGTAGGGGATGGGCCTGGCCTGGGTGATTCGGAAATTCAGAGATTTGGCAGCAGCTGAATCTCCGAATCAGATTCGACTGAATCGATTTGGGACAGTGATTCAAATCACCAGATTGAATCACTGTCCCCCAAATCGGCCGATCCGAATCTGAAGCGAACACTAGCCACTTCGCCCAGGTCTCCTATATAGTAGGCTCAATGTTTTTTAAGCGTCACTGATGTAGAATGTCCTGTGGAACTAGAACTGAAAAGCTGATTAATGTTTTTCCTGTTATGGTTTTGTCACTGTGGGACTTCTACCTGCTCACATAGAACAGGGGTATCTGTCTGGCAGTGCCAGATGTACATCCAGAGGTTAAAAAAAACATGCAAAAAAAAAGTGGACCAGCGCATATAGGGTCGTGTGCCATTCCAAACTGGAGCTTAAACAGCCAGAGGTCCCCTCTGGCTGCCAGCCAGGCTCCAAGCAGCAGGATTGCCACTGCTGAAGGCCCCCAGGACTCCAGGTAAGGCTGCTGGGCCACCCCAGGGTAACCTGCCATGCACCAGAGGGTGCATGTCACAGTCATTTTGTGGGGACAACTAGCGGCAGCACAAGGTGTGCTGCCACTAGTTGTCCCTGGGGAACCAAATGTCCATGCTTGTGTGGATGTGGCCTATGTAGCCATTCAATCACATTGTTTTTTAAGTACATCTTTCTTGACGTTGGCCATTAATACGTTCAAGCGAGACCTTATATTATATCCTGTAACATTGATGGGATCTGATTTTTAGGACCATGTCTTTAATTCCTATATGACCAACAAAAATGCTTAAACCCTATGTTGTAAACATGAAAATAACTCTGTGACTAAGGGTGGTTTTTGAGGACAGCTGATTTTGTAGCATTTCTGCAAATCTCAGCAAATGTTTTGCCTCCAGCTTTCACCAGCACTGTTAGGCTATGTAGCAGGTTATAAATTTCATTACACTTCGTAAAGCTGTCACCTTTTTCTCATCAGTTATACCATTAACTATTGTACAGTCTTACAGTCTCTTGATACACATAAGCCAATTCTCAACTTACTAGGCCTCTGCAGTCTTGTCAAAACAGTATTCCTGGTTTACCGTTCCTGTCCTCATCACCAGTTGTTACATCTTTTACTCATTATATCATAAATATAATATAAAAGAGTCACCTAAATGCAATACGACTCAAATAACTACATTTACTAATTATAGGACACATCTACACATCACCCTATGATCATATTGCTACTGTGCCGTGCTTCAGAACTTCTTTCTGGAAGGAAAGAATAACCGGTTATTTTTTTGCAACTAATTCACCGTAGCGGTGTGCTAAAATGAGGGAGTATGCCACTACAGTGAAGTAGCTGCCAATCACATGTAGACCTTCATGGTTGCTACATCACCATAGCGTGTAGCTACAGCGATGTAAGGCGACATGTAGATGCATCCATATACTATTACATTTAAGGATTTCCTACCTGTGTAAACCGCTGCTGTTCTGGTGACTTCTGAATTGTAGAAGACAATGGAGTCCCCTTGAAGGCTCTGTTAATTTTAATGAACTAGAATCAGAAAGTCAAAGTTGTTAATATGTCAACACAACACACCAACACACATTGCTGGCCAAGATTGGAAAATTATTAATTGGGCTACACAAGAGAATAAAAAACCACAAAACAAAAATAATATTGAAACCAAGTGGTTATGCAGGATAAATTTAACTTATCAGAGTTTCTTCATGTAAAAGAAAATATGAGTCAGAGTCTTTTATTCTGCCAAACAATCCTTCTCAAATTTATCACTTTGAGAATGACGATTCTTTTTTTAAACTTTTAATGAAACAGGAGATAGAGGAGATTTGATAGTGAAATGCAGTAGAAATACAGCTTTTACTGATATTCTCAGGATAAATGGCAGTTGTTCAGTCACAGAGAGAAGTTCTGGGTCATGGCAGGTCAGACACGACCTCAGGCGCTCAGGACACTTGTTCGTCTCCCTGCTCAAGGACATTGCCTAACTAGTCTGGCCAGGCACCTCTTTGCTGGAGATTGTTTGACTGGGAGGAGCTGGATGGACCATCTCATGCTGGCAGGTAAGTGATTTGTAGATGTACTCACCATTTTCTAAACTGTGTTAACTGATTTGCATCACACAGTTTGAATCAAATTTCAATTTGAATTGAGCATTAATAGATGATCAAGGGGGTTTGCCCCCTTCTTCACGGACTAGTAGTCCATGTGTTTAGGTAGGACTGGGGGCCTGGTCAGGATACTGATACTTAGTCAGGTGAGGTGCTGTTGGCACATTTGACTTTGTAAAGGTGTTACTTTGTGCCTGTTGTATTGCAAAAAGCCAACTGAGTTGCCCTTGAGGGGATTGATATTTGCAATGCTTATCTGCATTCCTAAGAAATGCTTATCCAAGTTCCTAGGACTGCTTTTCCTAAAAGCAACATCATATATACATGTTAATTAATACAGTTTAAATTGCTTAATTCAGAGTGCCCTGATCTGAATTAACTTTAATCCTCATTCAGTGAGGATTAGTTCATTTGGACTGGAGCCAATTTTTAATAAATTTTAATGACATTAGTGCAGTGTAGTGAGATGAGTCTCAGCTTCTGGTGAAAAGCCATGAGAGAGAGAAAATAGGAGAAAGACAGTGAGAGATAAAGAAGGACCCACAAGGGCAAAGAAGTCAGAGTAGATTTCACATGCATATGTTTTGGGTCCTTGCTGGTCTTATTGTGAACTTGGGCATTTTTAGACGTGTGCTCTTCTAGATCTCCCAGGGATTAAGATTCACCAGTGAAGAAATCTAGGCAGAGATCTGCTGGCCTTTTCCCATGGAAATCCAATTTCACTATTTTAATCTCCAAAGTCTCTCTTTTTAAACCTCCTACAAGGAGTAGTAATGAATGGAAACAGCCACCCTTGTTATTTTGTTCACTTATTAGGCCTAATTCCTGACAATTTTGGTCCATTAATTTCCAATTACATCTTTTTGTTGTTTATCAACGTTGCATTACATTGTATTTAAAGCACTTCTTTGAATTGTCCAATCTTTTGGTCACATTTTCACATATTTGTTGTCATTGTCTGTTTAACCAGTTTGTGAATTGTCACCTGCTTCCTTTTATTAGCATATATGGCATATATTTTGGTGCAAAGTTTTGACAGCCCATATACTGTTTTATGCTTTAGTATTCTGACACAGATACATTCACCTCTGATCTCATCACCAGAGATTTCTTCACTGCACAATTAGCCCAGTTGATTGGCACACAGGTCTGTGCAACTGTGTTAGCTGAATCTGGTTACAAGCTTTCCAGCAGAAGGGTGTATTAATGATCCCTCACTGTTTCTGCAGTCAAGGGGGGGGGGGTGTTACAAGCTTTCCAGCAGAAGGGTGTATTAATGATCCCTCACTGTTTCTGCAGTTAAGTGGGGGGGGGGGTGTATAGAGCGCACGCCTGATGGCATCTTCCCTCTCCCTTTATGCTGAGACACTCTAAGGTTCTTTCCCAGGCAACTGTATCAATCATGGGAAAACTTTTCTGTCCTTCAAGGGGGATTAGGAGAATGGTATGGGAGGACTTCCAACACTTTAGTCATTTGCCTGAATCTTCATTTCAAAGTGGGCAGGTTTCATCCCGTAGCCATTGATGGATAAACTTAGACAAGGCTCAAAAACCATGTCAGAATTTTTTTCGGATGGTAAAAAGGACTAGGCTAAGAGCCCTGGTTAACCACAGAGATGATTTCTGAGGACACATCTACTTAGGGACTGAAACCACAAGGCCCTCAGGAAAACTAAGACAAATCAACTCCAGATGTGAAGCTGGTGTATTAAGACCCATGTGCATGTTCTCATTCCAAGGTAAAATGTCCATAATTCACTGTAACATGATCCCTCACATTAATTACATGGCCACAGTTGATTCATTTTCACTTTTCCTATATAAACCCTGCATTGTCTTGTCCTACAGAGAAACAGACAATTCAACTTAATATCCATCTAGTCTGCTGCAACTAGGTGTGGACAAGCGGGGCACCAGGTCCAGATGCCAGTTTAAGACTTGCCCCAGAAGCATCCCTCACCCCTATGGAGTCTGGGATCTGGCAGCAAGGGCAACCCCTTGGCATTGCTCTTGTACCAGCAGCTGGGTATGAGGACACCTTGTTACTGCTGTTACAAAAGCAACATCTGCAGTGAGAAGACCACACTGTGGAAGTAGCAGCAGTAGCAGCAGCAGCAGCAGCAGCAGCAGCAGCAGCAGGGGATTGTTTTTGAGTCCTCGGCTTAGGTAAGATTCCTATGTACACACAGCCCCACTCTCAGAGCCTGCAGCCCCCACTGCGCTCTCCCTGCCCACACCACCTCCCACTCTCAGAATCACACCATCCAGCGCTCTTTCCCCCCGGCCGCCCCCAGCCTCTCCCTCAGGGTTTACCCTGGTCATAAACCCTACTTCTTACAGCTCTGAAATCTAGGTTTTTTCTTCCCCTTGCTTCTCTTTCTTTCTTTGAACATTAAAAAAAATGTTGTTGCATAAGCACATGAGTTATATTAACCTAGCACCTGTTCTATTCCTATGCATCCCCTGCTGCCTTGACATGTTGCAGTTTCTTTGCTGAAAATTAATTTGCATGGAAGTTATCATCAGTTTTCTAATATTTTCAAGAAATTCCATTTTAAAATCAAGAAAAAGTTTGCCAAAGACTAATTTGCAAGCTTCTTTAAAGGAAAACTCCTAAGTACTATGAAAATATTTTAATGACTAGAGCAATGTATTATTTAAAAAATTACTTAAAAAGGAAGCAACCAGGCATATCTTCTGGTGATAGAGAGAAAAATTACATAAGGACAGAAGCATTCATATACACAAGATACTAGAATTTTTCAGATACTTTTAAATCCTTTTATTAACACTTTTAAAGCTGATTAATTGAAAAGTCATATAACTTTTTAATAAGAACATTTTTGAAGGCAGTACAATAACACTGCATTGCACACTGGTAGTCAAAAGAAAAATCCTGGGCATGTCCAAATGAGCACGGACATTTGGTTCCCTGGGTGCAAGTAGTGGCAGTGCACCTTGAGGGTCTTACCTGGGGTCTCAGGGCTGCAGTAGTGGTGATTCTGCCACACAGAGCCTGGCCAGCAGCCAGAGCATGGCTCCAGGAGGCCCAGCTCCACTTTTGAACGGCATGCTCTGCTTGTGTGTGTGCCCTTACAGCATGGAGAACACCTAAATGTGTGCTATGTGGCACCACAGACGTGTTTGCAGCAACACATACTGCAAAGCCGCACTCATCTGGATGCAGCCCCTTTGTTTAAATTATGTCAAATCTGAATACAATCACAACCAAACCTAGCAGATCTTAATTAAAGCTAGTGGTTTGTTCTTAACTCAGAATAATGTTAAGAAGGACATCATGAATTCCGTAAAAAAAACCAACAGTCTTAATATGAAGGAATAATGTCTCACAAAATCTCATTTAAAAATTACAAGAAAACAAGAAGTGTGTGAATACTCATATAAAGATTTTTTTATTACAATTCAAAACTTGCCAGATGCATTTTGTTTTAAAATTGATAAAATTGTTCATGAAGTTTCAACTAGGAGAAGAATTTTATAGCGTTGTAAACCCACACTATGAGACTTTCTAACAGGAAGGCTGACAAGACCATTAACTGTGGCTGGTGTAATTAAAATAAGGAATAGCTTATGTTATATACAGTACATAGTCCCAAACCCTGTTACTTTGGACCTGGCAGCTGTTGGCTGCATCCCCAGCTGTCCAAATGTGGCCAGCAGTTTCTGTGTTGGGGCTCCAGGCAGGGAGGGATGCAGGGCACAGGGCATGCTACAACCGTGGGCTGCGTTCATGCTTCTGCACCCGGAGCCTGGCAGGTTGGGGCATGCTAAAACTTCAGGCAGGTGCACTCTGGCCATGTGGGGAGGGGGCAGCATATGCTAAAGCTTCAAGAGGGTTCAGGCTTCCACACTGGTCACAGCCCCAGGAGGGAAGAAAGGAGTGACACAGAGTAGGGGGGACACAGATGTGGCCTTTGACAGGTCACCAAAACTCATTAAGTGGCCTGCCAGCCCAAATAATTGCCCACCCCTGCTCTAAGGTGCAATCCTGCTCTGTTTTCTGCTTGACTCAAGCAACTACTGGTGTGATATGCATCTTTTAACTATACCTACAACATATATACCAATAGGTGCTACTGAGGATTTTGTCCAAATTCATGAAAATATGCAACTGTATTTGTAAACTTGCTGCAACCATAAATATTGACATAAAAACAACTTTTCAGAATTGCATGCATATCATGGCCCTCTATGGATGGAACATGAGACTTTCATATCAGTCCTCTTTAATGTCAAATTGTTTCTTGCTGGGAGTTCCATTTTCATTAGCACATGTATAGGACCTACTTAAATCAAGGAGGCAGATGGCTGATTTCGTGGGCAGATCACAGGGCTAGCAGGTATTTTTGTGGGCTTATCATGGTGCCCTCCCACACCTCTGATTGGCTGAGGGGCCCTGGTGGCCCCACCCCTCGCTGCTGATTAATGGAGTGGGATGGAGTCATACAACAGGCAGCCCTATCAGCCAACCATCAGCAAGCGGCATGGGGCAGCAGCCATCTTGGTTGCTCCCCTTTGTACCAGCAGCCCCCATTTCCCCTTCTACGCCAGCCATGAGGACTACTGGCTCCCACTGGGGAGGCAGCATTTTAGTTTTAGTATGTTTTTCTTTTTCTCCTCAGATTTTGCAGACATTACCCAATTTTGCAATTTCTGCAAAATCCATAAAATCGTGAATTGAATAGGTCCTTACACTACAAATGGATAACTGTCAGGACTGTAGGTCCAACCCTGCCAGCCTGTAGAGAGGCAGGACTGAATTCAGAAACAGGAATATTTAGGAAGAGCTATAAAAGAGTCCATTCATAATGAATCTGGGATTCACATGGACTAGCTGTGAACATAGTCTGTTGTTTAATTTTCTGTTCCAGTTAATAGAATAGTAAACAAAGCTAAGACTTTGTCTTCAGGCAGGACATTACAAAAATTTAATAATTATTTATTACTTACCCATGCCTCTCTAGTTCTTTGAAAGTGATCATTTAAATAGTTACACCTACCCCTTATTGTACTTATGTGGTACAAAAAGTTCAAAGTAAAAATGAATGGAAATCCCTAGATTCAAAAATTTCTTACTTTTGGGAGGAATTCAGAATCACAAACCACACCCAGCTCTGAAAAACATCACCTGACTCTGATTTTGCCATGAGTTGAGCCAGAACAATGGACTCCAATGCTCCTTACCAACAGGGAATTCAAACTCTTATCCAAATTTTGAAATTAGTTCCAGAGTTTCTAAAAGAGTTAATCATAGAAAACAATTTTGCTACCGACAGTGATCCTACTGATTCCAATAAACAAAGAGATACCAAATAGATTTTTTACAAGCGTCATTGATGACATCCCTTTAAAATGTAGTTGTGTTATTTACAATTCATCTTTGTGACAAGGACAAGCCTTTGTGGTACACTGGCCATAGTCACTGGGCTTGACCATCATCCATGCAAACTTGCACATATGGTCTTTGTTGCAGTCCTTTTGCCAGTATATAACATTCCTGCGATTTAGATTTGCTCCAGCACAAGCATCGTACCACCAGCCTCCACCTGGAATGCCATTGTACTCTAGTTTAGCACAATTTTGAAAATAGTTATCATTGTCTCTGTCTTTGGTTGTGAATTTCTGGTTGTCATGGAGATAAGCTTCTGTGTCCTGCGTCAGAGCATCCACAGCATTACCTTTGTATACACCAACCCTTATCCTGTATTGAGACTCTTCATTTTCAATGTAGAATGGGTCATACTCTCCCCATTTGATTTCAGCATTTAGGTCTACGAGTTTGACTCTAAGTGTATATGGCCTTGAGCTGCTGGTTAACTGATGCATGTATTCATTCCCTAACCAGTAATTGTCATGAACTGAGCCAAAACCATATTTGTAATCCTGCCAAGTCCTATCAAAATCCACAGTACTATTGGCTGTAATGTGCTGGATTACTGTCCAGCCACCGTCTTGCATATCACAGTAGACAACAAAAGGATCTTTCATTGGCTGAATGACATAAAGACCATCTTTGGAGTTTCCTTCAGAGCGTTGAAAAATCTCATAACAATCCCTTGGATATTCTAAATAGAGAAAACAAAGGTATGTTTCAAATAATTCTTTGCTTAATTAGTCATTTCTAAATAGTTGACTGCACCCTCCAGAATGTATGAATGTTTGTTCCATTGATACGTGACCAGAACATACTGAGTACATCTATGTGAGATGCTAGGGCGACGTAGCACTGGCAGGCACAAACTGTGACACCTATGCTACTGCGCATTAGCAATGAGTACCTACTGCACCCTAGGATCAGAAATGACCCACGCGCTGCTGGGATTGTGCAGTAACAGCTGTTACTGCGCAGTCATTTAGTACTTACTTTAGCAAGTGCTAAATAACTGTGCAGTAACTACTGCACAGTTAGGGGCACATGCAGATGTGCCCACTGTGGCCATATACTGATGTCACACAACAACAAAATGTGGCCCTTTGTTCCTTGTATTTGGTACCATCACTCTGACCAGAAGTTAGCAAGAAATCAGTACTATAAAACAGGAAAACAAATGGAAATATATTTCTTTTTTCTTCATCTCATGTACCACAATCTTCAGGCTGATGGGTTATGTATGTAGTGGGAAAACTTGAGCAGAATTAAAGCAGTAGAAAGGCCTTGGGTGTACACCAAGGTGTATTTTCAGTGTAAGTTTTTGTTATAAATCATTCATGGAGCCATAAAAAGACCTTTGATTACACTCATACTGTTTTCAAGCAGTTCTAAGAACCAAGGCATAATCTTTGAGCTAACTCTGGGACTGCTAAAAAGCCAGCATTGATATATATAATCAATTCCTCTTTTGTCAAGATAAGCATTATTTAGTGTCTATTTCATTATATGGTGACTCAGTCATGAATTGGAACTGTACTGTACTTCACTGCTCTGCTATTTTTCTATGAATAATATTGAAAGGAAACCCATTACATTATTTAATATTTATATTATATTCAGTGAAATACTTAACAAATTGACAATCTGTGTGAGAAAAATGCCTACGGATCACTAGTAATTGACTACAACAGTTCCAGGGTTTTCAGTCCTTCACTGGCTTTTTACTATGCAGTTTTGACAATGATTGATAGGAATTAGGGTGCAGTGTATAGAACTGAATTGGTTACTATGAAATTGAGTATTCTACTTCTGGGAAACTAAGCTAGTTCAAGCGAGCCGTGTTTTCATGTTCAGGAGAGCCACACACTCATGTTTTTCAGACTCTTAAACAGAAAAAATCTTACCACAGCAAAAATGTTAAGGTTGCAGTTTAAAAAGGCTTTCCTGTTGCCAAAGTCTCTACAGATATATGTCCTTGACAATCCTAGTATAGCATATAGCTATGGTCCTTGTTTCAGATAAGTTTATGGAAGAGAGTTCATATAGCTTGTTTAGTGGTACCGACACTTTCTTAGCTCTGCTGGAAATATCTCACTTAATACATGTAGGGTTGCATTTGCCTCTTTCCCAGCAGCAGCATCTTCCTGTAATCAGTTTGTATGTCTAAGTCTCTCTTCTCTTTTACCATTTCCAGCTGATGAGACCCTAGTTTATAGCAGAAAATCTTTTTATTAGTCCTTAAGTGCAGGACCTGGTACTTTGTGCTATTACATTTTATTTGATTTCTATTACTTCACTCCTCCAGGTCCTGATATTCCAGTCCTCCTTTTTGTTGACAGTGCCTCCCAGATTTCATTGAACTACTCCTACATTTTAACCAAAATAATTTAACTGAAATATTTTGTGACTGCTCCATGACAGAGTGTACTCAAGTCTACTGGATACAGCATTAGGCTGGGAGTTGAGGATGCAGGTTTAAATCCTCCTACCAGAGGAGGAAACTGAAATGGCCTAATGACCTGCTGAAGACAAGACAGATGGAGGAACTCCTAGTTTGTAGATCTCGATGGAGCTCTGATGTGAAGTTTCTCAGCACTGTTAAGACTTAAGCAGTTCTAGTCATACATAGAGGCAGACAGTTAAACAACCAGAGAACGTCACAGACAAAAACACTGTTTTCTATGAACTTGCAGTGTCTCTAGGATCAATTAGCAGCTGATTAGGGGTTTTGAGACTCTAAGTTAGGACTTGGCACATCAATTGCATTTATTTGGCCTTAAGTGCCTGTGGGACAGATTCAGTCCACCAGGCAATTCCATCCAGCCCACAGGGCCTCTCCATAAGCTGTCTGTAAGCCCCGGCCCTGGGCTGCCCCTCTATAAGCCAGTACCTTCATGTAGGAAGTGCACCTATGGTTGCCAAAGGACCACCACCCCTCCCCCCTCCCCCCCCAGCCTGGCCTGATCCACCCCTAGCCCCGAGCTAGGGACACTAGAGATAAGGAGCCTCTGCCTGGCAGAGGCTTTTGGTTGGCCGCCTCATGCCTGTTTCCAACCTCCCTGCCTGTGAACCTGGAAATGCAGGTATGGCCCCACTGGGGTGAAAGTGGGCTGGGAGCACGGGGTGTGCTATGTGCCTGTCTCACATGCTACAGGAGTTTAGGAGCTGTGCACTGTGGGTCTGGATGGGGCTGGCCCTGCACCCTGCCACCATGTGTGGCTGGGGACTGGGGTGGGAGTGCGGGGACCTGTGCACTGGGGGGCCGGGCAGGGATGGCTCCGCTCACTGCCACTACATGCAGATCCAGGGACTTGCATACTACAGGGACTCTGAGGATCCCCCCTACACACACAACCACACCCTCCCACACACTCCACCCCCACCATAACCCCCCACACCCTCACACGATCCCACAGCCCTCACAAACACTCCCATACACACCCCTTCCCACCATACCCCCAAATATACCCACACTCTCCCACATCCTGCACATACAGTCCCACCTCCCACCCACACCTTATAGAGCCACATATTCTGGATCCACACCCCACCAAACACAATACACTAGAGTAATACTGTATTTTGAGCTAGTATGCAATCACCTCTAGCTACACTATGCAAACACACATAAATCAGGACAAAAATATTTTAAAAATAAAATTAAAATAAGTTATAGTAGATGTTTGATTTTTTTTAGTATATGATTGTTTTTTCTAGTATCAAGATGGCAGCCCCCCCCCCCCTTCTCAAAAGGAGTACTTCTGGGGCAAGGGGAGGGACTTCCAGTGGCAAAGGTCAGGGGGTTAGGGGCGGGACTTCTGGTCCCAAGATGGTAACCAGGGGATGGGGCACCTGTTAAGGGGCAGGGCTACCCTTGAGGCCCTCAAGAGCTCACCAAAACTTGTTAAGTGGCCCTCCAGCTGAAATAATGGTCCACCCCTGGCCTAAATATTTTAATGACTCAAGTCCTCAGATACTACAGGTGACAAAAAAATCACACGGTAAAGCCTTATAAAATAAAATAAAGTAGCACATGTACCTCCCTCTACACACCCTTCTTCGGAGTACCTTTCTCATTGTTGTTACCCAGTCTCTCATAGCCTCTTTGAGGGAGAAGATGGGCATTAGCAAGCTCCACAGCCTCTTCAGCACTTGTCAACACATCACATTTAGAGAGGAATAGAAGAATAAATCCCAGTGAACTTTTCAGCTTCATCTTTTCTCTCAGTCAGTCCCTCTGCAGAAATACACACCAAAAATATAACACAGACTGGCATTTAAAATTAAAAGATTTATTACTCACAGAAAGAAACTCTTGGAGGATAAAAAGAAGCACCTGCTTTCAACATATCCAGTCTCTGCCAAAATTAGCTTTTCCCCTCGCATGCTCCCCCCTTTCTTAATGCATCAGATTGCATTTCTGATGGATGATGTTTCTGATGTGTAGCCCTGTGTCCTGTCATTGTGTCTCATCTTGTTTCTTTGTACCGGATCAGTCAAGGTGACATAACACAATTTTGTATGTGATAAAAACTGATAGAAAATAATGTAATGGCAAAGTTTCAATTTAAAAAGCACAGCTCACATTTATCAGATCTGATGCTTGTTATTTCCCTGAACCAGATCTGTAATGAAACTGGGGCCCAAATGTAAGAACTAGAACATGCAAAATACTAGCTTCTCAAACTGTCTACAGATAAAACTACTAGACAACATAGTTTACCAACTATTGCGATTGCCATGGGGCATCCTAGAGTTTACTTTCATGCAGCTGCAATACTGTTTCTATAAATTTCTATTCTCATCTGTAGATAACAGTTCAGATTGGTTGAGGGCAGGTAAAGAAAATCAGCCCACAGATTAAAAAAAGTAAAAGCACACCACTTCAGCCAAGAAAACTACAAGGATTTATTGCAGACAGTTAACTATGTTTAATTAAAATTGAATTACTTATTCCCCTGTCCTTAGAGTGTGGGTCCTATATTAACAACTGTCAAACAGCATGAAGGACTAGAGAGCTCGGTCTTATTATTGAACTAAAAGCTATGGTCCTCACGTAGGCAAATACCCACTAACTTCAACAGGAGTTTCTACTTCAATAGTAGCTTTGATTGAATATGGGTAACAAAAGTTTCCCATGCTCACGAAGGATAAATTTACTGCACCTGAACTCAGTCAGTGGCTGGGCCCCCCGTTAAAAGCTCTAATGAAGGCAATAGGAGTTCTAGAAGCCTTTCTGATCAGTGCAAGCGTGCAAAATTTATTTTCTTTCCAGAAGCAGGATAGGCTCCCCATAATCTATCACCATTCTCCTTAGATTAGGTGCAGATATTACACTTTTTCCCAGCATAAGTGCTGGGAAACTGGTCTAAACCTGCAACAGTACAGAAGATTGGCACATACAGACTGGTTTAAAAATGGCGGAACCAGGTCTAAGATAGACCTGGATCAGTGTGCACTCAATTAATTTAGGTTAGACTAGGGAATCAAACTTCTGTACCAGATCCCCCATCAATTCATGTTAGGTCACTGTCCACCAGTATCCGAGGCACCTTTGCACCCCCTCACTAGCTCCCCCTCGCAGGGAGTTATGCGATCACTTGCCCTGTGCTCAGCTGCTCCAGATGAGCGCTCAGCTGGCCCTGCTCTTAGTCTCTTAGAGCCAAGTCAATACAGTGGCTGATGATGATGGAGTCAGGGGGAAGGGGTGCTTAGCCATGCCCTGCAGCCCAGTTGGGCTCCCTGGGGCAGTGCCCACTCATGGAGCATAGGGGCCTCTGTGTGGGTGGGTGTGTGGGAGCCCACCCAGGGACCACCTTGAACCCTCTGAGTGACCAAAGCCAAAGGGAGCATAACTGGGCTGCAGGGATAGGTGAGCATGTGCATCTCCAGTGCTTGACTACAGATGACATGTCAGTGGCTAATGATGACAAGGGGAGAGAGAGGAAGGGGTGCTTGGCTGTGCCCTGCAGTCTGGTCATGCTGCCTGGGGCTGTGCCTACTCACAGGTGTATGAGAGTCCCAAGGTGGGTGTGTAGGAGCCTACTGAGACCCCCCACTCCCATACCCTGCATGACTGGGACCAGGGAGCACAGCCAGGCTGCAGGGGATGGGTGAACTGTCTGCAGTCAACAGATGCCTGTGGTGGATGATGATGGGGGAGAGAGGACATGCTCCTCCATATCCAATCAGGAGCCAGTCAGGGGTGGCCCAGGTAATCAGCTGCACTCAGGTGTGATCAGCAATCTCCAGCAGCCTGGGGAGCCCACTGGGAGATGTGCAGGAGCACCCCCAACCTGCCAGCCTTGGCCAGTGCAGGCAGCCTGTGTGCCCCTCCCACCAAAAGGCAAACTTGTGATCTGTTCACTTTCAAACTAACCTACACCTTTTACAAAAAGCCATGTAAGTTTGATTGATTCACCCCAGGCTTTTTGAATATCTATACTTAGCAGTAATGTTTAAAGCAGAAGCAGAACCTGATAAGTGAGATTTAGAGAATGCTTTTAGATTCCAAAGTGAAAAATTATTGACCACGTTTTAAAAAAAGTGCATAAAATAAATCAATGCTATAAAATTCAGGCCTGCAAAATGAATTATTTTTTAAAAGATCAATAAATTGTTTACTTGTCATACAGAGTATAATTTTCCACTCTGTTCCAAACTACTCGCCATTGTGCTGATTGACTATTACCAATACAATATCTTATTATATGTGGAAGGAACTGTCTGAAGTCAATTGTTTGATATCAGTGTCTTAATGAACTGGAAAATTACCTCCGGCAAAACTCAACCCTTAAAAAACTAAAATCAGGCGGCTCCATGGTATGTTCATTTTCCACTGTCATGCATCCCTTTCCCTGAAAGTTTTCTTCTGTCTTTAAATTAAAAATAAATTTAATCAAAACCCAAAGCCCAAACACCACTGTGACTGGAAAACTCAGACAGAGATCCAAATTTTGCCTTTGGCCCTGTACCTATCATGAACTCAGCCAAACTCCTAGTTCCACGTGCTTCTTACCCATTTCTTCAGCTTTTGAATGTTAATCTTTTATTTCCTTCCCATATTTACAGTGCACACTGGGACTATTTACTGGCCCTGTTCAAATCTTGGAGAAAGCTTTTTATTATGAATTATTAAGAAAAGATCTAGAGAAAAGAACACCAGGCAGGCAGCTTACCTCTTCCTTCAGGCAGCTTGCTTCTCCCTTCAAGTGAATCTTGAAAAATAAATAGAGCACACAAATAAATGAGCTAATTCTTTGGAACTGTACTTTGCCTGCTGCTGAAGTCCAGGTGAACAGCTCTACCTCAGCTCCATATCACAGAGTTGGAAGGCAAGCTAAAGTGCATCTTCCTGATCTTACTCTGAGTGGACTGGTGGACTTTATTCTGACACATCACACTTACAAGTATGCATGTGTGAACTATAATGCACAAAGTTCCACAATAAGGTTTGAAACATCACCGTCTTTAATAAATTGAAATCTTTGTAATTAGTGAGTGTATGCAGTGATGGAGAACAGTAGACACTTGGGATCCAATTCAGCAAAGCATTTAAGTGCTTAACTATAAGCACTGAAGCACCAGATAGCAAAGCACTTAGAGATGTTTCATTTAATAGAACCACAGACTCGTAGAAAATTATGGTTGAAAGGGACCTCAGGAGGTCATCTAGTCCAACCCCCTGCTCAAAGCAGGACCAGCCCCAACTACATCATCCCAGCCAGGGCTTTGTCAAGCCAGGCCTTAAAAACTTCCCAGGATGGAGATTCCACCTTGTTTTTAGGTAACCTGTTCCAGTGCTTCACCACCCTCCTAGTGAGAGAGTTTTTCCTAATATCCAGCTTAAACCTTTAAAACAGTCCTTTATTTTCCATTGACTTCAGGGAATGAGGCAACATTATAAAAATAAAGAAGTGTTTCATCTTTAGCTTTATATTCTATTTTATTTGAAATGTCAAGAGATCAATTCATTAAAGGTAACATCTAAATTGAAAGAATTAACCATTGGTCTCACTCTATTCTGTCTCTCCTGTATCCCTTCTATCTTAAGATGAAGTTACACAGTACATTTAGACCATACTAAGGACACTTAATGAGCTTAAATATGTGGATACTTGTGGTTTAACTCATGCTATGTGCCCTCTGAGCATCTCAAAGTTATATCACTTCAGGCAAGTTAACGCTGAGCCATGCTACCTAGTTTGTATTAGGCTACCTTCAGTCCTAGCCCATCATATTTTTTTGTTTCTATATCTAGCATAGTTTGTAGAATCAGAGGCATCAGGCTTCGTTACTGAACATCATTTATGTTAGTGATCAGCAAGCTTTTTAGCTTGTAGGCTGGAGTAACCCAGTGCAGGCTAGAGGTTGACAGGCAGCAGGAACAAGGACCCAGCTGCTGCCACCATTGCTTTTCCCTGCAGTGGCAGGAAGGAGTACCTGCAGCTGGCACATTTCCCTGTGGTGGCACATGGAGTGAACCCATGCCTAGTGCTTTTCCTCGCGGAAGCATGGGAAAGCAACTGCTGCTGTCCATCTCCCACCACCAAATGCTGTTGAAGCCCCACATCCACCGGCCAGATCCAGCCTATAGGCTGTAGTTTGTCGATCTCTGATTTGTAATTATTAATGACCTATTAATGATTATGATTGATATGTTCAGTGCTGACAAACTGTTTGGCACCACACAAGAAATAAACATTAATACAATCCATGAGTCCAAATATCTTGCAATATTATTAGCCTCATCCTGTAACCTTTCTACATGAGTGCAGCCTTACTGAGATTCATAAAAAGCGGAATCATAATCAGCATTTTCTAATGCTTTGGAACAGTTTTGGACTTCCATTGCACTTCACTATAAATTAGAAATGGGCTACAGATGCTAAGTTGCTCCATGGATTTTGAAGTTAGCAAATTTTGAAGTATTTTGAATATCAAGTTTTAATTCGGACCATTACAAAGCAGGAAATTTGTCTGCTAAATTTGGGCCAAATTTAGAGTTGTATTTTGAAACCCTGAAGGTAAGAAACCATTTAGCTTGTGTTTCTGGCTCATTTCTACTACAACCAGATTTACTGACTGTATTTCACAATGATATAAATTATATCCCTTCCATGCGTTAGCAGCAGTTTTATAGTGATTGTTCAAATGAGATGGTCAGAAGGAAAACACACACAGACAACAATAATTAGTCACATAAAGTAAATGATTTGGTAAATACTGACAGTATTTATCAACTTTTATTCACTAGATAGTTCTAAGCAGAATAGTACAAAAAAGTATTTAACAAGTAAATTACTGTTAAATTTCTGTTAAAATTACAGTTGAAAAATAATGCAGACTGAACCGAAACTGTGGACTCAAACAACTTCATACTTTAGGAAAGTTAATTTCTGGTGCCAAATGTGGCTCAAGTCCTTGTCTATTAGAAACCCTCTTGTTCCATCTTATGACTTAGAGGTACTATATGCTCTTCCTGCCTATAGTACTGAAGCTTAGACAAATCTTGGACATGCCATACTAAGGTTCCTAGGTGATGGTTACTTGGAAGAAGCTGCCAGGTGCCTTACAGGAGAAAAGTATTGTAAATTGCTGCTAAGAGAGGACACAAAATTATGGTGAAAGCAGTGCTGGCTTCTGGCAGATGTTACATTTATTATGTGATTAAAATGTTAATACCTCATCTGGACTAGGTGTAGAGCTTTGTTCAATAGCTGAGATTAGTACCATAATTCAGAAGGAAAATTCCACTTCAATCTTCCATTGAAAGCAGCACTGTGTAACGCAGTGGGGTCTTCATATGAAAGGAACCATATATGCAAAATGTTACTACAGTTCTAAAATTAAAGTAATATCAGGGGTTTTTGCTTGCCAAAACGGGAATGAAAAAAAAAAAAAATACATGAGCTACTCACATTCTTTTGTTGTACTGACAATTTTTTGCCACCGGGTACTTATTGTAAAAGAGTTAAGGAAAACTTCTTAAAAATTCCAGCACTGGTTTAAGTTTCTAGTTAAAATTAATGGCATATAGGAATAAAGCAAGCAAGCAGTTCTGTTTACAATTTACAAGAATATAGGCTACCACAGAAACACCAGAGACTATTTTATATTTCAAACTTCTATTGATAAACTGTTTTAATATTCAAAGTAAAACATCCTATTGTTGTAGAAATATACCTGCCTTTTCATTGCTTACTTGAACTTGTGACTTGGAACACAAAAAGAAATATTAGGCAACAAAGTGTGCAGACACAAACTATGGGCAAAATATTAAAAATGCATGAAGTAGTATTAGGCAAAATGAACTCCAATTTAAAGAAAAAATGGTGCTTAAATCATGATGGCAATTAGTCTTTGAAAACATAATTGTTTCCTATCAAGAGTGCAGATGAGAGAGGACAAAGTGTAGCCATAAAAAATATGAATGGTTATCTACCAGATTAGCAGTAATCTATTCAGCTGTAGTAGTAGAGTACCTAGTGAGATCCAAAGGATCTATTTGGCCTAGCATATAAAAGAGAAACTCATAACTGGCTAAGCAGGTAAGAGAATATACAGGTGTTCTACAAAACCTGCTGCTTTTCTAATAATACTGGGCATGTCTACACATGAATGTAAGCAGACTTGAATTTAATATGTGTTAAACTAATACGGATTAAGTGGGTTTTGGCAGGTGTCTATACATTGTGGGACTTAGCAACTCCCTCCTTACCCACCCTGCCTCCCTGCACCAGGGCTGCCCCTGCCCCTGCCAGCGATGACCAGTGACTGGTCCCAACAGGCAACCCTCTCCCCCACCCAGGCCCTGGGAGAACCATGCACCTGTCAGTGGGCCAGGTCACCATCTATGGGAGGCCATTTTTAAGCTGCATTAAAGGTGTGCATGTGTAGAACTGTGCCCCTAATGTGTCTTAAATTGGGCTAATCTGCATTAAATAACCACATGTAGTCGTGCCCACTGAGTGTAAAATGTAAAGGAGGCAGAGTTCCTCATTGCTTTCTTCTCTTTTCCTACATTAACTATTGAAGAGGGGTGTCATATGTAGCATGGCAGCAGAGATGGGTTGAGAGTAACATGTGGCTCTTGGTGTTGCCTATTGGTATAGCAAAATTTTGGATAAAGGCTGTTTGTGTTTTTTTTATTTAAAAAGTTGGAATAAAGACCCTCCTACAATTAGTGTTTTAAACAAGTCTTACATGAATTATGGTTGATTCTGTAGAATCCTTTCCATGTCTTTCTTGGTGTATCCATATTGACTTCAATAACAAAATAAACTTCAAACACTAATAAAGAAAGCATAGAAAGCCAGCCTGCTCAGATGACCTGTTAGCATTAGTAATGTACCCAATAAAAACTGGTTGCTATTATGAAAGACATGACTGCTAGTGATATAGATAATTACTTCTGCCAGCACCATATATTGTCAGAGCAGTTCAAACAAGGCCCATGTAATCTATATAAAGTGCAAGGGAATCCATTCTCAAGTCCATTTCCAATTTTGGTTTATCAGGAAACTGGACCCTCTATCAAACATATACATTCCTTTGCAAGCAGCCAAGATGTATTGAACCACTTGAACTTTACCTTCTAAATTATCAGCCAGGAACTTGGACAGATGAAGGGAAAGCATGGAAAGCAGCCCTGAACAGGCAATCTGCTTAAATGAAAACTTTCTTCCCGCCCACAAAGAGGCAATGTTGTGGCAATGGTCACAACAGACCCAAGAACCCAGAGTCCTGCTTTGATCCCAGGTTTATGAGCTATTGCGCTGCGTACATAATGGGATCTTAGCAATGAGTCCTTCTTATGGATGCATGGAAATCAATAGTGTTATACTTGTAGCAGAATGAGACTGTGCCCCTCTCCCACCCCCAGCTATTCCCTGCAGCGTGACAGGGAACAGAGACTGTCAGCAGCTGGGTAAAAGAGACAACCCAGCCCAGAGTGGACCTGAGGGAAGCCTGAGGTGCAGCTGACTATTAGGTGGTGAAGAGGCCAGCAGATTGACAACGGGAGTGCCGGTGGGAAGAAGCAGCTCGGGAAGTTGGAAAGTGGTGCGGGGGGAAAAAAGAGGAAGTGAAGCTGCTTGGTTACAACACTCCTGGATGGGGAAGAGGAATACAGAGACTCCTGTTCTTTCTGTTGTGATTATTTTTCATTGTATTACCGGTGGTTTGTGGTGGAGTGAAGGGGAGGTGAAGCTCCCAGCCATTGAGCCCTGCTCAGATTCACAGGGAACTGAGTTGGCAAACTGGGCCATCCCTTAAAGGGGCAGCCCCAATTTTGAACTAGGTTGTGGCCTATACCTTTCCAGAGCGTAAATCTTGCCTATAAAGAGATCACAAGTCATTCAGGGTAAACTGCCTCCCATTCTACAGATTACACTCTTAACATCAAGTCATAGCAGGCGAGTAGATACTATAGGCAGAAACATACCCAGGACAAGTCTGGCCTGGGGTATCTAGTTAAGGGCAATACCCTGACACTGCCACAATACTATACTCTACATACCTCCCATTATGCTAAGGTATCTCCCTATCCCCTTGAGAAAGAGGGACAGTGGAAAAGCAGGAGATCCCAAACATATTCAGAGAACCTTCATGCCTCTGCTGACCCAAAATACCTTTATCTCTGAAGCTGTGGAGTTTTGCATTCTGATGTATAGGTTAAAGGTGCTTCCTTTAAATAGTCTCCCATTATTCCTTTTTTTTTCATAATATTCAGCATGAATAAATTTCACTCACCTTTATGCTGCTGTTCTTCTGGTATTTACCCATTCTTAACTATTAAAGTGAGGTTACAGTTAGAATGGCTAATCATTATGATTCAAAAATAATATGTGAGGCCATCTTTTGTATTTTCACTATCACCTAAACTTAACTGGATGACAAAAGCCTTCATTTAATTTTTATTCCTGGTAGCTCTCAAGAACCAATATAGCTTGAAAGGATAAACTGGACTGCAGTCTGTTTTGTACACTGCCAATCAAATAATCAAATTCCAATAGCATAGAAAACCCTTTTGTCATTACACCTTTACAACAACATCAACAACAAAAGTTGCATCAATACTGTCATATTATGGTCCCAGTAAAACACATTAATCAGGCAGAGTAGTCGGTAGATTCTGGTCTGAAGAATCTGTGATATTGGTAAAAATACAGGACTTAAATCACAGCTTGTGGTTTGTTTGTTTTTGTAGCATTAGAAATTCAAAGGCAAAAAAAATTCAACTTGCATACTTAGCAAGCCTAATATGGAGTGGTTAAGACAGAACAAGCTTGGTATAATAAAATGTAATTTTTAGTCACTTTTCTGAGTGAAGTTACATATGAATATCAAATGTTAGCTATAAACATAAATATAAACTAAATATCAAATGCACTTCAAATACTGCATACAGATACAAAATAACATGTTCAGCTATAAACATTTGAAATTATTAGAACAGAAACAATTTTGAAAATCTAATTTATTTTTCACCATTTATGCAGTTTACATTCTGTATGTTTCTTAGCTTGGACTATGTAAAATACTAGCGAGTTTTACATTTAGGTGCATTTCTAGATAGTCACACTGAGGCTGGCATGCAAGGATACAAGGTTAGACCACAGATACCGAGTTAAATTGTACCATTTAGACAGAGTCTTTACCTTGGGGCACAATCTGTTTCAGAGGGATTAGATATGGACACTACTTACCTTTACTATGGTATAATCTGTTTACCCCTTGGCATGTGGAGGGCATGGGCAAAGCTTCTGCTTTCCCTTCGTTCTTTTTGATGTGTACCACCAGGAAGCAATAGTTATTATATTTTCCTCAGTGGATTGACTTTAACTGAGAGACATTCAGGGCCAGATCCCACTCCACCTATTAAAGTTCAATCTTATTATACTCAAGTCCCTGAAAAATTGTTGTAACAAGAAGTAAGAAGATCCTTTTCCTCCTCCCCACCATTTTTTGTGACTTAGTCTTAAGGCTAAGGCAGATCTAACTACATGCCTTGTTTGCTTTGGTGACATTGGCAGAGTAGATTCAAACAAGGGTGGGAAAAATGGTGGATCCAACCAGCATCCAGATTCCATTTCCCAGCAGCCCCTGCTCGCATCGCTGCAACCAGTTTCCATGGAGACCCCAGTAGCAGCAGCGGCATGACAGCGTGGGGCTAGGGTTCACACAGAGACTAGACTCAGCAGTGCTGACAGGGTGTACGGCTGGGTAGGGAGCTGTTCCAGGGCTGAGGCTCTTGCAGCAGTGACAACATGGTCTAGAGCCGGAGTAGTGGTGCTGGGGCCGGTTTCTATGGATACCCTGGCCCTGCACTGTCATGGCACTGCTGTGACTGGGGGTCTCCATGGAAACTGGGCGCAGCAATGTGGGCAGGGGCTGCTAGGAAATGGAGTCTGCCACAGGCTTGATACAGTCCACAGGCTGGATTCTGCCCACCCCTGGATTAGAATCATACTTAAATAACTAATATGTAACATGGGATCCAGCCCACAGCAATGAGGCTGGCTCATTAAATTGTTCTTATTGTACACCCCTGCACACTTGCACAATACTGTTTTAAGACTTACATTTTCTTTTTGTAGACCCCAAATTTGGATCGAATTTTATCCGAGATTGAAAGAGTTTAAAGAGTCAATCTTTCTCAAATTCATGCATTATGTCCCTCACTTGACAAACAGATTTTGCCCCGTGTTTGTGCTTTGAGAACCTAAATCTCCCCTATTATTTTTGAATGCTACTTTGCATTAGACTAATCAGAGAATATGTTCTATCTGAAACTCAAAAATATCTACCTCTTTCTTTCTTTAATCTCTCTCCTAACCTGTTAGCTATGTGATTAATCATTCCAAGTCTATATTCATCGTCACACCATTCACTAATTCCAGTCACAATACATGCCCTTACAACAGAATGGAAAGAGAGGTAACATCATTGAGAGTTTGCTGCTCATTTTTAGCCTTTTTTGACCTTTCGTTTTTGGCCTTTTCTGTCACTTAGAATCACAAAATACTAGGGGACCCAACTGAGTAATTAGTATCACAAAAGACTTCTAATTTATCATTTCAAAAATCTTTGCACATACTGCTTTGGAGAGTTTGAAACCAGGGGATGTAAGATTAAGGTCATCTAGGATGTGTTATTTACACACTGATAGTTCTTTTAGTACCTTAAAAAACAACCTTGGTGTTATCCAGCAAAAACAGTGAATTTTAGCTTTGCAGCCACCAAACTGTAAGCAAATCTACCCTTATTGCAGGCTACGCAGTTTTGTTTATTGTTACTCAAGGTTTCTACTTTATGACAGATCACATTCTAATTAGGAAAGAGAGAAAATTTTAGTTTGGCTTGTGCACAGTGGTGTATATCCAGGACAATGTGCGTTAGCCTCAGCATAAAAAGTTTGGAGACTCACACTGCAAAAGGTTAGCCAGAGAGGCTTTAACTGAGTTAGGACTTTATGTGATTTGAGGCTTAAGATAACCATATAATTATTTTTGCTAATATATTTAGACTAGAATTATTTATTAACATTATAGAGAAAGAGACTTCAGTTTTAAATGTATTTTTATAAATTATACATATGTGCTAAGTGCTGGGTAACTGCATATTTTATAAATGATTCATAAATTATATGACGTGTAGCAGAGAATTAAAGAAACACTGTAAAGCTGAAGCTAGTCAATACAATAAAGAAAAATTAGCACATGGTAATATACTTGGGGTGAAGTGGGCATGCTAGTAAGGAAGGACAGATTACAGCAGGACCTGGACAGGTTAGAGGTGGGCTAATGAAAACAGGATGGGTTTCAATACTGACAAGCGCAGGGTGCTGCACTTGGGCAGCAGGAACCAGCAGCACACTTATAAACCCTTCTCAAGAGCACAGTAGCAGAGAGATCTTGGGAGTCATTATTGACTCCAAGATGAACATAGACTGACAACATGATATCATGGTCAGTAGGGCTAACTACACCTTGTCATGCATCCAGATGCATCTCAAGCAGGGCCAAGGAGGTGATCCTCCCCCTCTATGTGACACGGGTCAGTCCGCAGCTGGAGTACTGCATTCAGTTCTGGGTGCCGCACTTCAGGAGGGATGTGGACAGCATTGAGAGGGTCCAGAGGAGTGCCACCTACATGATCCAGGGACAGCAGGGCAGACCCTACGAAGAGAGGCTATGGGACCTAGCCTGTTCAGCTTCTGCAAGAGAAGGCTGGGATCTGGAACCAATTTCCAGGGTGGCTAGCATCTGGAACCAATTTCCAAGGGAAGTGGTGATGGCTCCTACCCTGGGGGTCTTTAAGACGAGGCTTGACGTCTACCTGGCTGGGGTCACTTGAGCCCGATTTTTTTCCCCCTGTTCACGCAGGGGGTCGGACCTGGTGATCTACAAGGTCTCTTCCAACCCCACTTCTATGAATCTATGTAGTTCTGACTCCCTCAGCAAAGCTTTTGTGGTTTTACAAGCACTTTTTATTTTCTTTTATGCTTTTCTCCCATTCCTTAATGTGTGAAAATTACATGCAAACAATGTAAAAGGAAAAATACAGTGGAAAGTGGATTATAAAAAGAAAAACCTCTAAAAGCCTGATCAAGTTCACAAAAAGTAAACAAAAAACCCCCTCATTTTCCAGTTATCGTAATTGCAGATGTTATTTGTAACTGTAACTGGAAAACAAGCTTAACAATTGTAATTCTTTTTTATTTTAAGCTAGCAGTGTCCCATGAACAAAGGCAGGCAAATACATACATAAAACAGTACAAAAATGGCTGCTAATAGCAATTCGGTTTGAGAGATACAATTCTGACTTCTGCATTTTTTATGCTTATTCATTTTTTTTCCTACTAACTCTTTGAATATGACTCCTAAGTCTCATGCACTTCAGTGACAATTTATGCATTACATATTTATAGTTCTAAAAACAATTAAGATATCACAATTATATGAATGCTTCCTTTTTTCCTTCTTAAAAGTCCTACTTTGTGTAGGAATAAATGGAAGTCCAAGATGCTAGCTTTTATCATCAATCTATTACATACAATTCTTAGCAGTCAGAGTCCCATTACCCACTGAGGTTGCAAATTTCAAAGTCTTAGGAATTTAGACTCTCTTTTACTAAATTAAAAGGGATGTATATCTAAATTGCCTCGACTAAACTGGAAATCTCAGCCTGTGGTTAAAGGGTTAATTTTATACTATGCAAAATGTGAAAATTGTAATAGGTATTAATTTATATAGCATGAGAAACTAAGCCTACACATTTATTAGTTTTTCTATTGTGCTCTATCATATTATCTGACAACATATTTATTAATGAATTTATCCCTACAAATACCTGTATGAGGTAGGAAAAATGTATCACATATTACAGATAAGGAACCAAATCACAGAAATCCCATAAAGTTTGTACAAGGCTGTGGAACGGGGCACACAACACTCATTTCCTGAACCTTGGCACCCCACCTCTGACCACAACCACCCGTCATCCTCTTTGAAGAATTTACAAGCAATCTTCAGGGAACCCTCCGAGGTAGATAAAAGTATTCACCACCCCCATTTTACAGATTAGTTGAGGGCAACCACAAATATTTTCATTATTTAAATCCCAGTAAGATAAAACAACAGCATAAACATTTATAGTTTGACCTTGTATCTGGAGAGTGGAAACATCACAGGTGAATTATTGGGCAAAATCATTTCATACATTCCCAAAACTCACTCCTCACTAAAGTCCAGGCCTGGTGCGGGCAATTATTTCAGGCAGAAGGCTGCTTACTGAGTTTTGGCAAGCCATCGAGGGCCACATGACAGGCAACCAGGGGCAGATAATTTTAATAATTTTAATATAATAATCATAAAATATTAATTTTCTAAATGTTTTAGGGGCCCTGCAGGCCAGATAGAATGGCCTGGTGGGCCACATCCAGCCCATCCCTGATCCAGGCCCTCTTTAATACATCCAAGATGCTTTGGGAACAGTATCAACAGAAACATCACCCTTCTTTATTTTTTCCCCTATGTTAAAAAAAAAAAAAAAATCAGAAACCCCACTCAGTCATTAAGAAGATTCCCCCAAAAACACACTGGCTTTGCATCTTACTCTGAAGAGAGGATGAAATATTTGGTAGAAGCATCTCTGTATCCCAGCAACTCCCAATGTACGAGTACTGGTATTGCAAGTTATACTCTGCATTCTGTCAGCCGAGCATCATAGTTGAAGGAAGCACAGCAGCATGGTCTCTTCAACCACTTTCACAAGCAGGGAGCTGATGCCCTTCCGCTGGAGGGGTAATGACAGTTCCAGACAGCCACCCCCACCCCGACACTGCGAGTGAGACTTCAAGAGAAAACTAAGAGAAGACTGGTAGCTTCCATCTCTCTAAGCAGGCATGCTATAATGAACCCAGCTTCTCCCACATTTTCAACTGGATCCCTAGGATTCCTGCAGCAGGTTTGCTACCCTCTACTCAGCTCCTAGCCACCTTCTTCTTCTTCTATTTTTTAACATAAGGAAGAACTTCATTTTTCCAAGAACAGATTGAAGAATAAATGTTTTCGCTCGATCTGAGCCTTCAAGAGGCCGAGAAGGAAAAGACCACAACAAGATCCCCAACAGACATGATGGAAGGAAGAAGGGATATTACTAGTCTGGAAAATTCTATTTACTCTACCTCAACAGAAGAAGGTTTATTTGTTCATATTTTCAACTGCTGATACAAGTGCAATTAAAACCAAAAATTAATACAAGTTAACCATCATACTATTTATTCAGTGAGAGAAATCCTCAGCTCCTCCAACCACAGCTTTTGTATCTAGGGGCATATTGGCAATCCCACAGCTAGAACCCTGCTTTCTAGGTCCAGAGCTTCACCCACTGCAAGAGCAAATTCCATGTATTTTTACAAGTCCTTTATTAAAGTGCTGTTGTGCCAGGTGGTTTAGCATATTACAGCTCAATTTTTATGGAAGCAATATGAATCTGGGGAACAGCTAAGGCCTTATTTCAGCAACCTTCTGTTACCAGGCAATATTGGAATACTTGTCACAAAGAGCTTTTTCTTATGTAAAATACATATACTACCCACAATTTCCTTTTGAAAGACTGTAAACTCTTTAAGCTCAGCTGAAAGACACCGCTGTTTATTTCCCTCCTACTGCTTAAGCATTAACTTGATCATGTGAACAAGTATTTATTTTTTCTAGCCTTTATGTTTCACAGCTATAAATGTGTACCATAAGATAATTGATGTTTTCCCCTCCTGCTGCCTACTTGCTGGTTAAGTTTAATGTTTATTAAAATCTAACCTTTAATGGGTGAGTGGACAGATGGAAAAGTGAACTGACTATTTAATCAGCTCTGTTATTCCAAGCACAGTTGAAATCAGCAATTTTCAGCTAAGTAGTGCTTTAAACCATGTTTTCACCAAGTTAAAGCATCCATCAACATACATTTCATGATGCTGCAATGTTAAAACTTAAGAGACTGGATAAATCCATCTTCATAAACACTTGTTGAGCTTGCAGTTTGGAAAATACCTATTAAAATTTTTGAGCAAGTGAGCATCAGGATTGACTTTGCTTTGGTTTCACAGTGACCAAGCTTTAAATACTGTTTTGATATCAGATACACCTTCTCCTATTGCATGGGTGCTCCTATTTATGACATCAGTGAACAATGAGAAAAGCTGAATTGCAAAAAGAATAACCAACTGAAATAGGTATTTTAAGAATAACTAACATGTTGAGCTCTTCCAATAAATAAGTGTTCAGGACAGGATTTATATCACAGTAAATGTTTGGTTTAGCCGAAAATAATTATTCATGACAGAGCTCAAAAATGAAAGACAGAGGCACTAAGGAGGTAAAACAGGAGTTCCTTAAATTTTAACCATACAAGTGTTCATTAAGTGGAGATTTGTCAAATGTATACACCACCTGAATGTAACAGAGTAGCTTGAAGAGTCCCTTCATTCAGAATAAATGAATGAATAACTATAGCACAGCCTATCATGTCACAATAAAAAACTAATTTGTCCCAAGTGACTGTGTATAGCCCAACAAAAACCTTATAATGTAATCATATTCTAGTATACTGTTTGATGGGAACAGTATAAACATGGGAGTAAAACTGAAAATACAGTAGCAAAGTTGGCTTTTAAAGTTTTGTACTTGGCTTCAAGTCTGATAACTGGCCAGACTAATACCACACCTAATAAGAAAACCAGCAAGACCCAACTATGTATCAGGGGGAAAAATGCATTCAGTATAAATGGAAGGACCTGAACTATGTTCCTTATTGTATGAATATTGGGGATCCAGAATTAACCTGACAGAGCTTAAGGGTAGTTTTATACATTTCAGAAGTGAACAGATTATAAAATAGTATTAAGTCCATTTTTAAAAGTGGCCTCCAGGTTCTTTGCAACCACTTTTTACACATACTGAAATCTTGGGATTAAGACTTATTCAGTAATGTATAGTAGTACTTCATACAATTTAATTACTTTAATGTCATTCTCTACAGAGTAAAGTAGTTAATTCAGTATCATTAATAATGACTTTACACAGATAGAGTATTAAAGCCAGGTCCTCTTTTGCTTGCTGCCTAGTACAAAACAGCTTAAATACACTAAAAAAGCTACACCACATACAACAGTAGTAGCAGGTCATTTTTCATGTCAGATAAGGTTTACAATAGTGGCTTTTTAACTTTGCAAGACATACAGATGATACCACGTAACAAATAATTGTGCAAATTCAGGCCAAGGAGGAGGAAACAACTACCTCCTTTTTCCAGGACCACTTTTTCCTGCTTTGCTACCACCACTGCCAGACTTGCCAGAAGATTTTGACGAGAAAAGTCTCGTCATGAATTCAGAAACATCAGGCAGTTCATGATTGGAATTCAGCATATTCATTGACTGCTCCATTTCCTGCATGTAAAAATTAGGCATGAAAATTAAACTCATGAAAATTCAAGTGAAATACCAGGTGAATAAGTTAGCATTTCCCTCCATCATAGTTTTACTGTGCAATAGGTCTCTATAGATAGGGACACAGCACTAATTTCTTTATGCAGCCGCAGCCAAATTCCCACTACACACAGAACTTAAAAAGTACTAGAAGCACTGGGTATAGACAAGACAACCACGTCTTAAGTAGCTTTTACAGGTCATTTTTAAAGGCACTTTTAACTAAAATACTCTGATCTTCACAATATTATTATTTTATCATTTTCATGTAAGCTCTTATTAAACCATTAAGTTCTGTCCTCTTACAAACTTTGCATACTTTAAAGTTTTGCAGACATGACTCAGCTTACAAAAATTGGTATTTAGTGAAAGTCTAGCACAAATTTCAAGAATGCCCTGCAGTCAACAATTTATGAACTACTATTTTATTTTGATCTAATGCCTTTTAATAGTAGACTTAAAACTTCTTCCTTTTCCATGTCCAAAAAAAGTCTTCATGCAGGGCCATCTATCTCTCTGTGGCTAGTATTACTTTAGTCGGTTTAGTGTAAATATCCTTTCAACTGGAGAGAGTAAAACACTTATTTTTTTTAAAGGAAATTAAGAATGTTATTAACAGAAAGTTGAATTATATTTCCAAAGTGTAATACTATGCATGTTAAGGAAAGATTTTATATATTAGAAAAATGAAAGGCAAACATCCAAAACCGTTTTATTTCAATAATCATTAAAATGTTTTTCAAGTATGAGGTATTCAAAAAAGTCGACTGAGTAGCCTTTTGCTGATATTTTGTTTGTATTTAATGCTTGTACGGGAAGCACAGCTATTGCATAATTCCCTTTAATGTATTTGATAAATATGTGAACCGTTTGAACAGAAAAAAAGCAAACTTTTGAAGAGAATACAAAATCTCCTTCATCAGTGAATGAATTTGAACTTTACACTGTAGGGAGGGTGCTGGTGAAAAGCATGTCATATTTTAATTTAACACAGATTCTATGCTTCATGTGCCTAAAAGTTGTTTCAAAAGAAATCAAGTCCCTTACCATCTGGAATTTTTCATTAATAAGAACACCATTACCCAGTTAATAAAAATTAAAACTGTGCAAGTAGCCCATCTGCCCACAAAAAGATAGGTGGCATGCACCAAAGGAACAACAGCTTTTATTAATGCAATCTCTGAAGTTCTAGTGTAATGGTATTTCATATTCAAACTTATTTATACTCACATTTTAGTTTCTATTAAGGTTAAACTAGAGACATTAATCCTCTCCCAATACTATTTTTAAAGGTCCTTCCTTAAAGATGCCTGAACACCTGTAAAGTACTACTGAAGACAGTGGTCATTAAGAGGAAGAAGAGTTGGAACCAAGCGAATCCCAAAAGCAGAAGCCACCCGAAGACAGGCAATGCATATTTCTAAACAACAGAAAACATTTACTAAACACCTTGAATCTCCATTTTGTCCTAGCCTTCCGCTATTTGGCATTTTGCATGGTAAAAGGACAATACATTAAGATCACTTAAATGTAAATGACTACATTAAGATTCCATATCATCAATGCCTTGGTCACAGTTTAAAGCAGTTAAATAGTACATTGAGCCTTGCATTTTTGGTTGAGTGACAGGAGGTGAAGATAACAGTAGTATTTTAGCCTCATAAAACATACTTAATAGAGTATTTTGTAAACCTCTGATCAACCTATCTAGAAGAACAAAAATTAGGAGACTTATAAGAGAAACAGAAGAAGCAGGTGGAGTTGTTGTTGTTTTTTTTTTTTTTTATAGAAGTTCTGGAAAAATATAAGCTACAATACCTTTTCTAGGTGCACTTAATTAACAATTTAAATTTTGTGTTGAGACTCATGTGTAGACTCATTGGTCTGAAATACTAGAACTGATAACTTAACTTGCACCTGTATTTTCACTGAATAAACACAGTGGTCTATTAATGCTTCCCAAAAAAATCAACTTTTTCTCCTACACTTTTCATTACCATTGATCACCACAAGGTTTCACCTACTGAGTTTACTACTTACCCGCCTCATATCAGGATCACTGGTGTTCACAACTTTAGGTAATAATACAAATATCAGTAATGGAAGAACCATCATCATCACCTACACACAAAAAAATATTTCTTTAGCTTAGAAATCACAGTTCAAAATGGTTATGTTTTTTTATAATTAAAATGCAATTACAACTCTGCCGATGAAGACATCTGTGGGCCCAGATGTAACCCAAACAGCATAAATTAGCTCAATTTTAAACCTAGTCTAAATTCCACAAGGAACAAGAACATAGATAAAGATGTGTTATGATAAATAAGTTATTTGTTAATTTCCCAAGTACTGCTATTCTATTCAATTGTGAGCACTCCCAAGGACATTAAAAACATCTAAAAGAATTTGGTTAGGACTGAGTTCTATTCCCTGTCAAACTAGTCATCATTAAATCCATCTGTAACATGATGCCCTTAAAAATTACAAATCATAAATCATATTAGAAGAGGGATACCTTTAATTGTGCCATCCATGGTTAGACTTCCATTAAACATCAACATACATGTAAGCATGTACAATTACTATTTGTTAGTATATTTTAAGACTGCCAAAAAAACTTAAGAACATAATACAGTTTGGGCAGTATTTATTCTACCAGGTTTTATATCAGTTGCTTATGCTTTGCTACAGAAAAAGACACTGTTAGAGCACTCCCTAAAAAAAGCTAATCAAGCACATTTACAATGACAGCATTTTAAAGGCAAGCAAAGAATGAGACCAAGCGAGCCTTTTAACTCATTTTCACACAAAGGCAAGTTCTTCACCAACTTTAAGATGCACTGTATTTTTTTTTTTTTATTATTGCTGAGAGGTCTCCCATGAGCACAATTTTTTTCTCAGCATATTAAGACGTAATAACACGATCATTTATATGCTACTTAAATATTTAAAGCAAAAAGTAAGACTTTCATCAGACAAATTATTTTAACTGTGCAAAGAGCAAAGAACTCAATCACTAGATTAACACTTTACTGTGAAGTTATTAAATATTAACTATTTATTATTTATTTGAAAGTATGGCTATGTTTATCCTGCTCTAATGCCTTTCCTTATTTATACAACAAAGAGCAAAACAATTCTCTTGCTAGCTGACATGATGACACTTTAAATCTATATTGCGTCTTCGGCTTCATCCAATTATTGGTAACGCTCTCTCATTAACCACCAGCTTGCAACTGCAGCTGGTAACCATCCATCCCTAGAGATGTCCGTCTCATATGTAATGTCTCTGAAAACAAGTGTATCTTGAGACCTGCACTTTTTCTGCTCATTTTCTCCATTTCTAGAAGTGCAAAATAATTAATTTACTGTGCCTGGAATTCTAATTGTTGTAGCTGGAAACTAAATCTACTAAATGTAGGTAAAATCCCAAATCAGCAGTAAATACCTTTGTGTGCTACTTGTATACATACCATCGGGTTCATTAGGAAGTCTGTCCATCCCCAAGACTCTCTCTTTATGAAGTAAGAAGGGGGGCCAGAAGATTTCATCTGAAGTGGATATGGCAGCCGGACAACTTCAGAGGTTTTGATGTAATTTACATATCTTGCTCTAATGAAGGAAATTTAAGTAATTTTAAAAGCACTTTTTAGTTTCAAGTTTGACATGCATTTGTATTAAATCCTGGAATGATGCTATTGCCTTTAATAAAAAGTATGATGCCTAAAAAAGTTGTAGTGTTAAGTTTTTTAACTTTGGTGAGAAAAAATACCTTGAACTGACACGAGTTATTTCATTAAAACAATATTATGAATAAGCACAAAGAATCAGTTACTGCAATTCTTAATTTCAGATGTCAATCTTTTAAGGGACAGAAAAGCAAGCAATGCAATTGGCAAATATTGAATAATAGCACACTATCACATATTTGTCTATAGCAAGACACTACTATAGCTCAAAAAAAAAAAAAAAGATAAAAGGTAGCATTGCCACAGATGAGAAGGGCTTTGGAAATCAGGAGCAGACAAACAGAAGAGAGGCTGTTAGCATATTTCGTATTTGAGAGACAAGGTTAGCCCTTCATTCTCCATACTAAACATGGCAGCCTGCTCCTTCTATGGAAAAAGAAAGGCCATTCTCCAATCAACTACTTGGGAAGAGAATATGAACAAAGCAGCAAAGACAGATTTAAGAGAGTTGTCTCTCACCTACTCACAATGCAAGACAGAAAAGGACTATAAACTACAACAGGAAAAAAATTCTAAAGCTTTTTTAAAAGATGAAGGAGAATTTAGGGGCAGATTCTGTTTCAAGCTGACAACTGTCAACCCAAGAAGTCAGCCTGCTGGAAGGAAGGAAATAAACAACTCTTCTAATTCTTCTAAGTTAAAGTTTTGCTAATAAAATGAAAAATATCACCCCTATCCGAATTACAGCGTGCTTAAGCAACACTGAATCTGGCTGGTAGTACGGTTATTAATTCGGTTCAGTAAATTAATGCAGAAACAATAAGGGATGCTCACCTCATTTTGCCTTTTGAAGTGATGTCTACTCGAACTGGTTCAAATTTATAAGCTGGGGATATTACCTCGACTACATAAGATCCAGAAGGTATATCATGAACCACAAAACTTCCATCTGTCCTGGGAGAATAAAAATAAAAATCCACCATACTTCAATATACTATATCATACCAGGGATATAAAATAAATACATACATACATACATACTAAAAGTTACAAGATTTCTACTATAAAGCAATTAAGTAAGAGTGATCAGGAGGAGAATCTAAACTGGAGTGCTTTCACAAAAACCTACTATATCCAATAACAATCACTTAAGATCATGAACATAAGCCAGATTGATCATAACATGCATTCAAATCCTAACAGGATTTGACTCAAACTTTTATTCTGCCCACCAAAGTACAGAGTGTTTGGTATTTCTGCCAGCACTAAATAACTGAAGTCTTATATTTCTGCAACTCTTACAGTTAAACTGCCACAGGAAAAACTTGGGTTTATGCATATTTTGCTTCATTATGGAGAGCAAGAGGTTTTTAAGTGAAGAAAAATAATTCAGATTTTGTCTATGCAGGAAACCTGTATGATATCATGCCAAAATGAAATGATGAAAATTGAATGATGGAAGGGTCAGTGATTTTTTTTAGTCAGACTGGAAATAGTGACTACGCAATGAATATTTTAGATTAAAAGATTACACAATCCTTCCCCTCCAATTAAAGTGTGAACGCTCACAGGTCTCCCATAGACACTTACAAAGATCCCCCAGGAAAATTAGAGTTAATGTTCCTGGTCACTGTAAAAGTAATAAATAGGAGGAATGTCTCCCTCCTCCTTCCAAAGTCTCTCTCAGATGCTCTTAAAACTTCACAAGGAAGCAAAAATGCAAAGAGTTAGTATGTTTAAGAAATGCATTCCAGTGAAGTAAAGCCTATAAACACTTTATAATAGGGTTTGCCCTTGAGTTTTCAGCCTGTTTTCTCCCCAATTGATGTACAAATTATTTTTTCCCCCACATAGAGATGACAGCCTTTAAGTGATATATGTATACAGATTGTTTCTGTATCCTTTAATTACCTAAAGACATTTTGTTGTGTATCCACCATTTTCTCCCCCCCTAAACAAATGGAGTGCAGAACACATTCCACTAGCATATGGACTGTGCAGGATTCTTTTGGTACAATTTTAGCTGAGTTTTTTTAAAAAAATAGAAGACTCAAGAAAAGCAGTTATTTGCTCAAATATTAGTGTTTTTGTCCAATTCTGGCGACTGACTTCATCACTAACCTGTGTAAACTAGGCTTAAGTTTATGAAAGGTTATATGAAAGTTCAAGAGCCTGTTCTCTATCACTTCCAATAAAAAAGGACAGTATCATTACTACTATGAATATATTTTTGAGAATCGAAAACGTGAGCATCTCAAAAAGCTAGCTGTCCATTTTAGTGCAACCAGCCACCAACCATGAGGAATGACAAGACACGGCAAACCTGTACCTTGTCACTCAGATGGAAGTCTCACTGCTATGAAATGTTAGAGCTATTTAAGGCACACTATTCACTCTTGCAATACAGGACTCGGATAACAACATACAAACATGCTGAACTCTTCCAGGTTACTAAGATGAAATATTATTATAGCAAAACTGATGCTTTCTTTACTTTTCTGCAAGCAAAGAAAAATGAACATTGTAGCTAGGTCATGTAAAATTTAGTAAATGATCTTCTAGAAGTTGGTTCCTCATAGTTGCAGTATGCTTTAATTAAGAGTGCTTTCACAGTTTAGGCATCTCCCACAAATTAGTCAAGAGTGAAAATTTAGAAATGATTATATTCCATCAGTGCCTAGATATACCAGTGCCTTCAGGACGCTATGATTTAGTTATGCCCACTAAAGCCACCCCAACTCCAATTTATAGCTTAGATATCTTTCTGATACTCCTCTCTGAACTTTTTCCTTATTGGACGCAGAATCGAGTGCAAGTTACTTCTCAGTCAAAGCCTTCATGCACTTAGCCCTAGCTATCTGAGAAATCCAGAACAGAGAAAATCCTGACCAACAGGGAAGGATTTTTGTGGGTGGTATCTTTTACAGGACCAACTCCATGACTGAGAGGGTTACAACTAGTCCAGTAAAAGATATCACCCAAAAAAGTCCACCCCTCTTGTATTTTTCCTGGATCATCATACATCATCATGACCACGTCACCCAAACTTGACAGTAATGGAGACGCATGAGTGCTAAAGCATCAAAAACTACAACCTGCACTGTGAGAGGTGAGAACTGCCAGGGTATTCACTGAGGTCAGAATTAAATGTGGATTTCTTTTACCCAGGTGGCCCTCAACAGTATCCTTAGATCAGTGGTTCTCAACCTTTTTAGACTCGCGGAACCACTCAGAAAATGCCAGCACTTTGCTTGCCACTTTTATTTATTTATTTTGAGTGCAGAAAAAACAGGAGAGCAGTTTTGTTGCAAAGAAGAGCGCAGTTTTGTTGCAAAGAAGATGCTACTGGAAGCATCTGGGTTTATCTGGCAAAACACACTGGTAAACCAAACAGTGCAAACATTGTGCGCCCTGCTCAGGAGGATCTCCAGGCACCCCAGGCTGAGAAGCTGCGCTTTAGAGCCATCCCCAGGAAGGAAAGAAACCAACAGCCAGATCAGGTCATGGGATTATTTCTGTGGGTTGGTGAGGGGCAAGGGCCTGGCAAACCCTCTCAATACACTGGGGACATGGGGCAAGGCTGTGCTGCAATTGGACAGAGACCCAGGCAGCTGGGACGCAAGGGCTGTCACTACCCACACAAGTGACTCAGGACCCCTGCACAGAGCGGCCACCTTCACATCAGCTCCTCCCCTAATTAGGCTAAAAGGAACTCATGACGCTCAGTTCTTCCCCTCCCCTCCACAAACCGTCACGCCTGTGACGTCACCCGCCCCTGTGACGCAGACGGGGCGTCAGGGACCCCAGATTTCCAGGAGAGAGTATTACACAGCACGGCGGGGGGCGCATCCCTGGTCCCGGTCCCGGTCCCGGCCCCGGCCCCGGCCCCGGCGCTCACTTGAGGAAGCCGACGTGCTCCTCGCCGTCCACCAACACGCGGGCGGCCGCGATCCAGTCCTGCGGCTTTACGCCAGGCACCACGGCCCGGCCTTCGATCTTAAACCGCTCCCCCGGGCCCGGGCTCGCCCCGCCCGGCGCCTCCCCCGGCCCGGCCCCGGCCGCCGCCTCCGAGCCCGCCAAGCCCGCCGGCAGCAGCAACACCACCAACAGCACGAGCGGCGATGAGAGCCCGCCCGGCCAGGCCGCCATCGCAGCACCCTGTGTCGCCAGGCCGGGGAGGTGGGGGGAAAGGCCAGAGGTCAAACCCCTTCCGCGCAAGCGCGGAAAAAGGGTCATACCGCTTAGTGAATGGCGCATGCGGAAAAGAGCGGCAGGAGGGAGCGGCGCATGCGTAGTGCGGTCCGCGCCGGGAACCTGAGCCCGAGCGCGGCGCATGCGGAGAAGGAATCTGCTGAACGTCTGCCCGCTTGTGAGTCATGTGATGCAGGAGCTGGCGGAAGGACTGTTTGCTATGGCTGCCGCTGAGGCGGAAGTTGCGGGCGGGGTGGGGTGGGACTTGTGCCTGTCCCTTGCACCTGAGAGGGGGCGCGGGAGCCTGGGTAGCGGCGTGTTTTGCCACTAGAAGCGCACAGGCCCTTGTTCTGCAGGAGTGTTTGAACCCTGGTGGGGCCTAGGTTATTCTTCTGGAGCAGCCATTTGTGTCCCGGGAGAAACAAGTGTAGGCTGGTGGCTCCTTGGGAGAGCAGCAACTCACCCAGGGGAACCTGAATAGGTGCGTGTGACCCATGTGGGTAATGGGCACACGCATGCATGTATGCAATACAGTGCTGAGGTCTTTTAAAAGGGCCCGGTGTTGTGTCGTCACATGTGTTGGTATAAATGGTGAATTGCATGTCAGCCCTGAGAAAGTGGTGGCAGTGTGCTTTTGGACTAAATGAAGGTTTTTTAGTTTCCAAGCACACTGCTACCATTTTCTTAGTGCTGATGCATATTCGACCGTTTATACGAGTGATGACGCATGGGGGTCCATGTGGCCCCACTTGCTGCTTAGGTGTCGGGCGGGCAGGAATGCAGGTGCCCCTGCCTACAAGAGCTGGCTGGGGAGCGGGAGCACTGTGACACTCCCAGAAGCAGCCACGTCCCATTCCGGAAGCAGCCGTAGTGATAAGATGCTTTGTGATCGACTGTGGGGGACACCCCCCTGCCCCGACTGGTTACTGGTGGGGCACATGTGCCCGTGGTTTATACAGATGCACATGAGGCAGCAGCGCTGGGTGTGTTAGTTCATGTGCTCCACAGATTCGATTAATTGAGCCTATTCCTATGTGCTGGATTTCTGAAGCATTGGAACAGATAGTATGTGTATATATGCTCGTGGTCACTTTCCTGCGAGGAGGGTTCCCTTGGTTTCCCAGATCAGCTCACTTCAAATACAAAACATGGTTTGATAAAGGCTTTCTCCCCATACCCTCTCTAGGTCTCTAGTACGTGTAAGAGATTGGGTTTAACCCCCAAACATAGTGTTCAAGAGCCACCACTGCTCATTCTTAGCTGAACTGCCATTTCAGTCCAAATGCATCACTCAGCATCTAGTGAATAAGAAATGTACCGTTCATGGTTTTCTAATGTAAAATGTGAAAATTATGGGTTAAATACATGCCTATTAAGCTGCATAATTGCTTTAAAAAAGGACAAATGTGCATTTCCTGGTCAGCAAAAAATAGCAGGAATTTTAGAGTATGGTTGTATTTAGTTGCATATGAAGTGATTGCAAACCCGTAAGAACTGGGTTTACCTGGGAAAATAAGTAAAAGGTGCAAAAAGAATTAAGATTAAAAATTTATTATTTAAATCAGCATTTTCTGCTTGCTGATTGAAGTCATTTGCCCTATTAAATGTAAATCCCTTTGGTTCAAGTCAGTGCTTCTCAAACTTTTCCTCAGCATGACCCCATTTATGGCCCCATTTCCTCAGCATGGCCCGTCGCTCCCAACCCACAGACCCTCACCCTCATGACCCCATCTGCTGATGTTCTGACCCTAACTGAGGTTTCGACATTGGGAACTGCTAGTGTAAGTATTTTGTTTTCCTGGGATGATGAAGCTGTCATTGTCAGCAGCAGACATTCAGTAAAGACAAATCTATACCAAGCCACCGTTTATTTGTCAACGTATGGGATATCCTGAATTGTTCTTCTGCAAGGATTTGTAAGATTAAAATGATGAATGAGTAGAAATAAGTGGGAAGAAACTGTAATTCTTGTGACTCACTAGTTTATTTTATCAGATATACTTAAAAGATAGCATCTCCGGCTCTGCTAGGAACACAAGCTGCAAAATCTTAATTTGGGCTAAGGGTAGCAGGTAGATTCTGAGAGTCATTTAACTCAATGTTATCTTACACCAGGAGTGTCAAACACAGAACCCACAGACCAGATTCAGCCCAGCTGCCAGATCCACTGTGGTCCCTGCCCTACCCACCACCAGTTTTGTGGTTTTCTATTGCTATTCAGCATGCAAATCTGCAGCAGGTGACATTAACCCCTGCGTGCTGGCAGTGCTGATACAGCTGCTCTGGTAACCCTGGGAAGAAGCAACACAAACGGGATTCCAGGAGTGGGTTGTCTGCCCCACAAGGAGCCATGAGGTCTGGATCTTGTCTGCAAGGATTCCCATTGTCTAGATACAGCTGACCAACTCTTGAATTTGATGCTCTTGCCTTACACAATTATTACTGAAGCAGATGGTTACACGTAAGCTGTCAGCCTAAGAAACCCACTTATCTGTAGAAGAGAGACTGGATTCTGTACCATATTCTAGTAATGTGGAGAGGATCTCTGCTCTTTGTGTATTCCAGAATGAAGGTTTCCCTCAGGTTAATTTTTACATGATGTTTACATAGAGGTGCCTGTAATGCAGAACATTAAACTGCCTCAGAAATACTGCAGTAGAAAACACTGAAAAGATAAGCCACCCAGATATTCAGTTTCAGAAACTTCAAATAAGTTTGGCACAAAAGTAAACCCAGGAGCCATTAGCCAAGTCACCCAGCAGCATCAACAATGACTAACATAAAAATATTCAGTCTTGCTAGAGAAACTCCCTCACAAAGGAGATCTTCAGGGCTGACACCTGAAAGATCTTTTTCCTGGAAAGGGCATGCTTCCCTTGGGGTAATTGAATGAATGCTTGTACACTTGTTGTTTCTACAGGGAGAACAGGTTTTTTCCAGGTAGAAATGTAACGCCTGTACATAGCCATACACTCTCACAAAGTGATGACATACTGCTCAAAAGGCTTTCCTTACAAACATTCTCAGTCTTGTCTGAGTTAGTCATTTCAACCAATTGTTGCTCATTCAATAAAGCTGTCAGCTCGAGAGTCGGAGAGCTGATGTCTCAGAGCTGACAGGTGATAATGTGTCAAAAGAAAAGGAGGGATAGGATAAGATAATATCACCATACTGATAATACTGCAACCCTATCCCCATGTTACTACACTTAATGGTCAAACATACCAACTGAGCAGCAGAGGGACCTGGTGAAACTTTCAGACAATCCAGAATAGCGCATCAAAATAGCACCAGCCTTTATATGCTCCATAAAATATGTGGTATTTCTGACAGATGTTACATTCCAAGGCACACAGGAGAACAACATAGTGCCAAGAGGATTTCACAACAGGGAAAAAGATTTTACAAAAACACATAGTTAAATCATATTTCTGTGTCGGTGTTTTTGCAACCTGGATAGAAGGGATATTTTTCACGTAAATCTGTACTAAACTTTAATTTGTTGCTTGCAGTTCACAGCTTCAGAGGAGGCACAGTCACTTGGCAGCACCCCTTTTGGATTGGAGCACACTACAGGAACCTCCAGAGACTTTTTTAAGTCCCTGAAGCAGGTGAAAAATTCCCCTCCCTTCCTTTTCATGTTGAGAAGCACATTTCCTCCCTTCCCGCTCCTTCACCCACTGCTGCTGCTTTTCCCACCTTGGATAAGGAAAGGGAGAAGCTCCAGAACTGTTTTTGCCCACCATAGGGTCTTGGCTCAGCTTGGCAACAGCACAGTGGGTGAATAGTTTCCCCTTTCCCCTGGGAGCAGGCATGGGGAGGGGGAACCTGTAACCTCTGCCTGTCCTCACTGCTACTGTCCCTGTCTTCATTCCTAGCTGAGCCCAGCCCCTACGCATCTGCCTGGAGTGTGCAGAAATGGCTCTGCAGCTTCCTTTACTCCCTGGGACTGCTGGGGACAGCAGCAGTGGTAGCTAGGGGAGCAGTAGAATGGGATGGGAGGTGACATGTCTCTGAGCACAGAGAGGGGAGAGGGGAAAGGAAATCCCATGGTGCCCACATGGGGAGGGGGAGGTGTAGCCATAGCCATCCCTGCAGTGCAGTTAGCTGCTTCTGCACCACCCTTTAGGAAATCCTGGATTCGCCCCTGTGGTCTTCTATCTCCTTTTCTCAGGCCTCTTGAGTGGAAAGGAGAAAGACCTTGGGTCATGCCTTCAAAATGTGTTTCCTTTATAAGCCAAGGTGGATAATAAATAAATCTTGTGCCAGTGGAGAAAGATGCTGACTGATGATCTGGCCCCTCTGAAAATCTGTTTCTTCATCTTTTAAATGTTGAGTGAACAGGAACACTTGATCAGAGACATCTCTCTCCCATGGACCCTTTTAGCAGATGCAATTCAAGTTGATTCCTAGCAAACTTGGTTAAAGTCGGTCTATTCAGCCATGAGAGTGGTATTCTTTTAATCTGGTACAGATTTGTAGTCCCTAATGCAGTCACCCTTCCTGATTGACTTGCTTACTATTCATTAAAGCAGCAGTCATCCCCAGTAACCTTGGGAAAGTATTCTGTATCTCACTTTACCACTTCACTGTCCCAGAGGACTCTCAAATGTCTTATCAATGACACAAGAATTCTTGCATCGAGGCAAATCTTTTATGCAGGAGATCAGGAGTCTGAGAATACCATCCACAACAACCTTCCAAGGGGAAAGTGAAGAAGCAGTACTCAGTACTCACTTCCTGATGGTTTCAAAAAAAAAAAAAAAGGAAGCCATCAGTAATGGTGTAGAACTCTGTCAAGGGAAAAAGCCTACCTGGGGCATTAGGAAAGAGACCCTTTATTAAGCTATGTTATAGTAATAGCAATTAACACAAAACAGTGCACTGTACATGTATATTGTACATTTTATTTTTAATACTATTAATAAAATAAGTAATTTCTGCTGCAGAACTACTCAGAAGAGTACAAAGATCAAATCATTACTTCTCCCATCCAGCATAATAACCTGTGAAACACAAAAGGCATGTAGTTCATTTGCATCAACCTGTAGGCAGCTTACCTGATGTAGATGTGCAATTTATGTAGACAAGTCAGCAACCTATGCCTGTTCTTTTCTAACACCAGTTTTTTATGGACTTATCATTAGAAGGAATCTCTGTGCCACCTACTGGTAGTTTCTAGTATTACACTGACTGTACAGTACATCTAACATAGCTTATTATTTTTTAAATTAAGAACATAATTGGTAAGCTAATATCAGAGTCCAAATGCAGTCTTTGTGCTTCCCTGAATACAGGACTCCTCAAGATATTTTTGTTCCAAAGTAGGAGCAGAGAAGAGTGCATGCTGTATCTTTGCACCATGGCTCCCTATTTGCTACTAACAATGTACCTGTTTCAAATTCAGTGCATGTGGTGCTTTCCGTTGTGTAATTTTTTACACTGTACATCAAAGACATCACTATTCTGGAAAAAGGCACAAAACCATGGAATACTTTGTAGAACTCTGTATCAACTTGTCATCACCCATCACCATAGCAAATAGATACAGTATAGAAATTTAAGAAGATAATCATTTTTTTTTCTGAAAGAACACTCTTCATCCCTCCCCTGCTTGGTGCCACTTTGTCAGCTCCCATTTTTCTCCTTCTACGTCATCTTCCTTTCTGAGTCAGGGATATATTTCCCCACTCCTCCTAATAATATATGCCTAAAACCAACCATTGTTTTAATAATCTCTTTAGAACTGATGCCAATAGCATTTACTATAGTTAAGGTTAAAACGCTTTCTATTGCATTGCTCCATTTGTGTATGGTTACATGTTTCTGAAATATTTTCATTCTGGTCTGAAATTTTCCATGCTTAATCTTTTTCCAGTGATGAATTTCCCCTCCCCTCCACAAGAATAAGCAACATCCAGCCTGCAGACTGAATCTAGTCTGCAGAGCCTTTGGATCTGGCCTGCAGAGCAGAAAGGCTTTGCTTTTGCCCATGCCCATGGTAGGGCCAGGCAGCTGGAAGCTGCATTTGCACTGCTGCCACTTCTCTTTGTTGTGTGCACAGGGTATACAGTGTGAATTAAAAACAAGCAGGAATCTTATAGGGGGATAAGGCACAATGCTGCATTTATTGGAACATAAGACAAAACATGCAACATGAAAAGGATAAAGAATAGTAAGGTTGTCTGCTTCACTCATTACCATACATATTCAGTCATTCACTAATTCGTTCATTTCCTACAAACGAGACAAGCACACGTGCATTCTCTCTCTCTCTCTCTCTCTCTCTCTCTCTCTCTCTCTCTCTCTCACACACACACACACACACACACACACACACACACACACACACACACACACACACACACACAGAGTTAGACAGTCCTGCAAAGGTTAAGGTGTTGCCAAGTTCTAAAGTTGCTCAGCTCAGTTTGGTGGCCAGCCAGACTGACCACGAGAGATGGAGTTGGGTCTTGCTGGACGCGCCCAAAACTCCTCCTCCTTGCAGGTGGAAAAGACCCAAAGCCTTGTCTTTGTGTTCATTCTTTATAGTGAACGCTGTCCATACAAGCCTATAGATTCCTCAGAGTCAGACACAAAGGTCATCCTCCTTGTCCTGTTGGCAGGCTGGGATTGGTAGGACATGATCTTCTGACTTTGCTGTCTGCAATCTTCGGGGGGGTGTTGCTTGCAGTCTTCAACCATCAGGGTGAAGTATGATCTAGTATTTAGTAATCCTTAACTGCTGACTGGACGTCACTACAGCCTTTCATCTTTAAACCACAGAAGGCTATTTTCACCTGCTGCAAAAGGACTGTTTTCCTGCATGTTGTCACAAACATACATACATCATTCACTCTTTTGTTACCTCTTTCCACAGATGCCAGACATGTCACAAAACTTGCATAAGCATTTTCCTTATACTAAATTTAAGTTCTAAAATCATGAGACCAATAGGTCAAATACATTTATACTAAGCAATAGGAAATTTAAAATAGATGGTTAATTCCAGATCACTAATAATGACTGATAAAAATATTATAAAAAGTAAAGTATAACAAGATTAACTTTATCTTAATGATTAAATATTTCATTATATAAAAAGAAAAATAACAATATAAGCAATCAAAGCAATTATAATTACTGCAATACTACATTTTCACCCCGTTCCTCAGCTGTAGTGCGAGCGCAGCTTCCAGCTGGTGGGGAATCGAGCCAGGGCTGGGCACCTTCTAGTTGCACCTGAGCTGCAGTTTGGGTGAGGAGGGGGAGACAGGGAGAAACAGCAGCACTGTGGATGCAGCTTCTAGCTGCTCAGCCCAGGTGCAGCTCCTCACTAGCAGCAGTGTGGATGCAGCTGGGAGTGGGGGAGGTGCGGTTGGGGAGAAATGCCAGCAGCAGCTGCCTGGACACAGTGTAATTCACATCTGGCTGAAAGGTATGCTCACACCCCAGCATGAGATTGGGTACTGGGAAACAGCAGCAGTGGTAAACTGAGCACAGTTCCTAGTTTCTGGGTTCCAGCGTGAGTGCAGACAAACCCCACTCACTGCTGACACACCACCAAAGCTACATGGTCCACGCTGGATTTGAACCAGCTTGTTTTTGCCTGTTGCTTGAAAAGAATGCTAGCCCCTGCCTTTAGCAACTTTTGAGTTAGAAAGAAGGGAAATAGTACACACATTTCTGCTGTAAGGAAAACAAATGAAAGAAAAGAAAATCTGACCACACTATACCTACCTTTGTTGAAATTTGAGCTATAGTGCACACATAGCTCTCAGAACTATTATATATTTCTGCCATATTTATAAAAGTAATCATTGATTAAACAAATAGATTTGGCTTCAGTGCTGGTCCTATGTACCTCTGCCTAAATGGAATTATCTCTATTCAGTAGTAATTGTACACACAGTAATTTATCAATTATACCATGGATTGAGCTATGTAGATACAAGAATCATGTATGGATGTGGGAATGTGTGTGTTCAGCACATTTAAATTCCTCTATTGTTGCTTTTACAGACATAGAGAACAATTATTTACATAATGTTAGAATGATCTGCTCATTATTAACATTTAGATTGCCAAGAATATACAAATTGGGATGCTTTGGTATGTATTTAAAATGCCATGTTAATTTTCTTTTCCATTTGGGTTCAGACTACATAATATACAACTTTAGCCACAAGGTGTCCTCACCGTAATACAGTATATTACCTACTTTACAACACATTGACAAAGAATCTCAGATGTTTTATTATGTTTGCACGTGCAATACTATCTTGAGAGATTTATCCATTTTTAGGTGCAAGCCCTACATAAGATTTTCATCTCTCTTACAGCTCCTGTATGTCAGGTGTAAAGAGTGTCCACAACACTCAGCTTCCCCAAGGGATGTTTTCCTGTCTCTCCTGAAGAAGAAGGCAGTGTAAGAAGACAGCTTCTAATATATTTGCAAAACCTGATGGTCAGGGTTAAGAGGGATGGGACTACAGTACTATGTGCTGTAAAGATGTTGAGAGCACTGCATTCTACAGGCAATCAGTGACAGGCTGCTCTAATTTAGATGTTCCCCTGAAGAAATGGTGCTGAAAAACTTAACCTTTGGGAAAAATAAGCAAATGAAGTGACCACAATTGTTTGCTTATCATATGACCATTTCTTATTCTTAGAACTGTCCTTTCTGCAGTGTGTTGTTTTGCTATTGAGATGGATCTGTCAGTCAAAATCTGCTTGTGTGTGTTTCAGCGCTCATTGTTCGTGATTGGAGACATACTTTGTCTCTGAACAGGTATTTTCAGTAGCATGCTAAATAAGCTCAAGAAAGAAAGCAGTTGTTTTCATTGGCCACATCTACACAAGATGCTGACTGCACAGTTGTTATTGTGCAGTCACTTAGTACTTGTATAAACTTGTATAAATAAGTACTAACTGACTGCGCAGTAACCCACATTACTGTGCAGAACACTGATCAACAACTTTTTTTGTGATCCTGACTGCTTAGGCTATAGCCGGAGACTACTGTACAATAGCATCACATCATAGTTTCTGCTACGTGATGCTATTGCACAGTAGTTTTGGGCTACTGTGCAGTAAGTGTCTCATGTAGATGCAGCCAGTGGCTCTGTTTAGATGTGTTTGATTCCTCCTATAGAGCAGTCCCTGAATTTATACCCTAGTTGCTGGTGGCAGAGCTGATAACTTTCCATCCATTTTCTGTTTGGAATCTAAGACTTGCAATAGGAGCCACTATCTAACAGTCCCAGGGTGCATCTACTCTTACTATTGGGACAAAGCAATAAACTCGGGTGCATATCATTCCTCAGTTTATTGCTCCCAGGTGCTGTGTTTGAATGTGTGCCCAGAACCGCAGCACATTGAGCTGGGTCAGAGCAGCCCTGGCTGGCAGGGAGCCTGGAGGGGAGGAAGTGAGAGGAGAAGTGGGGTCAGCCTGCCAATCCAGGGCTGCTCCAACCCAGCTCAGCATGCTGTGGAGGGGCTGGCTGGCTCACAAGGGAGCTCCAGTGTGGAGCTAGCCGGTAGGCAGCCCCCATACTGAACCACCTTTGTGCCCCAGCCAGTCCCATCAGCATCTCCATGTGCATCGTTGTACATTAAAGAACTCTGTTGTAGGATAGTACTTGTATTTACAAGTACTAACCTGCAGTGGAGTTAATTAGTTTCTTGTGGCTTAATAGGACAATATGTGTAGACACTGAGACTCTACTGCAGACCTAATTAGGCAACTCCGCAATAAATGTCTCATGTAGATGCACCCCCAGTGTAGTACTGTGTTCCAGTTTCCTGGTATGTATTTCTTTTGTAACTACATCAGAGTTAATTGTCTTTAGCTAAAGAACTTGAAATTCTACTACCCTAAAGTTTCTCTCCATTTGCATGCAAGTCTCTGAACTGTTTATCATAAGGAAGCAATGTAAACTGTGTTGTGGTATACTAACAGTGGTAGGTGTGAATCTCCGAGGCTTTTTATAAATCAAATTCTTTGCAGTTTCTCCAGCTTTTTCTGCTAAGTACTTTGATTCGTATCCTAAGGCATTGACACAGCTTGCTTGAGATGATACAACAAAGAGACATGCTGAAATGAGCTGCTGGGGTGAATGATACACCATTATCTCTTATTAATCTGGAATCCCATGGTAAACAAACTAATTTATTGCATATCACATTGCTATTCAGTGAATTGTACAAGAGCTTAATTAAAACAATATTAGTAGCAGTCTAATAATGAGAAGTAGACTTTGGTGTTTAGTCCAAATAGCTCTGTGCTCCTTTGGGTCAAGGGTGATCATGATTCTTATGTAATTTCAGTGGCATTTTGTTTTCTCTGGCATACTGATAATTTTTCACTTTGATGTTTTGGCTCTGGGTCATTTTTTAATCCATTCTAACATCACTATCCAAATAAGTGAGGTGGATTTTTCATAGCATGCCTCACTCACATTTTGTGCTTTTAAAAAAATACCCAAACACCAAAGTATCCAGTGAGCAGAATATGCTCTTCCCAACAAAGACTCGGAGCTATGCAACAATTATCTCCATAATGCCAAGAAAATTTTCCATTGGCTGTATATTTAAAATTACTCTTTTGAGTTGTTGGAAGATTGGGTCATTTCACATTTCCCATAAGAGCTTGTCAGACTTTGTTTTGGAAATAAGGAATACTTGAGTCATATTCAGGTTCCCTGTGCTGACTGTTTATGAGTGTATTTAAAACCAGATCCACCATAAGAAGTTATTTTATGATCTTTTGGTGAAATCTCCCCTCCACCCCTACCCTTAATAGTAAAGGGGGTGTTGCTCTTTGCTTCAGTGCAGCCATATTTCACTTCTGCACTTCACGTTTAACAGGTTCTTTTCAATTACATAATTATTTTCCAAGTGGTAGGGAGTCCTTTGAAGAATGGCTTCAGTAATATCATTTTAAGAGTGGCCTGTTGCTACCTCCACCAGTTTCTGCCAGGAAGCATAAAACTACCTATAACCAAAACCAATTACTATCATTTCTTTTTCAGAGTTCCTTTTGTATTTGTACTAAAAGATTATCTTTGTGGAAGTATATTACAAATGTAAGACAACAATAAATACATGTAACTTTACAGTTCCTGAGATCTCTTGTTATTGAGAAACTTGTTTTATTAAGCCGGAATATCATTACTCAGGAATTTTACTAGCTTTTACTTCATCACCAAAAAATATGCCCACTTGATCATCTGCATTTAGAGACTTTAGCCTAAGCACCACTATTTTGAACTCTAGTGAGTGATACGTGTCCTTACAATGTAGCTTTGCCACAACAGTTCATTTTTGTCCACTCTGCAAAAAATAGCATTTTTAATATAGAAAATATTCCCTAGAAATGTTGTACAAACACTTGGCTTTGGTATCTGTTTTCAAATTCAGTTCTTGTTACTTTATCTCACAGATTTCCTTGTTATAAAGCCTTGCTTTGTAAATTTATGGCATATGAGGGCTTGAGAATCAAGCATACTTGAGTTCTTATGCTAGGTCTTATGCCAGCTTTGCCACAGACCTCCTGTGACTCAAAGTAAGTCCTTTGAGTTAAATCCTTTAATATGCCTTTATTATTTTTCCTTTACTGAATGAGTCAAATAACAAATGCCTTCCACACAAAGATTTCTGAAATAATTCATTCATTAGTTTCCAGGTTTTTTAAAAAGCAGAGGTGCTAAGAATTATTATTCAGACAAGGCAAGGACTTTGCAGAGAAGCAAAGATAACTTTGTATCAGTCTTCACCAGAGGGTGTTGGAGAGAGTTCAGAGTAACTTTTGGCAAGTGATAAGGGTGAGGCACTGTCAAACACTGAAGTGTCAGAAGAGGTGCTGAAACGCCCTCCTGATAATTTAAGTGTGGTAAGTCAACCAGACAGGATTGGATTTGTGGAAAAGCTGTGTAAAAGAACTTCACATGTAATACCAATGCTGCTGGCAAAAATCTGTCATTAAAATTGGCTACTTTATAGAAGCTAATACTGTTTCTATGGGGGATACTAGCAACTTCAAGTTAATACATTTATTTTAAGAAAATAATTAAAGCTAGAAATAAAATATCTAGCTAAGTACAATATGATGGGGCAAGCTAGCATGACTTCTGCAAAGGAAAATCACAACTCTCCACCCTTTTAGAATTGTTTGAGGCTACCAGAAAAAAGTAATAGTGAACAACTGTTAAATATAACTTAAATATGAGCCTTTAGAAAAGATGATACAACAAAGAGACATGCCTTTAGAAAAGGCTCATATTTAACAGATATTACAAAACCATTAAATGGATCAGTCCCAGAGTAAAAACAGAAAGTAGAAAACAAACAATAAAAATAAAATGATCAATATGAATCGTGGAAGAAGGTTATTAAGTAGGCTGCCTGTTGTTTATTGATTACACAGGAGATGATGGCTGGGTGTGAATGGGCCAGCAAATGAGAATGTAATAATATGTCCATTTAGCCAAATCTTGAGAGTTGTTTTTTAAGAATCATCAAATGCACCTAATGATGGAAGGCAATCACACAACAGGCAGCTAGACACACAATGGTCATTCCAGACATATCTTCAAGTTTAAGGAGAAAAACATGATGTGAACAACTCACATAACTTGTTTGCTATTATTCTTTACTGCTATAATTAAGGACCTACTTAATTTTCAGTTTCATGGATTTTGTGGAAACCACGAAATCCAGGATTGTCTGTGAAATCAACAAAAAAGCTTAAAGAAAATAAAATGCTGGCACCCCAGTGGGAGCCAGTGGTCCTTGCTGCTGGGAGATGAAGCCGCTGGCTGGTGGGGTGACACCAAGGGCAGCAGATAAATGGCAGCTGTCCCCTTGTCCGTTCCCCCCACCCAAGCCTCTCCACCAATCAGCACTGAGGGGCAGGGCCTCTCTGCCAATCAATGCCAAGGGGTGGGGCTACTGCAAAATGCCCCCAAAATTGGCTCTGCATGCCGCAAGTGGGCCGCAAAAACCTTTTTGTCTCACCATGATTCAGGTAGGTCCATAGCTATAATCAAAGTCCTGTGGCTACAGCTGAGTTGGGCTCTGAGGTGATAGCAGCAGCTCTGAAAATGTTTTACTGTTAGGATTTCAGGCAGGGGCCTATGCCAGACTCTGGGACTATGCTGTTTCATCAGGAAGTTGGAGGAACACAAGAATAAGTGAGCGAGACAACCAGAGACCCAGGAAAGTGGAAGGACAGGAATGAGATGGGTCTCGCTGAAAACAGTCCCTAAAAGTTATTATTGGGACCAGTAAAAAAAAACCCAAAACAGCTATTGCATCAAAAGAGAGGCATTAGCAACACAGTGAGTGGACTAATGAGAAAAAAGATAGTTGAAAATAATGTTCTCCAGGGCTGAGTCTAGGTGAGCGGGGAAAGCAGGGATTAAGGAGGGCATTCCCTGCTCACCCAGCCTCGTGACTGGGACTACCAGGGATGGGTCTGGGTGTGCAGGGAAGGCTCTGCATTTTTAATGTTGTATAAAACATACTTTTTATGATACGCATAGAGGTTTGATTGTTTTTCTTTAAATAAGCATAAATGCTAAATGAGCAATTTAGTGTGAATGATAAACATTCAGGTTTGAGCGTTTGTCAGTATGTTGTGCACAGCATACGTACTAATATGAGGTGCATGCATGAGGAGCACATGACTGAATATACACACACAGCTGCCATGTGTTATCATTTAAATTATAGGCCTCTACATTTCTACAGTATGATATCACCCTAGCAGTTTTGATTTGTAGCCAGGTGCAGGGAATTTAGAGTTATTAAAGCATCATTGTGGAAGCAGGAACACTCTGAAGGCATTTTCCCCCTTATTTGGGTAAATGACAGGGTTGAATTGGGAGTTTGGAACTGAGCCAGGCAGATGTGCTTCTGCTTGTTAGAGTAGTGGAAGAAAACTGAGTGGGAGGAACTTGAACCGCCCAGAAAGTCTTGAGGAGAGAAGGGTTGGTCTTATGTTGTCAAACTCCACTCCAATAACACACAGGAAAGGAAGGTGGATTATTGGACTGTCCAAATTCTTACATGGACATGTGTATTACCCCAGTAAATGAGTCAGCCAAGTTATGCTCCTGTATATAAAATAATACAATTTCAGATATGGGCTTAAATCAGAAAGTGGATAAAAACCAGTGTAATTAAAACAAATATTTCCCACAGTTCATGATTTTCTGGTTGCTGATATTCGACTGCTTGATGCTGGGTATGCTGTCTCATTCTCTGGCTCTCCTCAAATAATGTCAGAAATGTTTTTTCAATGTTTTATTTTAGTTGCCTTACGGCCTTTTGTGTTTTTTCCAACAAACTTTTCTTAATGAACAAGAGGAAGAATAAAGCATTCACCATTACCTCTAGTTTCAAAGAAGAACAAATACGAACACCAGCATCAGGGGACTTCTAGACATCTCCCAGCAATGTATGGGAGTTTGACACGAGGTTCCCCACCTCCTATGAAGGTTCCCTCTTTTTTCAAATATCCTACAACCACCAAGTTAGGGAAATTTGGAGAAGACAGACTAATTTCTGGGACAAAGTATAACAATATGAAAACACAGAAAAGTTCTTTAAGCTGCAAGAATTTTGAGACTTGTACTGCAGCACAATGCCTTTGGGTATGAACAGACAGACAGGTTATACAGACGGGCCTCACGCAGTCCTGCTCGCCCAGATCCATCCCCAGAGACTGCAAGAGTAAGCCTAGGTGAGTGGGGAAAATGGGGTTTCCCCACTCACCCAGACTTGCTCCTAGGATCTCTGGATGGGAGTTTGGGCAAGTGGGAAAGCAGGGCTTCCCTTGCTTACCTGAAACTGCCTCCAGAGATCACATTACCCCTTCCTACTCCATCAACAGACAGGACAAGAGGCAATGTGGGTTTCGCCCAGTGAAGCAGATCAGCTGTGCTGACACATCTACTTAATTCACAGCAGATATTTCTAGCCTCAGACCCCACTGAAGGGGATGCAGCCAAACTAACTGTCCATGTGTTTTGGTTTGTCCCAGCAACTGGAATAGTCTACTTTCTGCAGAAGACATTTCAGTATCTCCCATCCAGCCAAGAGCCAAAGCACAGTAGCATAAACTCACATTTTCTTACCTGCTGTTCTTAATTCTTATTTCTAATCACTCAGTAATCTGGTGTGTATTTTATTTACAATGCTATGGTCTTGCTCCATACACTCTTTCAAACTGCATAGGCATCACGTCTGATTTGTAAAGGTTATTAGGGCAATTTAACTACTTATGCGATTTAAGAAGGAAAGATTTTTGGGCTGTATTGCTGTGACAGTTAGGAACTTATACATGCAACTGAAGATCCAAAAGTGAGATAGAGATGGGGACAACAGAAAAGGGTAAGAATGAATGAAAGGCAAGAATGAAAGCCAGTTGGAATTCTTAGTTTTCAGGGTTCTGATTTGGCTTTCACGTTGGCCAAAGTCACTCAAGGTTTTTGGAAAATGGGTATTTACAACATTAATAAAAGTTTTTATTCAAGACTGCATGGATTATATTTGCACAACAGCAGCCCCACAAATAGCAGAGAAAACCTGGACCTGACTTCCAGAAGGGCTCAGTATCCACAACTCTTTTGACTTGAATGAAAGCTATATATGATGCTCAGCACTTTGGTACACCTAAAATAGCACAACCTCTAATCTTTTTTAAACAGTTACTTCATAGATTTCATAGATGTTAGGGCTAGAAGGGACCTCGGAAGGTCATCGAGTCCAGCCCCCTGCCCGAGGGGTAGGAAGTCAGCTGGGGTCACAGGATCCGAGCAAGATAAACATCCAATTGACTCTTAAAGGAATCCAGAGTAGGTGCTTGCACCACCTCTGGTGGCAGTCTGTTCCAGGTCTTGGGGGGCTTGGACTGTAAAGAAGTTCTTCCTTATGTCCAGCCTGAAATGGTCTTGGAGAATTTTGAGACCATTTGACCTTGTCATCCCATGGGGCGCTCTGGTGAACAGGTGTTCCCCCAGATCCTGATGGTACACCCTTTATATACTTATAGGCAGCCACCAGGTCCCCCCTGAGCCTGCGCTCTTCTAGGCTGAAGAGTCCCATAGCTCTCAGCCTCTCATCATAAGGCCTCTTTTCCAGCTCTCTGATCATGCGCGTGGCTCTCCTCTGGACTCTCTAAAGCTTCTCCACATCCTTTTTGAATTGTGGAGCACAGAATTGGATACAGTACTCCAGCTTTGGCCTCACCAAGGCCGAGTACAGCAGGAGGATGACATCCTGGGATTTGCTAGAGAAGCATCTATAGGTGCAAGCCAGAGTTTTGCCCACTTTGCCAGCTGCAACATCACACTGGTGGATCATATTCATCTTGTGGTCAATAATGACCCCCAAGTTCCTTTTGGCAAGCGTAGCACTGCCAAGCCTATAAGCTGCTGCGGGTTTTCTTCTCAAGGTGGAGTACCTTGCATTGTGGTTTTCATCTGCCCATTTTCCGAGCCTGTCAAGGTCAGCCTGGATCACCATCCTCTCCTCGGGTGTGAACGCTTTACCCTTAAGTTTGCTGTCATCAGCAAACTTGGCCAGTCTGCTCCTGACACCAATGTCCACATTATTAATGAAGATGTTGAAAAGGATAGGCCCAAGGACAGAGCCTTGAGGGTCCCCACTGGTCATGGCACACCATGATGTTTGACTTCCATCGATTAACACTCTCTGGGTCTGACCACAAAGCCAATTCCCCAGCCAGTGGACTGTGATGTAGTCGAGGCCGCAGTTGGCCAGTTTTTCTATAAGATGATCATGGGATACCAGATTGAAAACTTTTTAAAAGATGAGATATATGACGTCATTCTCCCTTGTTCAGGTGATATGTCACCTGGTCCTAGAAGGAGATGAGATTGGTCAGGCAAGACTTACCCATCAGAAACCCATTCTGGCTATCCCTCAAGAAGTTGTCTTCATCCAGTTTGTCAAGAATGGTCTCTTTGATGATTTTCTCCAAGAGAAAACCTCTAGAGGTTTGGCTGTATTGCAGGGCACTAGGGTGTCCTGCTCCTAGAAGAGCAGGAACTGCCTGGGGAGAGCCCAAAGAGCCAGGCAGGAACCCGGATGCAGGTTGCCATAGCAACCTGCTAAGGAGGAAATTAGTCTGCACCTGCACCCAGTCAGCTGGCAGGATGGGGCAGGGCCTGCCTCATGTATAAACCCCAGGGCTGAGGCCAGGAGGGCAGTTCCCTGCTAGCAGCCAAAGAGGAAGGAGCTCTCCCAGAGCAAGCAAAGGGGAGAGGCCTGACTGCAGGTACATCTTCTGATACTGTTGAGGGACAGAGCACCCCTGGTGTGGCTCGAATTATGTTATAGCCTTGGGGCTTGCAGGATGATTTTTGTTTATAAGACTGGTGGTTTGGGTGAGGCTAATAGGGAAAGGAGGAGGGTTCATTGGGGGCCCACTGCAGCATGGGTACCCTGGCGCCAGAGAGGGCATGGCATTTGGGATGCATAGACCCTGGGACCAGAGAGGGCGCTGCACTTTGCAGGGCTGTGGAAAGCCCAGGTACTGGTGAGGCACAGAGCAAGGCAGAGCTGTGAAGAGCCCAGGGAGGACAAGGGGGCCAAATTACAGCAGGGCCTAGACCAGACAATGTCGGTACCAGCTACGAGGCTTGCAGTGTGGTAAAGGGATCATTGGAGCCATGCATAGCCCATAAGGCTAGGGTGCCCTGAAACACCCATTGTGACATCTATTTTGAAGCTGGATGCACCAGGGTCTGGGAACCCATGGGGTCCAGAGAATCAATCAAAACCATGTCCAAGAGGACTTAAAGACAGTCTCCCTACTAACCATTTCATCAAAGACGTGGCAGGCAAGGATAGAGGGTGCCCATTGGGCCTACTTGGCATGGTAAAGGGGCCTTGGGGACATCACAGACATCCTTAAGGACCCCATCCTGTGGCAGGCTAATGGGCCTGTACTTCCCCAAATCTACTTTCCTTCCTTGCTTGAAGCTAGGCACCACATTGGCCTTCTTCCAATCCTTGGGCACTTCACCTGAGCACCATGGGTTCTCTAAGGTCTGTGCCAGTGGCCGAGCTATGATGCTTGCCAGCTCCTTAAGTACCCTGGGGTGTAAGCTGTCTGGGCCAGCTGACTTGAAGGTATCCAGCCTCTCAAGGTATTCCTTCACATGGTCAACATTGATGTGGGGTAATAGTTCTCCCTTGCCCTGGCTGTCCCATACCAGACTGGCCAGGGCCATCCCTTGGGGCTGGTAAAAAAAAACAATGCAAAATACCTGTTGAGCAGGTTGACTTTTGCCTGGGCGTCAGTTGTCAGTTGACCCATATGGTTTAGCAGGGGTCCAGTGTTACCCTTGCTTCTTCTCTGGCTCCCCACATATCTAAAAAGGACTTTTTATTGTCCTTGATACATGTAGCTAGTTGGAGTTCAGTCGCAGCCTTGGCTTTCCTGGTTCACTCCCTACAGGTCTGGACCACTGCAGAGTACTCCTCCTTTGGGGTGGATCCCGTCTTCCATCCATTATAGGTCTTTCTTTTTATATGCAGGAGGTCCACTAGTTCCCTGTAGAGCCAAGGGGGCTGCTGTGCCCTTTTGCTGCCTTTCCTCTGAAATGGGATAGACATTGCTTGTGCTTTCAGGATTCATCCCTTGAGGAGCAACCACTCTTCCTGAACACCCCTCCCCTTTGGGTCATGGTCCCTTAGGGCCTCACCAACAAGCCTCCTGAGCTTGTCAAAGTCGGGTTGCCTGAAGTCAAGGACTTCTGCTTTGCTGACTGACTTTCCTGCTTTACAGCAGATGGTGAAGGTGATCAGCTCATGGTTGCTGTCTCCCAGCTTCCCTTCAGTTGTTAGGTCACTGATTAAGTCATCTCCTATTGCCAATACCAGGTCGAGCAGTGCTTTGCCTCTCATTGGTTCATAGATTTGAGTCAGATAGAGCTCATCCACACACATGAGGAAGCTTTGCAACCATTCGGATGTGGACCGACCTTTTGGTTTAGCAGGAGGACCAGTTCCTCCTGTTTTGTTCCCCAGGCTCCTGGCATTGGTGTACAGGCATGTAAGTGTCCCACTGGGGGCCCTTGCCTTTCCTACAGGTCGCTCTGGGGCTGGGGTAGGGGTGAGTTCCCTTGAGTGCCTTAGCTTGCTGGTTTTACAAAAACTGCTCAGTGGGCTTGCAGTGGTGGTACTTCCCCCATCCCCTGGCAGGCTCAGTTTAAAGGCTGGTTGAGCAGGTCAGCAAGTTTGGCTGAGAAAAGCCTCCTCCCCAGCAGAGTGAGGTGGAGGCCATCTCTTCCCAGCAGCCCACTGCCTCCCTCAAAGAGCGGGCTGTGATTGTGGAAGCTGAAGCCTTCACAATGACACCAGCACCACAGTCTCTGGTTGACTACCTTGACCCATCTCTCCCTCCTCAGCCCATGACCCACAACCAGGAGGAGGGAGGAAAAGACCACCTGTGCCTCCAACCCCCACTCCCAGAGCCCTGTAGTCTCTCATAACCCAGCTGGTGTTGCTCCGAGCAGTGTCATTCATACCCACATGGATAAGGAGCATAGGGTAGCGGTCGGAGGGCCGGATGATCTTTGGGATCCTCTCGGCTGTGTCCTGGATGCAGGCCCCTGGGAAGTAGCAGACTTCCTGGGCTAGGGGGTCAGGGCAGCAGATTGCCCTCTCAGTCTCCCTCAGGAGTCTCCCATGATGAGCACTCTACATTTCGTCTCAGGGAGAATAGGTGTGGGTGATCCTCCCTTGCCTGCAGCTGGCATCTCTGCAGGCTGTACTGAGGCTGCAAGAGGCTGGCCTGGGCTCCAAGTCCTCCCTTGTCCTGGAAGGTGACCTTGGACTACTCTCCACCACCAAGGGGTGAAGGGCCTGGCAGTAGGAGTCTATCTCTCGCTCACCCTCTTGTGCAAACTCCCGCATTAACCCACGCACCTGTTTGCGAGGTTCCAGTTGTGTGGCTCCGTGGGGGACTGGGCGAAGTAGCAGTCAGGGTGAAGCGAGGCCCTCCTCGGCTCCACTCAGCTGCCTGCCTGCAGCTGATCTAAGCTAGCCCCTCCATCTATGGGCCCCACTTACCTCTGGCTGTGCTGGGGGTCAGCAGTGTGCTCTGCAGCTGTTGTGGGGGGGGTCACTGGGGGGCTTCAGGGTGCAGGGATGCGATGGGCCTTCACCCATGCATCTCACGCCACTCTGTAAGCCTAACTGTAGGCAATTCAGAAAACTGGGAGATTAAGGTAGTTATTTTTTAAATGATTTTCTATACATTTAGCCTCTCTGACTACATGGGTTCATAAGAAAAGGATGGGGAGTTTATGAACTGGGGAATACTAACCTGTCTGGCTCTAAGCAAGAAAGGTTTACTTCTGTCAGAACTACACCTGGGCCAAAAGGGGATTCTAAACCAGGAGTCTTCAGGAATAAAGGATGGTAGAGTAGGCAGTTACAACTGGAGATGTCTGAGAAAAAATACATAGCATTTTCTATATCTGTCACTCATATCTCAGGAAAACCATTCCAGCTGAGTGGAACTTCCCAAGTACTTTTAAGATAAAAAGAGTAGGTGAGGGGAAAGGGGACTGTATAGGTTTTTTGTTGGTTTATCACCTATCCTTGTTTACGTACCTTCAGTTACATCTGTTCCAATAAACCTTTTGAGCCCCTTTAAGATAGATCATGGAGTTCTTGCAAGTGTTCAGTTCAGTTGGATGCGTTTTATTAACCAAGCTGGGAAATAGAAGCTGCAGCCTACAGCAGCAGGCCCAAGCTTTCCCATCCACAACCGATGAAGGAAACTAAGCATGTATTTACCTTATAACAATGAAAATAACTTTGATTTCACAGTCAAGAAACTTGTTAGCACAGCCAGACTTGTTGTTCCTGAATGCTACTGAAGTCTCCTTGGTCTTTTTGGGAGAAATATCAAGATTAGTACAAATACTTAAACCATGGTGGCTTCAAGCTATTGAGTGAACTGCCTCTTTCTTATGGATAAGCCAAAGGCCTTAAAGCATGTACATCTCCAGAGAAAATTGTGATCCAAGCCTGTTAAGAATGCTTTGGCATAAACTATCAGCAAACCTGTAAGTGTTTTTATTATTCGTTGTAGGCTCCTCTTCCCAGTACTAGTTGAGAGTCTTCCTTTGGTGTCTTTTCACAGATAAGTTATAAACTCTCTTCTCACCCACGCTGCTCTTCAGGTTTAAACCAGTTTCTGATCACTTAAACTGGTGTGTGTTACTTCTGTCCCTAGGTGGGTAGAAATCCAGTCCACATCCTGGTAAGGTGACTTAAAATAAAATAGGAAGTTATATGGGTTTTAAAAAGGCTGTACTCAGGCAGTACAAAACCTCCTCCAAATGGAGTAGTCCATTTGCACTTAAGTAACACCTACAATTTACTGAAAGTGCTAAAGATTTCCTCTATTCCATATTTTAACTGGATTACTTTGCAATGTTGACAATGCTTTGGACAGTTTGGCAGATTTCTTGTGCATTTTAAAAACCAACAAAACTTGGCAAGTGTGATATACAGTACAGTCGCAACTTATGCGTATTTAACTTATGTGAATGCAGCTTTATGCACTCAGCTGCTGGGGCTGGGTGCCAGCCGGGGCATGGCGCATAGTACAGTGCTGTGCAGCGCCATGTGGTATTGCCTACATGCACCTGCACAGCTGGGGGGGCTCACGCTCAGCTGGCCGCCTTGTCTGGGCCTGGGGGCAGCAGCAGCTTGGCACCAAGCCCGGAGATTTCAGCTATACATGCTGACCTTGGAATGTAACCCCCGCGTAAGTTGTGATTGTACTGTAAACCGTTATAAAACTGAGTAAATTAAATTGACTGTGCCTTTTGAGCTTTATTGAAATTACACGAGATTTAAAAATCACGTAAGTATTTTAAACAAGCGTTGGGATGTTATAGCATTATCTTGATTTTTTTTTTCAGCTTTAGTTATTACAATCTGCATGGGTATTGTGTATCTTAGTATTTCAAGTTAAAGTACCCTAACAGATCTTGAACATGAAAAAAATTATGATTTCAGTAAAATTCAGTGTTTTTGCTATGCACAAAAATTCATGTAGACATCTGTAAAGAGGGTGAGCAAGTTAACTACACCATATTATAGAAAAGTCAGAGGCCTATTTGCAGAAATACCTACATCAGGTTTATGATGCACTGTTTTTACAGTCATTACTTTGGGTACCATGTTTTCATTCAAAAAATCTGCAGTGGTAAAAGATTATACAGATGTCATACTTATGCAAAATCAATAACTAAATTTTAGATAGGGGCCCATTTACATTATAGCTTCCTTACTAGTTATTGGTTTGACTGAACTATTAAAATGAACTTAAAAAAAAAATTCTAGAATAGACAGGGAGACTTGTACTGATCAAAACAGTCAAGGTGATCTGTTTGCATAAAAAGGTGTACCACATACTTGACAGCTACATACGCTACTGCTACACTAGGTTAAATGTTTAAAAATAGCCTTTGAAAAATACCAATCCACTTTGAAAACGATGAGATTTTATTTTTAACACATTTTACAAACATTAACCATCTTAAAAATATAAGCATACACGCTAGGAAGGCAGCCAGTAGCATTGTATGTTTTTTACACGGGAAGAGAAGGCTAAGATTCAAGATATTGCTCAAGGCCATAAGCAAGACACCATCAGAGTCTGGACTGGAACTCAACTGTGGTTTTGTGCTTCCTTAAGACCTTCCCCTGTTAAGAAAGTAAGCCCTATACAGGCTTTCAAAAGTTTAAGTGGGCATTCATGATTTGCATGTTTTTACACAAATATTTATATAATGACACTGAACTCTTACTGGAAATGTATTACTAATGTAGTACATGGTATTTAAAGCTTTCCAGCATTTGGTTTCTTCCATTTTTGTATTTTTTAGCAACAGAAAAAACAGGCAAATGTCTTTAGATTATATGGCTATTAACTATTATATGGAGATTGAATCCCATGATTACCTCTTCTCATACATTAGACTGGACATTCAAAGTCACAGGGACTATTTTTGCATAATTCATTGTTTAAAATGAAAGTACACCATGAGCATTAGCAAAGTATTCCTGTGCTGCTCTACCAATTTAAGTTTCAGCTGTGGGTAAAAGAAACTTCTTTTAAGTGCAAGAGGGTAATGTGTAGTTTTAGTCTCCATGGCCTTTCAGGCCCCGGGCTCTGTGGAATCTGCTGAATAAGGCTGTCAATAAATAGTTTTTATAATTGGGATCACTAACAAAAAAAAAAAAGATGGCAACAAGCAAGTCTTTTTACACACACTAAACAGACATTTCATATGGCAAGTAATTCAGGGTGGATTTTAAAAGTTTAAAATGAATTGTTTTGGGGTTGGGGTTTTTTTGGTATTCTCTCATGTATTAATTACGTTTAAACAAAAAGAGTGCTAGCTGGTCAGCTGGACCCTGCATTTAGAACTCAGAAGAATAGTCCAGAAACAAAAACACCTGAGCTATAATTTGATTATATTACATATGCCACTTATGGGATGCATAAAGCAACACAGCATTTCTAGTCTGTAAACTCAGTAAAAGAAAAAAGCAAAAAAGCATCTACTGCCAGTATGAGAAGAGTAATGCAGAAGACTCTCTTTCTTGTGGAATGGGAAAGGGCAGAGGAGGAAAGAAAACCTAGATAGCATACTATCTAGTCCAAGCTCCCAAACACACACACTTCACCTATTTTATTTTATTTTTTTATTACAAGACAGAATAAAAATTGAAATGTTAGGAAAATTCACACTACAAGATTTATCTTAGATGTAAGAGTTTTCAGCTTCCAGAAGTGAATTACAATTGCTGTTCTTTAGGAAAAAATATGCTCTCTTGGTTCCTTCAAATAGAATCATATCAGCTTAAAAACAAGGATTGTTTGCACTCAACTTAAGAGATTGAGATTGGGAAAAGCTAAACAATTAAGCAAGGTATCAGAATTACTAAAACATGGATACCGATAGTATCAATTCACATTGGTTCTTTGAGACCAGTTCAAAATTTGCTCAGGGGCTGTATAGGAGTTGGGGCAAGCCCTAGTCTGCAACTCCTGTCAAAACTCTTTTAATAGTATAGCCTCAGGTACTTTCTGCAAGTACTGAAGTAAAAACAAACAAATATTCTCCAACATAGCATCTTGTATTTTTCAAAAGACAAGAATTTCATCTTCAGTGGTATAATAAAGAACGCTGCTGTGTAACAGCCTCCATTCTCAAGTAGATACATGCTTCAATATCACAACAAAGCGAACAAAAATAAGCCTTCAAGTTTAAAACTGAATTCATTGCTTTCCAAATTTCTCCCCCCTCAATGTAACTTATAGTGAAAGTTAACTTTTTGTAGGGTCAGAAGTTTAACAGAGGTACGCTCAATATTGCCTTCCATCTGAATTTAATCTTTAGTAACTATGATCTGATTAAAGTACTGTACGAGGAAAAAAAGAAATTGTCAGCATTGACAGAAGCCATTCAGTTGATCAGCAAGTGGCAGTACAGGTATAGGCAAAAGGTTGTTTTTAAAACAATCCCCCCCCCCCCCAAATTATTTATGGATCTGAGACACAGAGACATTGGAGAAAGCCACCACTTCCCTTGGAAGCCCATTCCATATCTTGGCAGCCCTTACCATAAAGAATTTCTTCCTTATGTCCAATCTAAATCTTCTCTCCTACAGTTTGTGGCCATTATTTTTGGTAACTCTGAGGGGCGCCCTGGTAAAGTGTCCCCTATTCCCTGCTGACCCCCCAATGAGTTTGTAGGCAGCCACAAGATCGCCTCGGCCTTCTCTTGCAGAGGCTGAAGAGAATTTACATCTCGTACGTAGTTTAGTAGCTGCCTAAAATAAGTACAAATTAGGAGATACGCCCATTCAAATAAGGCACGCATGCTAGACATTTTTAATACTGTATTCTTATTCAGCTTGCTAAAATAGAATTTTTTGGTGGAAAAGATCCATATTATTTACAAGTCAGTTTTACTTTTGCTTCTAGACCATAATGTATTTGGCACACTGGATTAAAGAGGTGCATTTCATTTGAAATTGCAGTAGTTATTTCATTTAGCCTCAGGACACCTTCCTTTTTTTTTTTTTTTAAAAAAAAAAAACAAACGACAAGAAATTTGTTTCCCTCCACCAAAACATAAACGAAAAGATATGACTTTCCTTCTTTACCTTTCAAAAGCATTTTTAAAAGATCTAGTAATCATAAGTCAAATTCAAAAGAAAGGAAATTTAGATGGTCATCTTTCTGTATCATGAAGGATCACTATACAGGACAGAAACATCTCTGCTTTAAATTTCCTTTATGGTACTGGTTCCACAAATCCACTTACTATGCTGGAAAGAAGAAATTCCATTTCAAACTTAGTGCATTACTAGGGAGACATCTTTTAAAAAAAAAGGCAGATACCCATCCTTAGTTCTCCCAGTAGAAGGTGAAGTTTGATTCAAGTTTACTGTAGCTAAAAGAACTAAAAAGGTTATCTAAAATTATAAAAAACTATCAGGTGAAAAAAATCCAGCTAGGTTGAACTCTTGAAATGATTTCTCTCATAGAAACAAGATTGCAGGAAAACATAAAAACTTCCAAATTATCTGAAGTACCCTGTTTAATATCCTTAAAGATTGTCCTGAAGCAATAACAGCTTTGGAAACTATCAAATTTCTTATTCCTTGGACAGAAGGCATTGTTGAGATGTTCATACTCCTTTCACAAGGTAGGGGATAGTCAACTATACAAAATGTAAGCACCAAATTCTGAAGATATTTCTTCCTAGTTAACCCTTAGAAGTTAGCATTCATGACATGTAAACTCAAGGAAACTTAGACTCCCCGCATAGTGAATCTACAATATAGATGTTTCAGAGACACCCCTATATATAAAGAGCAGGCATGAAATCTTTTTCCTGTGTGGAGGTGCAGTGGAATATATGAAGCTACAATAACTATAATACTTAATTTTAAGTGTGAAAAAAGTTCTATAATCATCTTTGTTTTGCATCGATACAATTGCTTGGTGGGTGCATGTTCCATCTTTCAGTTTGTTTTAAGTGCACAGCTGGCACCTGTAGAATTTTATCTGGAAAAACCAATTTTCATTGGTTACAGAATAAAGACAGTGGTTAGCCTAAAAAAAACCAAAAAAAAACCCAGATTTTTTCCACAGTAGGTAAGCTGTAATAGGCAAACTAAAAATCACATCAGTAAGACAAGACAGCTATGAACTGTTTTGATTTTGTTTTCATTGTGGTTCCCTTTGGATTTAAAAAAAGGTAGCATAAATTTGCCAAAATTCAAAATCAGGAAAACTAAATAGTTTTGAAAAACTATTTATCAACTTTTTTAAAAGAGGAGGTAGTATATAAAATGTTGTTATATCTGAAAAATACGGCTTATTCTGGTTGTAAACATTTCTAGAGTAGTAGATATAAATATCTGTAATAAAAAGTAGTGTGGAAGAGGTTGTTCTAGAAATAAAGAGGTAAGGTTTTCTGAGCTTAAAGAAAAAACATACATAAATTTAGTATATTTACTTAGCTGCACATCATTTAAATGATACAGAACTGGAGATTATCATATTAGAAATAGACACATAATAAAAAGAGTGTTTGGTGAATGTATACACCCATTTGCAGAAGTTTGCAATAAGCATTTGTATAGGCTTAAATTCATATATTTTTAGTTATGTCACACATGAGATGAGTCTCTTAACATCAGACATGGTGGAAACATCCACTTAGTCAATGTGCAAAAAGTTTCACAAATTGAGTTCCGCATGATGCAAAACCCCGATTTTTATAGCAGTGTTCAATATGTCTTTATCTGTTGATTATAATAGATTAGTATTTCAATACCTCAAGCATTTTTTAAAAACACTAGTAGTAATTAAGGCATCTTGTTGTATACAGTTTCTCAATAGTGCAAACAAAAACATCTTTAATATTTTGATTAAAATAAGATAGTAAATAAACATTTCTCAATGTAACTTGAAAATAATAGCACATATACATCTCTTGTGAAACAGATAAAAAGCCATTATGGTGATCGGTTTTGTTGGTTCCTTATAACTGGTTCTATAGTTGTCTTCATGATAGTACAATTTATATTCTTTTATGCAATATTTTAGTAAAATACAGTAGCACTTAAACAACTTTACTGAGTAACTGGACAAATCCCAAATGCAGCAAAGGCATACAGTCTTCATAGTGCACTTTCACCTCACTGAAGTAAAAGTTGCTCCTGTTACACATTTTTCCACTTCAATGTGAAGTAGATTGTTAGGATTTTGTTAGTGGTTTCATTAAACGGTTTTGAAGATCCAGTCCTCTTCTGTCAACAGTTCTCAGAAGAGAAGTCTTTTGGAAACAATACAAATTCCAGAGATATTCTAAGGGATTATTTAGCCAAATACGCACACCTCATTCTCCAAACATCTCAGTGTAGTTGTAATAAATAAGCATCTACATCCTAGGAGAAGAAAGACTGGTATTAATTTAAAAAACACAAAATGGAGAATACCATATATATCCTACTGTATGCAACTGTTTCAGAGCACATTAGAAAGTAAGATCTGAAAACAAAACAAAGCAAAACAAAACAACCCTTCTCCCCAGTTCAAGACCACTCCCTGTAGACATGATTCTTGTGCTGGGGGGAGGGGGGGGCACAGGGGGGAGGGGAGGGGAAGGGAAGAGAAGTGGAAAAAACAACCTCCCTCCCTACATTTCTTTGTAGCACACAGTTGAAAAAAGTACCCAAGATGTAAAAATTGCTCAGTTATTTTCAAAATTAGTTTTGTTTGCAGATAAGGCTTCCTCCTCCTGCTATGATCTACAGACATAGATCCCTCATGCCTGCTGCTCCACACTGTTGTCCATATGGCCTCTATTTCTCCAGATGCACAAGGGAGATTTGTAGCCAGTTTCAACAGCTCATTTCCCTAGGCTTTAGCTGTTGCACGGCTCTTCAGGTAGTCCAGTGCAGCAGTCTAAAATTTCTGGCCCAAGTTACTCTATGGTTATAAGCTAGACTTTGGTTCCGATTCCTTGATCCCCTGCTATCCGGATGGAACACTGTACATCTCCTTGTGGGGAAAGCCAGCGTTCAGAAAACAGCTGCAAGCAAACAGGTCCCAGTAGGACAGCGAAACGCAACAAGATTCAGGTGTTTGGATGCAGCAAAACAGCAAATCTCACAGCCATGGAATTGTGAGGCTTCACAAGGCTGCAACTGAGATAAAGTGAATTAGGCAACACTCCAAAGCCATTTTCTTTATGCTATACGTAGACTAAGACTTTATGCTGATTTATGTTCCACCCGCATTATCTTGGCAAGAAGAACCAGTTTGTTTTATTTTTTTAATGAAACCTGACATCTTGGAATGAAATTCTATGACACATGAATTCCATGTTGAGCTATGATTACAGGCATACACCAGTTATTTTGCATGTCAGTTTTTAAAGAATCTTTGTCCTCTTGCATTCTCTCTACCTATCCATTGATCTTTTTATACCAGCCACACAGTATCCAAGAACTATACCATTACTAGAAAAGTACATTCTTATTCTGCTGAAGTTTAATACATTACAAAAGGAAAAAGGGGAAAGGAAAAACAAAACAAACCATGAATGCCACAGGGCAGCTAACAAATTACATATTAAAAAGGTGGACAGCTTAGATGTTTCAGATCACCAGATCTTCCAATTTACTTGATCATTAAAAATATTTCCAGAACTGAAAATCCCACATCCTCCAAAATGTGTGTAATAAATATTCTTGTAATTGATATCAAGGCTTTCAATGATCATCTATAACCAATGCATACAGTTTACCTTAGCTATACTACCAGTATATCCTGGAACCAGGGTAAGATGATTCTCTTGTTTCCATAGTCCACATAATTGCTCTTTTAAAATCTGAATATTTCTGGAATAAAATGCATACAATTATAACTTCAGAAACAAGTATGGCATCCAGATAAGTACATAGCAATCTTAAAAAACAGTTTAACGGTCGGTATGGCTTTTGAAGGATTGCAATTTCAAATAGAGTGCGGGGCTCCGTTATTAACTTCCCATTCAAATAAATTCAGCAGTTTTTGCAGTATTCATTATGACTGCATGACTTTTGAAATTTTAATAAAGCAATGCTAAATTGAGAAAGCTTTTAAAACAGAATTCTCTTTGAAAGAATACCATTTGTTCCTTAAAAATGGAGCAATTTTTAAAAGAAGGTTTGAAAGTAGTTAATACATAAAACACTAAAACAGAAGTAACACACTTTTTGGTGGTGTGCATTTCAAGTTACTGTGTTTCTGAGGTTTTTTTTAAATCCGTCTCATTAGAAGGGCTAGAAAGTAGCCTAGGTAAATTGGCTACACAGCCACAGAAATGAGTTACAGTATTCACACTATTATACTCACCCATCCTCTACCTTCCCCGTGTGTGCAGATAGTTCTGACCACCATCTTTTAATGACAGCTAGGAGCCAATTTAAACCAACTAGCACATATCTGTAACAACATATTTAGATATGAATAATCTCTCATTTTGATAGTTTGATACAATATCCACCAACACTATAGCTCAATGCAAAGATAAAAAGATTCTTCTATGTAGGTAAATGCTCAGATAAAAAAAAAAAAAAGATAAACAGGAAATCCATGAAGAATGACTTTACACCCTCAAATTGCTATTTTCCACTTTAAAGCCATACATTAGAGCTCATATAACAAATAATTCCTTAAGAGATTTTGCATTAGAGAATTACTTTCCTTAAGTTTCATAACCTGGACTCATGATGGTAGTGGTGGTCCTCACAATTTTAATGCCGACTGCAAATGAGTCTTGGTACAAGGACAAAGCCAGCTCCTTCCTCCATGACTGCAGAGGAGCCCTTGGCAGAAGAAACAATGTGGCTTTTGCACAAATGGTGAGGGTGGGAGGGAATGGAGCAGACAGGGTTGGGAATCAGGGCAGGGATTCGTACATGAAGCTCTTTTGCAGAAAGTGGTCTTGCATGTTAGTTTCCCTACTGTTTCCATGCAGAAAGCTAACACCTGCTACAAATGTAGACTTTTGTGCTGGGGTGGAAGGGGTGCACTGGGCGTGTGCACAGTGGATATAGTGCAGTGGCACTTCATGGCATGAATGGTGTTAGGGAAGTCTTTGGAATTAATTTACTTCTACCCTCCATATTTTTTTTTTTAATACGACCACTCATTTTGATACTTACTCTTCATATTTGCTTTTAAGCAGCAATTTTACTAAAGTCAATAGATCTACGCAGCAACCAACTGATATATATGGCTTTTCTTCCTGTAAACTAGAAAATGAATACGTCAAGTTACATGAACTTTTAAACGTATTAATTCTGAATTCCACTCAAACTCCCTCCATCCTAAACATTTCTTCTTACCTGCTGGTAAGCACAGGAAGGCAATCTACTATTACTCCAAGATCCTGTATCCTAGAGATATTAGGGAGAATAGGATATTATTTGATCATATGTTATACCACTTAAATCCAGTAGAATTACTTTAAAATTAAAAACACTCAGAAATTATGGTCAAAAAAATCAAAGGACAGGCTACAGTTCTGTGGCAGGGTTTGGATTGCTATTACCTTTGGAAAGGAATTAAAAAAAAAGGTTTTAAAGAAAACCCACTTGGTTTTACCTCAGTAAGTAGGCTACCAGTTCACTTATACTTCTCCTTCTCCAGAAAGTTAAAGCTACATTCAGCCTCAAATTTCTACTGAAGAGAACTTGTGCCATAGTTTCATGGTCCTGAGAAACCTAAACAATGTTTTTAGAAAATACAAAAAGATTTTTAAATCAGTTATTGCACAACACATTGCTGTAAGAAAAAAAAACGGCACAGAAAACTTTGATTTCTATCTCAAATGTAACATGCTTTTATGGGTAAGAGGAATTTCAACTTTATATAGACACAGACTCAGAAATCTTCAGATGCAGAAAGATCATTGTTTACCATTACCTGTTTGAAGATTCTCTGTTAAGGAACCCTCCCCTCTCGAACAAACAGCAACAACAGAAGCCTAACAGTGCTATTACAAACATATAAAAATAGATGCCTACACTTAGATATCTACATAAAGCAATTTACAACAATTCACAGATGTCAAACAGCTTGCACTTGTCACCAATTTCAACAGGAACTCCTGGCTATTCAATAATTTTGAAACATTCACATATTTGTTTTGGTTTCTAAACAAGGAGTTAGGAATTTAAAATTTAGGCAAAATTTCTGAAAATTCTACTACTGAATTTTCAATTCGCACCCCCCCCCACCTTGAATTAGAGTGACCACTCCAGAAAATAACTCACATGCCTCAATATCTGGTCAATTACAAAATATCACAATGAATGATCTATACCAATATGAAAATGCAGCATTCAGCAGTAATTTTCAATTTCAATTCACTCAAGAAAAAGACTAACTTTGATTTACTTTACTTATTTAAAAGGCCTGGTACAGAAGATGCTGGGGGTAACCAAATACTCTAATGAAAGATACCACGCTATGAAAAGTTTCCAGAGCCAACTAAATAAAACCCCAAATGAAATCAATGGATTACAGATAATATGGATCTGTTACATTAAGAAATACTTCTAAAAGTTTACTTGCCTCTGAAAAAAATCCACTGTATTTTGATGACGGACCTTCTGTTTGAGAGGTACCAGAATCACTGGGATTTAATAGCAATGTGCGACTGTCATTGTGTAGTTTTGCTGGCAGATTACCTGCACAAGCAAGTTCATTTTCCTTATTTGCCATTTCACAATTCCTGACTTTAGGGAACTGATTTTTTCTATAACAAGGCTTTGGGCTGTGATGTTGAACTTTTCTTTTACAATACACTACTTTGAACAGAGAGCACGGGCTGGTCAAAGTTTGTCCAACTGTCGTTCTGCAATAACAATACGATATATTAAATCAGTCTTGCTTCATTTTTACATTGTATATAATGTCAAACTCATTAAAACATTAACAAATATAGCAATGGTAATTTTTAATCAATATTTTCTTTTCTAAAATAGAAAATGATCCTTTCCTATATTTTAAGAACTGTAATTAAATAAAAATTAGAAGAGCAACTGTCTAGTATTATTCCTTCTTACTTTCCTCTGGAAAAACTCATGACAGTATCCAGGAAAGAAATTAGAAAACAAAAGTGCTCTGAAATTAATATTAATCCATGCAGATTCAACCAATAGTTCAAATTCAGGCAATTTGAATAGTTTATTCCTTTCTGTAGATTCTAAATTGCAGATTTCCTACCTGTTTGTGTATGAAGCCAACTGTTTTGAAGATTTCTTACTCTACAGAAGGAAAGAAAGAGCCACACAATTACAATAAAGGTAGACACACAAGTCCAATTTACACAGAAAAAAAAAAAAGGAAGCCACTTGACTAGGGTCCTTCCCTATTCGCATACAACCAAAACATGGAAATAGTTTTTGCTTACTTTCTTCCTTGGTTTGTACTTGTAAAAGAGCTACAGTTTTATGGAGATGTAGCTTTTCCTCCATATTGTTCTATGGGCATCCTGTTCAGTAATTAGATTGTGATGTCTTTGGTAAGTGCTGGTATTGTGACATCAAACATCATCTCTCCCTTTACCAATATAGTAGGTATAGTAGAAGATTTTGCTTTATCTTGTATGTAAACAGCACAGCATAACTACATTGTCTAACATAAATCTTCTGAATTTGATGAAGAAACTGCAACTGAGGAAAATCACTGCTATGAGGTTAAGTCTTCTGAATATATTAGCTGTAAATATTGGGTAAGGAGGCAGTAGAGTGACCAAATGTAACTAGCATAGCTGGTATCTACAATCCAACCTTGATTGCTTCAGTTTCACTTATCTGAATTAATTCCCCAACATCAATTATACTGCAAACATATGGATAATCAAGGGAAATTTCTGTCACTACTGCCAAGATTGTGCTGTACAGATTAAAGTTTAAAAAAAAAAAAAAAAAAAAAGTTAAGCAGCATACATGTTTCGTCATTATTAAAAAGCTTACTAGTTACATTTCTTTGCCAATAATCTCCTTTAAAATTAGACCTAGAAACCTGCCACTTCATTAAAATATGCATTTAATATCTGGAATTTCAAAACCAACAAATTTATTAAAAGTATTAAACTGCTAAAGGCACAAGAGCTTTTTCATGTGTACAGAATCTAGTCTAATTCCATTTAAACATAAATTTACACAAACATCCATTTAATGTCAAAATTGTCCAAGTCAGCCACATGCAATCAGAAGCCTCTCCTGCTGAATCTTACAATAACTACTGCTTCAATAGGGTCTTTTTTGAGCTTTACAGAAAACTTTAGTAGAAGGTCATGGAGAAAATCTACCAAGAATTCTGCTCCCCAAACTTATAGGGCATTTTTACACATGCTCTGGGCTAGAGGGGGTGGCACTTTTAATTAAAAGTGCCTGCAGTGTCATGTGCACTCATCATCCCACACTTCAAAACAGAGGTGGGGCCCTTTAACTAAAACTCATTTGATGAGCTTTAGTTAAAGCACCCCCACTGCCATTTTGAAGTGCAGGGTTGCTGAATACACCCAATGAGGACACGGCTGGACCATGCCAATTAGCACACTCCAGCACTCAACTGAGTCTGGTCTGACATATACTCAGTTAGCACGTGTCAGAGCAGGTGTCCAGTATATGCACAGGTACCCACAGTTCTCCCAGGTAGGGACCCAAATCAGTACCCTCCACCTTGCATCTGGCCACATGCTTGTAACTGCATTGGGCACTCTTTAGAGCAGCAGTAACTATTGTGCTGATTTCTGGAGGAAGACGCAGACCACAGAAGGAGCCTGACTTCAGCTTCATCTCCAGCTCTGCTCCATGAAACTTAGCAGAAATCCCACCGCACAGAAATGAAATGGAGAGATCTGTGTTCTTAGTGGGTGAAACTGTGAATTACCATCTTTCTGGCATCACCTCTCCACAATTTTACTTTGCTTTCAGCAAAATGCTCTTAGTGGGGCATTTCTCTTTAAGCCTTTATTGCTCCTACATTATCTCGGTAAGACATGCTCACAGGCTTCAGTTGGCTATGATCTTTAAATTTCACTAACAACAGTAAAAAGGGAACACAGTACTGCCTTTTTTGACTGGCAACACTGGGACAGAGAGAGAAAAGTGTGACAATTGGTTTGGATAAGGACTGAGGTCCTCCTTTGCCTGTGCTGGATGACACTGCAAGACTGATTATGATGAGAGTGAACTTCATCAGAACATGAATTAATGAAAAGACTAGAAAGACAATTGCGTTGTATTGTTTAAATCCAATATAAAGCAGGATCCTCTGCTCCAAAAGTTTTACAGTATTTTATAGAAGATATAGTACACTAGCCATGGGATAAAGACTAGTGCCAACATACGGCTTTTGCAGACAAACTGCAGAATCCCAAAATCAGCTGATGGATTGGTAGTATTTCATCAAGACACGCAGTGCACAGAAACTTCAAGTCACCATGAAAAAAGGATTCCTTATGTTCAGCTCAGAATTTTCTGGCTACCACAGCCACCATAAAAGCTTATATCAAGTGGCCACAGGCTCAACTCACATGGCCACACTGAATCTATCCAGCTTTGTTGTTGTATTTATGTCATGGACTGATCACTGCCTGCTGCATTTGTAGTCAGGCAGAGAGATCCATTCTGCTCATTTGGATTTCAGAAACATTTAGTTCCAGAAATCCCCCAATGCCAAGAAAATGCTGGATTATCTATAGTCAATCAATAATTTAATTTAACACCAAATAATATTTATCCCCAGTCATTTAAAAAGCAGTCCTTTACTGATTTTTTTCTCTGGCTTCATCTTGATACGGCTCATAATTTAGAGATGTGTGATAGGTGAAGCAAGAGAAACTGGAAGCACTTAAACCACTTGTCAGTGTGAGAATTCAACTAAAGTGTTACTATTATGTGCTAAACAGAAAAGTTTACATCTACTATGGTACAGTAAGAGGTTGACATAATCCACTGTCAAAAATAGTAATTAACTGGTTAATTTAGTCTCCCTTCAGATGGAGATGTACTGCAGGTTGCTTGACAGATTAAAGAAAAGAACATAGTGAATTTGGACAAACCCATCTGCACCTGTAAATGCAATAAACATCCAGACTGTATGACCATGAGGCTGTCTAATCTTTTTATGATGGAAATCACTTTGCTGTATTAATCCAGGAATTATACATGGTAGCATTTGTCAATAGCCTTTTGAGCTGTATTTAGACGTCTGTGCATACTTGGTTCCTCAGGGACAGCTAGCAGCAATGCACCTTGTGCCACTAGTGAATGCCTGTGCCATGTGTGCTCTGGTGTGCAACAAGCTACCCAGGTGGTGTAGGAGAGGTTGGGGCCAGCACTGGGCTGGTCCCAGCAGCCTTACCTGGGATTCTGGGGGCATCCCGGGGCTGCAACAGCAGTGATAATCCTGCCACACGGAACCTGGCCGGTAGCAGAGTGTGGCTCTGGCCAACCATGCTCTGGCTTTGGGTGCTGCATGCTGCTGACATGTACACCACTCCGCTTTTTTTCTGCAGGTTTTTTTGACCCCTGGATATCCAGAGATCAAAAAGCCCTTCATGCTGCTCCCTTGACTGCTCCTACCAACTGACTGTACAGTATGTGGTGCCACAGACACATCTGCAGCACCATATGCTGCACAGTTGCACTAAATTGGACGCGGCCTTGGAAGCCTATTAAAGACCTAGCATCCATGCTGATATTAGATCTTGTTTTTAGACTTAGTAGCTGCTTAGAAAATTGTGGATCATTTACAATCCCTTGAGATTCTGAATAAGCATTGTCCTCAACTGGATTCGTTCCTCGCTTTCAAATTGACAATGGAAATGCTGGTAACTGCATGAAGTATTAGTAACCACACTGCCAACGATTCTAGAGGGGTACTAGAGATATCATTACTTTATTTGATGTGAAAGATATTTAGTGAACTAGTGAGGAGCTCCAGGGTAAATAAATATCAGCATACTCTACATCTCCCTACAGCTGAGCATAAAGAATTTCTCATCTCTGAGTGAAGCAATAAACAGGAATAAAAACAAACTGTTCAAAACTAAAATGTACTGTGGTGAGTTGGGAGAATTTCAGCTATATCTTCTAGCTGCTCATCTCAGTTAAGCGTGCACATACAGGCATACCTCATTTTATTGCGCTTCACTTTATTGCGCTTCGCAGACATTGCGCTTTTACAAATTGAAGGTTTGTGGCAACCCTGTGTCGAGCAAGTCTATCGGCACCATTCGGCTCAGATGATGGTTAGCGTTTTTTAGCAATAAAGTATTTTTTAATTAAGGTATGTACATTGTTTTTTAAACATAATGCTATTGCACATTTAATAGACTACAGTATAGTGTAAACATAACTTTTATATGCAGTGGGAAACTAAAAAATTCGTGTGACTCGCTTTATTGCGGTGGTCTGGAACCAAACCCGCAATATCTCCAAGGTATGCCTGTACATGATCTGCAACCAAAGTTGGTGACTGGGGGGCCATTTAAAAGTCTCAGATGCTTTCAGATTGGTCGTTCCTGGATATTGCTGGATATCCCTGGTTATTGCTACAGAGGTCCTTTTGGGTGGTCAAGATGAGCCTCAGCTCTCCCCCAGGGAGGGAGGGTTTGCAGGGAGGAAAAAAAAAAAAAAAAGAGAGAGATGGTAGCAATTCTTTAGCCCAATAGCAGTCTGTTATTTACACACGCAACCTACTGATGTCTAAGACATTGAACACACCAGCCTGTTCACTGGCTATGGCAGTTATGTTCACAGGCATCTGGGGAGACAGAGGTGAGTTGGGAGCTTAAAGTTTCTGAGAATGGAAGATGTAAATTTTGTAGCAATTTCTTGCTTGTTGGCCACTATGTTTGGCTTGGGATTTACTGTAGCACTCATTGATTGTAATAAGAGCTGTGGCCATTTAGCAAATGTAAAAAATCAGGATATACATTTCACTGATGTCAAGGTGCACAGAGCTGAGATTTCTCTTGATGTTAAAATAGAAAAAAATACTTGGGGACAAACATGCTTTTGTATCAAGAACAAGATTTACAGTGCATTTTGAGATAAACAGGTTAATCCCTTACTTTTATAAATAGTTAATTTGTGTGAGGAAATTAATAAAAGATAGCACTTACCTTCTTCATGTTCTTATTAGGGGAATAAGAGATCCTTTTTCTGGGGAGATCAATGGGACAACCTTCAATATGCAACAGGTTTCGTTTTCTATCATTGTGGGCTTCAGAAGCCATAATCTCTTAGATACCTACATTAAGACAATAACATGGTAAGAAAATATATCTTTTCCTCAAAATTTCAAATGAGAAAAAAAAAAATCAGCAACTATTTCCAACTTTTGGTATTACTATATCTAGGACTGAAAAAGGAAACCGTCAAAAACAGAAGTATACCTAAGACAAGGTGGCTAGGGACAGACATTACACATAAACCAGTGTAAGTGATCAGAAACTGGTTTAAACCTGTAACACAACAGAAGTTCAGTGCACATAAACCAGTTCCAAAATGGCTGGAACTGGTTTAAGATAAAACCTGGCTGAATGCAGCATCAGACTTAACTGATTGAGCTCAAACCAGTTTATGAAACTTCTGTCCTAGACCCCTTCCTGGTTCAAGTTAAATCACAGTCCCCCAGCATCCCAGGCTGCTTTCCAGCTCTGTCTGCTCCAGAGAACAGGGCTGGTTCCACCACTCTGCTCCCTAGCTGGAGCAGTGAAGGCTGGCTGACAAAGGGGAAGGAGGTGGGAGCCTGAACACCCCTTCCCCAGCTCAAATTTACTGCTGGCAGCAAATGTGGACTACAAATCCTAGGAGGCACCTGGAAGCAGGAAGAAATAGTGATGAGCAACCCTGCAGATTCCTGCTGTTGTAATTTTGGACTCCAAATCCCAGAGACCTCAGGGGCAGAAGAGGAAGTGAACACACAGCCAAAAGGTGTGCTCTAGTGCCCGCTCCCCCCAGCTTCTGACCTCAGCCACTGCATGCATGTGGCTGCATTGCCTGACTCAAAGATAAATGTCTGTTTACTAATGTTTCAATTTACTTCGTGCAGCTTAGACCAACTTGCAGAGACTGAATCAAGCCTCAGGCTTTTTTATAGTCTGTACCTAGCTGGTGAGAGAATAGATATTTCTTAAGAACAAGAGTACATAAACCCATGTCCATAACCCATATGTAAAGAGTACATAAACCTATGTTGCAGATCACCTTCAACATCATGAGACTTAAAAATCACTAATTGGCCAGCATGTAACTATTTATTTATTTTTACAGAATACATACTTAAGTCCCATAGCTCTTAATTTACATTGTTTACTGTATCCACAAGATGTAAATCAGCAGCTGCTTTTCTCAGCTCCTCCACTGCACTTTAATACTCATAATATATTAGCAAATACAGATGTTCTTGTTGATTCTCCTTATGTTACATCAAGTACCAGACTTCAGTGAAGATAACATTAATCTTTATTAGTCAGATGAAAAACGATCAGTAACTGCTGCTCCCCAAGGAAAGTGCATGCTCTGAAGACATTTGAAATTGGTATATATCAAGTGACCAGTGGAGCGCGACTGATCTTACTATTTTCTTTCAGGTTTTATTTAGACATTTTGTGATTTTTAAGAGAGGTTTTAGGTCAGGGTGGGCAATTATTTTCAGTGGAGGACCACTTACTGAGTTTTGGCAAGCCATCGAGGGCCACATGACAGGCAGCCAGGGGCAGATAAATATTAAATTTTCTAACTTTTTAGGGGCCCCGCAGGCCGGATAGAATGGCCTGGCAGGCTGCATCCAGCCTCTGGTCCACATTTTGCCCACCACTGTTTTAGGTACATTAAGAATAATCATTTTATATTTCTTGCCAAAAGGACAACTCATCCAGCAGTGCAGTTTAGTATTACTGAATAATTTCTGCTTCTGCACCAGTTGAACATAAATTTTTGAAACACTAACAAGTAATAATTTATTTTTCACTACCAAAATTCACTATGCTAGATCTCAACCGCCCTTCAGTTTCCCAGGAATTGATTACATGGGATTTCAACACAAATCTGATGTTTGTAGGTCTTTTACACCAACACATACCATGACAGTTTGGCAAATATTCTCAGCCAATTTATATTTAATGGTCAATTTCTTTTATTGCTTACAGAATAGGGCAAGGTGTCCCAAGTATTACACAGGAACTACTAAGTTCGGTTAATAACATGCTCCAGAAAATGCCTTCCAAATTTGTGTTTCAGTTCTAACAGCATATAGCACTGGATATATCTATCTACAGATAGATATAGATCTACATCTATATTCTCAATATCATTTTTAAAAGGCCTCCAGTTTCAAGACTGTATAGCATAACGCATTATGCAAAGTTTTGTCATCTTACAGGCAGTGATTCAAATGCCAGTTCTCTCAAGCCAAATATTGTGCCTCAGACAGACCTCTTCAAGTTGAAAGTTTGTATGTATATAGGGAGTACAATACAGACTAGTACTCAAATTATAATTTGAAATAATTCTGCAGTTAACACAGCCCCTCTGACTACTCAAACAAAAATGATGCTCTAATTCAGGGAGAGGAGACTCCTGGGAAGGAATGGCATCCACCTCACAAGGAAAGGCAAGTAAGTAGTCCCTGTTCATGGCCAGGATGGCTGATCTTCTGGACAGAGCTTTAAACCAAAATCCCTGGGGGACAGGGATACACAAATTCAAACGTGTCCAGGGACCAACATACAAATAAGCCCTGTAGCTAGGGACACTGGGAGAGCCACTTTTGTGGGAGCCGAGGGAATAGTTTTCCCATCAGTGGGGCAGGAAGACGGGCCCTCAGTAGGATGACTCAGGTGCCTATGTACTAATGCCAGGAACATAGGGAACAAGCAGGCTGAGATAATGCCTACTGGAGAGTAGGAGGGTTATGATGTAGTAGGGATTACGGAGACTTGGCGGGACTCCTAACATGACTGGAGTGTAGCTATAGAGGGCTACACCCTGCATAGAAGCAACCGGGTGGGGAAGAAAAGTGGAAGTGTGAAAGAGCAGTATACATGCTTGGAGGCCGATATTGGCTCTAAATATGGACAGCTTGAAATCCTCTGGGTTAAGTTGGAAGGGTGCGCAGCAAGAGACACGCAGCTGTAGGTGTATGCTATAGACCACCAAACCCGGGGGAGGAACTCGATCTGGAGTTCACCCGAGAGTTGACTGAGGCCACACGTGCCTGTGACATGGTTCTCATGGGCAATTTTAACTATCCAGATATCTCCTGGGAGGAAAAAACTCAGCCAAGTTAGATTGGTTGCAATCCTTCCTGACCCGTGTTGAGGAGCTCTTCCTGACTCGGGGTACATGGGCCAACCCGAGGTGACACTCTGTTAGACTTGGTCCTGGCCAAAAGTGACCAACTTGAATATAGAGGGAACTCTGGGTAACCGTGACCATGAAACCATCACGTTCACTGTCCTACATAAGGCAGACGAATCAGATAACAGGATCAAAGTCTTGGACTTAAAAAAATGCAAATTTTAACCAACTTAGGTCACTAGTAGGGCATGTGCTGCAGGACTGGGGACTGAAGGTGAAATGTGTGCACAAAAAGAGTGGTTGTTCCTTAAAGGACACGATCCTTGAAGTATAAAGGAAGTCCATTCCCATGCAGAGAAGGGCTGGGAAGCTCTCGACTAAAGAGGGAAATCACAGTCCTCTTAAAAAAGAAAGAAGCTTATAAACAGTGGAAAAACTCAGGGCAGACCCCAAGGAGGACTATTCAATGACAGCCTGCATTTGCAGGGAACTGATAAGATAGGCTAAAGCAGCAATTGAATTTAGATTAGCAACAGGAATCAAGGACAACAATAAGTCCTTCTTTAGGCACGTAAGGAACAGGAGAAAAAAAAAACAAATGGGAGTCTGAGGTCATTGCTCAACAACTTGGAAGAACTAGTTACTGATACCCAGAAGTCCTGAATGACTACCTCACCTCAGCCCTTCACTGGACCAAAGCGGTGGTGGTGGTGGTGGGGGGAAAAAAATTACACCACAGAGTAGAACATGAACACAATAGCAATAATCACCTTCCTACTATTGCCATAGAATTGGTGCATGACCAATTTAAAAAATCAGATATATACAAAGTCAGCAGAACTGGATGATCTTCATTCAAGAGTGCTGAAGGAACTGGCCAAAGTCACTGTGGAACCCATGGTGAAACTCTTCCACAACTCATGGCACTCTGGAGAAGTCCCTGAGGACTGGAAGAGGGCCAGCGTTGTGCCCATACACAAGAAGGGCAGGAGTGAGGATCCGGCTAACTATAGGCCAATCAGCCGAACTTCCATCATAGGGAAAATCTTAGAAAAGTTCATCAAAGAATCTATCTGTAATAAGCTTGCAGCAGGTAAGATTCTGAATGACAGCCAGCATGGCTTTTATCACGGGCAGGTCTTACCCAGTCACAGCAGATTAGGTTAAGGCAACTTGCCACCTGGACACAAGAGAGCAGGTTAACATTGTATACCTAGACTTCCAAAAGGCCTTTTATCTGGTATCCCATAATGTCCTCACTAGAAAACTGGAGGGTTGTGGGCTTAACTCCGAGACAGTTAGGTGGATGAGAAACTAGCTGCAGGATAGGACCCAGAGAGTCATAGTGAACTGATCTGTATCATCCTGGCGAGAAGTGGGCAGCACTTGGTCCAGTACTTTTCAACATCTTTATTAACGATTTGGATCTGGGGATGAAGAGCTCACTGGCCAAGTTTGCAGACGACACCAAGTTATGGGGTAGCGTGGTCACACTTGAAGATAGGCTACAGATACAGGCAGACCTGGACAGGCTAGCAAGTTGGATGGATCGGAACCTGGTGAAGTTCAACGTCGAGAAATGTAAAGTACTCCACCTCAGGAAGAGCAACCCCCAACACACCTACAGTCTTGGCAGCACCAAACTGACTAGCACCACGAATGAAAGGGACCTGGGGGTAATAATAGACCACAGTATGAATATGAGCCTGCAGCACAAAGCTGTAGCCAGTAGGGCAAATAATACCCTGGCATGCATCAATTGATGCATCTCCAGCAAAGCCAAGGAGATAATTCTTCCACTCTACTCAGCCCTGGTGAGACTACAGCTGGAGTACTGCATCCGGTTCTGGGCACCACACTTTAACAGGGACATGGACAAGCTTGAGAGACTCCAAAGAAGAGCCACCTACATGATCAGAGACTTGCATGGCAAGCCATATGAGGAAAGGCTGAGGGACCTGGCGCTCTTCAGCCTGAAAAAGAGAAGGCTGAGAGGTGACTTGGTAGCAGCTTACCGCTACATTAGAGAAGTACATCAAAGGCTCGGTGAACAACTGTTCACAAGGGCACCCAAGGGGAAAAATCAGTAGTGATGGCCACAAACTCCTGGAAGATCAATTCAGGCTCAACATTAGGAAAACTCTTTAATAGTTAGAGTGCCCAGACTGTGGAATAAGCTCCCTCCAGAGGTGGTGCAGTCAGCTACCCTGGAAATCTTCAAGAGGAGACTAGACAGTCACCTTGCTGGGGTCACCTAACCCCCAGTTATCTTTCCTACTTGGTGCAGGGGGCTGGACCCAATAATCTTCTGAGGTCCTTTCCGACCTTACAATCTATGAATTAACTATTACAACTTGTTTCAGTGACCACTAATTGTATTGTTTTTACCATTTTAATTTGTCCATATCACTTAATATAGGATCAGTCATTCCTCATGCAACATCATATACTTAGGACTTACGTTGTTTATCCTGGCAAAATGAATGGGACCAACAATTATCAAACGGTAGGAGACAGCATGGACAGGGTTGGGACATGTTCAGATGAGAGGATGAGCCATGTAAGAATTACCGGTCCCAATTCTTGCTAGTCTAGACAAGTTTAGAGCGTCGAGACCAAGTGATCAGGTTTACACAAAAATACATATTGTATGAGAATGTGGGCAAATCTAATGTTAATCTAAAATACATTTTTTTCCCTCTGTTATATTAAGTCTTGCGAAGGAAGTTGCATTGATGCAAGACTACATACCTTGTTAAACAATTCAGTACAAGTTCAGTGGTCTGACACAAATGAGATATTTCTTATTTCTAAGCAGTTATCTGAATCCAGCACAGATTGGAAGTGGCTAAAGCCTGTTACCATTCAACAGTTTTTAGAGGCCTATACTCACAATATAGGTGCATGTTAATATTACAAAAAAAGTGTTCATAAGATAAAATGCTTTAACCCAAGAGCATTCATTAAAGAACTTAAGGTACAGTGGACTACATCTGCTTTAATTTTGAATGACAGCATCTCTGTGGAGGTTTAATACACTTTAACTTGTATGCATATTTAATTGATGCTGCTGTTGCTTTTTGTTTTTATGTTACTCAACGTAATCTACAGAGCACCATTTCCTGACCATTGACAAAATGTTATTATGGCTGTGGCACTTAAGAGCTCTATCATTACTCAAACTAAAATATTTTGCAACTGTTTATGTTATTACTTGGAACTAGCATATCATCAGGGATCTGTGTTTTCTGCAGAAAAATGAGGACTTCCTCTTTTAATAGAGAAAAATGCAGATTTTCTCTTTTTAAAAGGAGAAAGCAATGGATTTTTCCTTGTTTACATGTACGTGGCAGCCAGGCAACAGTAGAAAGCAACTCCCTCGAAGAAATCTATGGGGGGGCCCCACAGGCTACATGGGTTTTTTTTTTTTTTGGGGTGGGGTGGGGGGGAAGGGTGACGTAGCAGGGGGACATAGGCCCCAGATTCCTACATTGCAGCAGGGTGCAGGGCTTCATTTAAGCCAGACCAGCTCTGGGCATAAGCTGCCTCCATGGCTATCACTACCAAGGCAAGATACCCCCTGCCCACCCTGCAATAGTGAGGGGCATAACTCTGTACTGCAGCTGCTTCTGCACCTTACCATGGCAGCATGGTGCTTCCTCATGTGCTAGGTTCTGGTTGTTAGGCTGGAGGAAGTTCCTCCAAAGCTGGTCCAGCCCTGCTGCAGTTCCATGCCAACTTCTGCAATTGTAGAAGTCTCGGGAGCAGATGTCCTGTTCCCATCCCCATCCCCCCCTGCCTTCCCCAATACCCATGCTCTTCCTCACATAGTGGAGAAGTAGGAGTAGCATCCTGGCTGGTAAGTCTGTGGGGAGGAAGGAGTGTGGGAGAGGAAAAGGGCATGGGGAGCAGCAGATAGAAGCCATGGTGACAGAGGGAGTGGGGCAGGGGCTTCACTGCCCTAGCTGTGCATGCAATCCCAGGGCCAGGAGCGGGACAGAGCCACAGGCAGCTCATCCAGAGGGTGCAGAAGGGTGGGAGGCTCCCTGCTGCTGCACAGACCCCCTAGGGAAGACATGGCAGGCATGAACCCCACCCCCAGATCTGTGTGCAGGGTTATCTGCCCACTGTGGGCTTGGGGCCAGGGGTTGCTCCAGCCTTTTCCTGGCAGGGGGACTGGGCCACAGCTGTGTAGCAGCAGTAGCACTTGGAGAGGTGATTACTGGGAATTTCATAAATTTTAGGTCTGGAAGGGACCTTGAAGATCATCAAGTCCAGCCCCCTGCCCTAGGGGCAGGAAGTCAGCCAAGATCAAAGGATCCCAGCAAGATAAGTATCCAAATGGGTCCAGAGTAAGTGCCTGCAGCACCACTTCTGGAGGGGTCTATTCCAGGCCTTGGGGGCTTAGACAGTAAAGAAAATTTTCCTTATGTCCAGCCTAAAACAGTCTTGGAGTTTATGACCTGGTTATCCTTCATGGTGCTCTGGTGAACAGACGTTCCTCCAGATCCTGATGCACTTATAGGCAGCCACCTGGTCTCTCCTGAGCCTCTGCTTTTCCGGGCTCAAGAGTCCCATGGCTCTCAGCCTCTCTTCATAAGGCCTATTCTCTGGCTCCGATCATGAGTGTGGCTCTCCTCTGGACTCTCTTGAGCTTCTCCACATCCTTCTTGAATTGTGGAGCCCAGAATTGGATGCAGTACTCCAGCTGCAGCCTCACCAAGGCCAAGTATAGTGGGAGGATGACATCCTAAGATTTACTTGAGAAGCATCTATTGATGCAAGCCAGAGTTTGCTTTACCAGCTGCGATGGGCAAGAAGCTGCCGGGCTGCATTCCTGGCCATATGCATGCGGCTGTGTGCATGCATGCAGTATTTGCTGGTGCCATTAATGGCTAGAGCAGCCAAAAAAGCGCCAATGACCAATCATATTAGTTTTCCTTTTACTGGTGCTGATCCAATATGCAACTTTAATCATGGAAAAAAGCAGATTGTGAGGGTTTAATCAGAGAATGTGATTTTTAAAACAGAGAAAACCAGGATCCCTGCACATCACATAAAAAACATGAGTCTCATGCACATGCATCCCACCACATGCTCATATACTGAAGGTGACCAAATTATGTGGAAAGAACACTGATGAGGCTATTACTGAGCTAAAATGACAAATGATAACTCCTCCTTTAGTTTATATGGGGGAAAATGCATTAATGTTAATGCTCACTAGAATTCTGATGACAAATGAGACAGAGCATGGACCAAACTACAGTTTGAATTGATCTATTTTGATATTATTCCATCTGTGGCCAAGACAAAAAACAAAGAAACACCCTTTTGTAGTCATACTTTCACCTGTAATTAAGGCGCTGTCTTCTCCTGCGATCTTGCATAGAATTTTTCATGTTTATCTTTTGCTTTACACCAACACAAACCTAAGTCTAAGTTATGGGCTTTTAGCCAACTGCCTTCTTGAGATGAGTCTCATAGCAGCTTTTACACAAGTCGAAAAGTTACATTTGTGTCAGAACAATTTGCGCTATTACCATTACAAGCATGGTTACTAAAACAGTAATGAAATATATTCCTCTGTCTTGTTAACTGATGGGAAGATTTCTATCCTTTGTTTATAGGAATCTTTTCTCTCTTTGTTTTTAAAGGAATTTGAAGTAAATTTCAGTGTGCCTTAAAGTTTTCTACCATCTAGATAAATTTGCTTTGGCATCATTGCTTACCACTGGCTGTGGGGAAGAAGCACAAATTTTAACATGCATTCTTCCTTTTCCCATCATTTTAAAGTTGCCTGCTATTTTTGACAGTAGACTTGCATGCAAATTAATCTTGTTTTCTCATAGTTTGCCATAGAATTAAAAGGTGCCTGTCAACAACCATATATCCCATACTATTCTTTACCTCTGATATCAGAGTTAAGTCTTCACACAACAATGTTTAGGATTCAGATCAGTAGGAATTGGGATGAGAGTTCAGTCTAAATCAAGACTCAAGAGTCACTGGAAACAAAGGGCATAGAAGGAGAGCCAATGTTTGTGTACTGTTGTTGCCCATGCCTGCCATCTAGGGCTCCAACTATAAATCCACAAAATCACCACAAGGTATTACTGCTTTCTGCAGTGCCTTGTGATGGAAGGGGAGGGTCATTTAGGAAAACACACTACAAAGACAAAACCAGATTCCACAGATCTGGACCCGGTGACCTAGCCTTTGCTGCAGGGTAACATTCTCTTCATTCATTCCACATCCCAGCTTATGGCTTCCTTAGTCTCTAAAAAATACATCTGCAAGTAACAGTGGGTGAGAATATAGTTGCTATTAAGAATACTTACTTTGCTAAGTTCTAATCACAATTGTGTTTTGGACGCAAAAGAAAGTCTTCCTTATCTGATAAAAAAATGTACTCAATAAAAAAAGAAATGAAAAGAACAAGTTGAGCCTGCTAGGATAATATATGGCAGTGGTTCTCAACTGTGATGTTACACACCAACCCTCTATTACTTTTTGGAACCTTAGGGCAAACAAATTAAACTGGAATTTAAGTTTTCCAATGGTACCATGTAAGGTCCTACTCTGCCCCTATTCTGGCCCCACCTTAGCCCCTGGTGCATCTCTGAAGAGGCAAGTGTGGCTCTCAACACCACAGCTGCTCCTCTAGCAACTTGTATGCTGGTGACCAGAACCAAATGCATCCATGGCACCTCCTGCCAGCCCTAGGAGCATGGGAGCATCAGGGGAATAACTAAGCAGAAAAGTGCAACTCATGTCCGTCCATGCATATGCACAGCAGAGCACACTGCTCAGGGGCAGCCAGGATGGAGGCTGTTTGTCTGCAGTACACTGGGGGTGCCTGTACCGACCAGAAGGAGGAAGGATTGCTTTCCTCGTGGCATATGGATTAGGTGCTATGGCACCCTTGGAAGAATCATACATGTAAGGAATGCTGCGTATCATCTCAGGCCTGTGTTGATAGTTAAGAGGGTGTGTTTTTTGAATCCAAGCTAGTTTAATACAACTGAAAAGTCCTCTCAGTGTCCCTTAAAAGACATGCTAACGTGTATAAAACTACAACCTGGTCAGCTAACAACATGAAAGAGGTGTACTAGTTATACCACTTAACTATACAGACAGAGTTAAGTACCCCCACTACAGTGTTAGTAATACTGGTATAACATATTTCTTTATGGGCAAGGACAAGCCCATATGTAGGGACATGCCAAAATCATGATTGCGTGAAAACCATGATTTCAGGCAAGCTCCACCAAAAAGCGTGGGCTCTGTGCTTTTAGTAAGTTTCCTGGAAAAACAAAAATGAAAAAGCCCCCCAGCAACAACTTATTGAAAATAAAATGCTGGCTGTTTCTTCAAGCCACAGGATCCAGCTGTTCTCATGGCCACAGCTGCACAGCTGTGCAGTCCACCATGGGGAGAAAGGAGAAGAGCTGTTGAAATAGCAAGACAGTTAACACTCATGCCCCTCACAGCCACTCAGCAGTGAAGGGTAGGGCCACTGGGGCCCTTTGATCAATCGGAGGCCTGTCATTTGGGGGGGGGGGGGGGACGGGATGGGGGGACAGACCAGTTCCACCCATGAAACTGACTGCTGGCCCTGCAATTTGCATGCAAAATTGACCAGTTGATTTCAGTTAGATCCCTACCCATACCGTACCTGTACACAGGTATAATCATGTAACCAAGGTCAGGTCACAGCTTTACATATTCCTTAAGATTCAGGTTATGGTATCACGATGGCTTTTATAGTCATACTAAAACTCAAGTAAAAAAAAATACCAAAACCTCTCTTTACATCTCTATCAGCATAGCTATGCCAGAAAACTTCGTAGCAAAGACCAAACCTATGAATTCCACAGTGTGGATAAGTTTCTGACTTCCAGGCAAGTTAATTGGTAATGGCCATCTCTTAACTTACTGCAACTGAAAAGACTTAAAGATGCAATGCTAGTTGGCTACATTGTATACTTTGTTCCCAGTCATAATCTTCATTATTTTGTTGCCCTGGGGAAATGGTCTGGTACCCAGTTAGGCATCAGCAGCTTAACAGCTCATGCTAATTGTGTCAAGCAGCCCCCATGTATGATAAGTTTTCTCTTAACATTCCCTTCTTCAGAAGACAGCAACAAATATCACTAGGTGGATCCTACTGAACCCAAAATACTTCACTTGAAATGCTATGGATTCATACTTTTCCCCAATCCTGACTGGATTCCTGGTCGACTATTTCAGAGGGCCACACTGGGCAGAGTGCATCTTATCTCAAGGCCCCTAGCTCTGGGTTAACCTATAGGTCTAGCCCAGAGCTGCAGGCACACGGCTTTCAGTGTTTCCAACTCTGCAGTCAGATAAGGCAGTGATGCTCACAGTTTTGGCCCCACAGGCCAGATGACATGATACTAGGGGCCATATCTGATTTACAGGCCACAGGTTGAACACTCCTGAGCTAGAGGATGGAGAAGTGTGCATGGGGGTGGGCGGGTATCTAGGTTACCACAGCAGTCATGGCAGAATTTCCAGATTTTTGGTCCTGAAATCTTCTTAGGCCAAATCCAACCAGGGCCTGGAAATCCTGGTGTGAACACCTAAGAGCTGCATAAGCAGTTATCCAATAAAATATCAATCTAAAGCTATTTGCATAACATGCCACTGTTCAAACTAAGCAGCCAGGGGCTGCATAACACAGAGGCCACATTCGTTTGGGCTCCAGACACCCCTACCCCAACATGCAGTTGCCCCCACCCTCTGCTCCCTGGCTACAGATTTCCCCACTATTCTAGTCTTTGTCATGCCCCACTGCTTTTGGGGCAAGAGCAGAAGTCAAGGCAGAAGGAGGGAGAACACCAGATATCCCAGCTGCTACTGCAGCTGTAGAGATGGGGAGAGTGGCAGCAGCAGCTGGGGTCTCTGGTCCAGGGGGATGGGAGTCCAGGGGCTGCAAATGAACCCCTTGCAGCCCATGGGCCACCAGTTGGGCAGTCCTGGTTTACTGCATAAAGACTGGTGCTTTTGCTAGCATGAGTAGGGATTTAAAAATGCAGTAGCTAGCATGGTGTAAAAAACAACACCCCCCCCACCCCATAAAACAGAGGTTTGTCTACATTCTTGTAAGAGAATGTATATTGTTTTAACTCTTCAAGTATAAAAAAAAATGCTTTCCAAACAAAATCACTACTTCAAATAGCTACATGTAGATTAATGATATTGTCTAGAATGTCCCTATTGAGCCATCTGACAAAGCAAGTTGTTGCTTCTTAAAGCTTAAGCCTCTCTGAATTCATTAGTGTCACTGTGCCCTGCTTTCTGCCTGACTTTAGTCTAACACTGCTAACTACTCTATCTGAACTAAACTGTGTTTGGGATGACAAAGGTAAACTACATTCCCCCGCACCCCAAAATTGCTAAATCAGCCTGGAATTCTCTTAGAGAAACTTGAAAGCTCATATACTGATGAATTTAAAAATAAATAAATAAATAAATAAATAAAAGATAGAAAGAAGAGGAAGTTTCATACATCTCACCCTATTCTCCACTGCTGAGACACCAGTCCTCTACCAACTACACTAAACACTACTTTTGCCTTGGCTTAAAGAGAGAGAGATGCTTTCCCTCCATCTCCCCCTTCCTCAACTGACTTGATAGCTTTACTGAATGCTAGGGGTGCAACAACAGAGATTTTTTGAGGACATCACAGTTGTGTTATATTAGGTACAGGGTTGCTTGCATTTTATTGCAAATGTGTTTAAAACACTTTTTCTTGGGTAACTACTATATAGACATTGGGATTGAAAGGTGTTGTTTAATTGGCTAAGCTAGCTGGCCTAGAAAAAAAACAAGCATATTGGCAGTAGTTTACCTTAAACTGCAACTTGTCAGAGAGATGCCATGCAAGTCACTATGATTCACTGATGAGCAGTATTAGAAGGAAGGAAGGAAGGAAGGAAGCTGGTACATCCTACCAGTGATGCAAGTTTTTCCTGAAACCACAAGCCACAGCTCTGGTAAAGACTGTGGTCCTCTCTGCCCACAGGAGCCAGAGTGGATAAATCAGTTTTCTTTTATATTTGTTAAAATGTAAAATTATTACAACATACACTGAAGAAAACATATGCTATAAGTTATTATTATAACAATTTCGACTAAATAAAACATTCAAACGGTATACGTTTGTTGCTGAAGTTTAAAGAAAGCCAAACCACTGAGCTGAAGGACATCAATGGCTGAGTGCCTGGAATCATTTTGTAGAAAAGCAGCTTCAGAAAGCAGTTGCTTCTTTGGAAGGTACAGAGAAAAATAGTTTCCTTTATCTGATTAATTCATTTTACTCTAAACTGTAAAGCCAACTGGGAGTTGAAATAGCTCATTTTTATTTGCATGAATGAAAGATTTGTGTGTGAAGATGAGAACTACTAGTTCTCAGATCTTGAAGGATATAGGTTTACCAAAGGTAGAGGCTGATTAGTCTGGCAGAGTCTCTCTTTAATGTAATAACTGTCTGTTTTGTAGACAAGGGAAATGGATCAAATCTATCCAGGCTTCAATAAAGCATACGTTGCATCACAACAAGGAAAATAAATTAAGTTGAAAGAATGTGGATTACTGCAAGAACTGTAAGGTTGGCAAGAAAGTGATTAAAGAAGGCACTCGATTAGAGAGAATATAATAGTGCAGTTCTCTAGAATTAGTTTTTGGACCAGTCTGATTTAATATTTTCATTAATGATCTTTGTACATGACATAGGAGCACAGTAATAAAGTTCGGTAATGACAAATTAATCAAACATTGCCAATACAAAAGAGAATAATAATAATATCATAAAGGAAAAACTGGATTATCTTGAAGAATAAAAAAATAAAAATGGGATGTTTGATACTATGACATGCATAGTCATACACTCAGAGACTAAAAAGAACGCATGCTATGAACTAGCAGCTCACTCACTGGAAACGGCAGAAGAGAAAAAACACCAGGGTGGAGCTGTCAATTCCAGGATAACTATGACCTACCAAAATGACACAGGTATGATAAAGGCAAATGCAATCCTAAAATGTATTACGTGAGGTATATCCTGTAGAGCTGGGTAAGCATGAATGTAATCGTACAAGACACTGAAGAGAGATGTCCTGTGAGAACTGCATATAATGCTGGTTCCTCATGTTCAAGAAAGCTGAATTCAAACTTGAACAGGTATAGAAAAGGGCTACTAGGATGACCAGGGGAATGTACAAAGAAAAAAAAGTTAGGTCTCAAACACCAAGAGGAAATACTGCTTTCTAAATACAACTAAGGGGTTAACACCAGGAAAAAATGCTATTTAAAAGACAATATTGACGCAGAACAAATGAATATGTAATACTGTATTATGCACGCTGTGAACAAGTTTAGGAGTAGAAATTAAAAGGTTTGACCATTGTCAGAATCTGGGAAAGCAAAAGCAATTCTATGTTCAAGTTCTATCTTGAGACTGTTCAACTTAGGCAGTCATGTCATATAATCTCTTTCGGGTCATAAGCAGGGACTGGACTTGACCCTGGAGCTCCTTCCAGTCCTTATTATAGCACCTAGAAGTTACTAGCTCATAACTGTTGACAGTACTACGTTTAATACGTTAGCTTTAAATGCAGGATGTTTTGATTAAAGGTATAAATTAAAACTTGAAGGGTACAAATTGAAAAACATCAATGAATTCTGCTTTCCAGTCAAATGCAGCTTGATGAAGGCCATGAAAAAAAATCTATACCATGCAAGACTAGTCTAACAAAAAAAAAAAAAAAGTGAGACCTAAAAACTCAAGTAAATGTACTTGTAAATTTGGGCATGGAGGATGCATTCTTCTGCTTAACAGAAAGCAAACCAAGTTTAAGTACAAGTTAACATATCTTAATTGTTATCAACCAATGGGAATCAACTTTTATTTACTAAAAGAACTGAAGAATAAAACTACAAATTAAAATCAGTAATTTAAAGCAGAGCTGCCTATTTGCCAATTTAAATTATGACTAAACTGGCAATTAAAATCACTCCTTTCTGCTATGAATGTCTGTAAAGCAGGAGTCAGCAATCCTATGGCCAAGGGCTGCAGAGCCTTCAGAGATCTGGCCACAGCTAGGCACCAGGAGCTTCAACCTGGGGGGAGCTCTGTCCATATGCCACTGCAGCCAGGTGCCAGCAGAGGTGGCCAGGTCCAAGCTGGATCATTCCACACCCTAGATCAGTGGTTCTCAACCTTTTTTGTACCAGGACTCAATATTCAACATCAACGGCCAGTCCACACCCAGTGCCCCTTATTCCCAACCCGCTACCCCCACACCCAGACCCCAGTCCCTCAGTGTGTGGGGCAGGGTGGGGGTGTGCGTGAGGCATGGGTCCCACCCCCCAAGTAGCCTAAACTGATCTCTACACCAGAAGCAGACTGCTTGTAGCAGGAAACTGGCAAAAACTTCAAGAGAAGTATTTCGCAAATACCCTTGCTTCACATCAGAGGTACAGGAAATTTAAGATGAAACTCACTTTCCCCTCACATATGATATGTTGATGGAGCAAAACATTTTAAAGGAGCTAAAACATATTAAAGCCACTTTAGCTGAACCAACAAGTGGCTTAAGCAGAACACAGTAAACAGAATCAACCATGAGTTACTTGTGTGCTCTTTCCTTGAAAAAGAATGAAAAAAAAAGGGGGGGAGAAAAAACAAGATGGAAAAAGCTTCAGATGGTTTCCAGGACAAGAGGAAAGCAGCAAGGAAAAACAATGACACTTATGCAATGCATTCTTCAAGAAAAGCAGGGAAAGGGAAGTGAAAGAAAAGCTAGAGCCCTCTGCTGCTTTTCCTAATAGACAGGGAGCAAGAACCAAACTTGTCCACATGAAAGACCTGCTAATGTGGGCAAGTAGCCCCACACAAAAGGCTGAGTCACAGAAAACTAGGGCTGGAAGGTACCTCTAGTTCAACTCTTGCCTGAGGCAACATAATCCCTATCCAAACCATCCCATACAGCCATAATCTAGTCTCTTTATAAGACTACCTGCATCCTTGATGCAACATAGACCTAACACCTTAACTTGCCTCAGGTAAGGCAGGAGAACCATAGCAACCTCCACAGTCTGCCAGTCTGACCAAAGGATAGAATTCCTTCTTGACCCCAAATAAGACAAGCAGTCTGACCCTGAGCAGAGGAGCAAGACCCGCTAGCCAAGAACCTCCAGCTTCACTCCTAAGCAGGAGAATCAACACACCCCAGTTGAAGTCTCTGGGGAGGCTTAAAAACACCTTGACATAAAAAAGGGGGGTGGGTGGAGGGGAGCGTGCAGAAGCAACCATCAAAGCTCAGAAGCATACACAATACCCCTGGTAGAAAACAGGCATAGCTACACCTAGATCTTCCCAGCCAGTGGCTGTCCAATCTCTTGTTGAACACCTCCAGAGATAGAGAGTTCACAACTTCTCTAGGCAGTCTACTCTATGGCCTCACTATTCACACAATGAAGAAGTTTTCCCAGATATCCTATCTAAATTTACTTTGCTGCAACTTCAAGCCATTGGTCCGTGTCCTCCTCTCTGCAGCAGGCAAGAAAAGGCGCTTTTCCTCTTATTTACCCATCAGTGAAAAAAAGTTGCAGAACAGGGTGAGCACTCAATTCCTTAATATAGGGAGAAGGGGCAGAGCATGAGAATTCAGAAACAGGGAGGTGTGCTCGCACACATGTATGTGAGTGTAAGTATAAAAATAGCTGAGATTACATGAAGCAGAGAAGTTAATACCAACATGTGGGTATTTGTGACCAGGACATCTTACGTACGCAAGACTAACTGAAGTATTTCCAGGACAATTTCCACTGCTCCTCCCTTCATTACAACCAAATGACAGACACCTTTAAAACCAAATTAAATACTTGACAACAACTCTTGCAAGCCAAACACTGAAGCACTAGAAGCTTTTAAGTAAAACTGACTTAACTCTCTCCAAGTTGAGGAGAAATGAAACAAGGCACAGTGAAAAGTCAAATTATCTAAACTGATTACTTAAAATTGAATTAAAGCCTGTAACTGAAGCGTTATAGACAGATTAACACCAGCAGAGCCAACTCCAAAACAGAGGTGTGTGAGTGGCCTTTATAAGAAACTACTTTTAAAATCAGGGTACTATTGACACTTCCTTCTCCCCTAAACATCTTATTATGATGATCATCAGATTATTACAAAGATCATCTAAGCTTGATAAAATTAAACTATTAGAAAGGGGGACACACACACCCTCTTTCTATCCTATTCTGGGCCCAGTTAATTTACTTGGAACATGTGGTAGCACTTAACAGATTGTTAATTTCCCATTTGTTTATTTCACAGGGTAACTCTTACCAGGCCCATACTGCTATAAAATAAAAATAAATAAATGATAAGAACAGATGCACACAGAGCTATCTTTAACTCACTATTTTTGAACTAGCAAGATGATTGCAGTCTCTAAGGAGTCTTAATCCGCCTGGTTAAAACCAGTATGTTGATGGGAAGAAGAGGAGAGTTAAATCAAGCAGCTTGAGCCAAAGAAAGCAAACAGAGCAGATCAAGTAATTTGCAAGCTAACTTGATTCCAACCCTGAGAAAGCAGATTCCAACCCTGTATTCAGAGTGGTTTATGGACACCCCTGACACATGCCCATTTTGTGAACAGATCAAGACCCTGGCACACGCCTACCTAGAGTGCACCAGGTGACACCTCCTTCACTGCCTCCTCCAGAACCTCAGCAGCAAGGTTGCATGACCCCCTAAACCTTTTTGTTTATGCACACCCCTCTGCAGCCCCACCAAATCCCAGGACCTCCTGGTCAACCACTTTCCTGCCCATGCAAAACAAACCAACTGTCTGAAAAGAAAGGAGACTCTGGCTGGCAGGACCCCAGGGTACTGTGAGGCTGCTTTCCCATCTCCCGTCCATTCACATCTCCAGGCCACCAGGCAGCGTCCACTGGCTTCATGGGCTTGTTCAAGGGCCAGCGGGCGCTGTCCAGGGCGCTTTGCTCGGTGCCCTATTGAGTGTGCTCATTTTGAACCTATTACCCTCACCCCGTCCCTGTTTTTCTTTAATTTGTCACAAAGAAAGAACTGTTACACTCTCAGTAGACCCCTCCTTAAGGAAAGCTTCCAGTTTGACTTTGCAGGCCATGGCCCACGCTCCAGTGAGGCATAACAAATAAGCCCCCATGAGGAAGCTAGGGGCTGGGCATTCGGCAACTGCAATGGCATGCCCAGCGAGAACCTCTTCCCCGGGCTCAGGTGCCCTTTGTCAGCTCCATGAAAGCACTTGCTAGCGCAGACTGGCCCCGGCTGTTTTGCTCGGAGGCAACCAAGGCAGGGTGACGGCCGACCGGCTCTGAGGAGGGCGCCTGCGCCTCGCACTGCGGCCGGGAGCGCCCCTGCCCTCTCCAGTCCCCTCGGAGCAGGAGCAGGCGCAGGCAGAAGGGAGCCGTCGCGGCCTCCGGGGCAGGGAGCGACCGCGCGGCCAGGCCGCATCGGGCTGCGCTGAAGAGCGGAAGCTCCAAGGCAGGGCTTAGAAACACGGGAGCCCGCCACCGCCTCGGGGAGGGGCCGGTCTCTTTCCCGAGGGAATGAAGCGCCCTCCCGGCAGCGCCCGGAGAGGCGGGGGGCGGAGATGGCGGCTCCCGCAGCCCGGACCCGACTCCCGCACTCACCCACTGCTCATGGTCCCGCGCGGCTGCGGACCGGGCCGAGGCGGAGGCAGAGGCGCTGTGCGTGGCCCTCCCCTCCGCCGAGCCTGCGCCATTCAAACCGCGCCGCGCTGCATGCTGGGCTGAGCCGGGCCGGGCCAGGGCGACCTCTGGCTGCAGCTCCGGGAACTGCGCCCCTGCCGCACCCCGCTCGGCCGCGGTGCTTCCTCTTCCCTGTTTTCCACCGGCGTCACAGCGCCGGGGAGCCTACTGGTTGCCTCACAAGCGCGGGGCGAGAAACGGCGTATTCCTCCTATGCCCCCCGCCCCGCCCCTGCCGTTGCGGCCCCGCTCCCAGCCCAGCCGAGTCGGGGGGAAAATCGCTGCAACCGCTTGTTAGGAGACCGCCCCACCTTCCCTTACTCTAACGGCCCGTAGCGCTCACAGGCCGGTTGGTTCAGTTCCCGCGTGGCCTCTGTAATACTTTATGCCCTTGCCATCCGCACAATATTACACGTTCTCCTTGTTAAAAGGTTTACTCACATATCTACACCAGTAAAAGTCCTAGTGTAGCCACAGGTCTGTGAGCAAAACAAGGCCTTTGGTTACACAAGTAATCCTGTTTAGACACTTGGCATGTGCTGTCACAGTGGTGCAGGGTGGGTGGCATGGCCAGGCCGTGGGCTGGATCCAGCTGTGCTCCCATTGACCCTGGCCCAACTCTGTGCACCCAAATCAGGGCCTGGCCTGCCCTGCCCTGGTCCCTGGTGCTCAGGAACACACCATCCAGTTCATGTGGCTCGTCACGGATCCAGACATTTGGCATCGGGATCAGCACAAAAGTTACCACAGTTCCCCTGCCACTAAATCTCTGCCCCCAGGGGGAACCTGACAGGCCAGAAGACGTGATTCCTAGGGCTGTGCAAAGTTTCGCCGGCTGTTTCGTTTTGATGCTGTTTGGACTCATTTCAAGCTCTAAACTGTGAAATTGAAACAAAATAAAGGGCTTCAAAACAGCTTCCAAATGAAACAAGGCCAGCTGAAACGTTTTGAAACATTTCGAGTTTTGAAGCAGCAGCCAGGTGCTGGGAGGTAGGGGAGAGCCAGAGCTGCCTCTAACTAGCTCTGCACCCTCATGTGGCTCAGCTCAGCAGGGAGCATAGCCATGGCTCTCCCTGCCTCCCACTGCCAGGCTGCCCCCTGATCCGCTCCACCAGCTCCATGGAGCTCAGCTTGGTGGCGGGAGGCGGGGAGAGCAGGCACTGCACTCCACCTCCCACCACTGGGATGAGCTCCACGGGACTGGGAGCTGCTGGGTGCTGAGCCCAGTAGAGGGAGGCACGCAGCTCCGGGGCTGTGCACCGCCTTGCTTCACTGGGCTCAGCTCCCAGCCCTGATGCCAGGCAGCAGTGGCAGCCTCCCACCTGCATTGTTTTGATGAAACGAAACAGAACGGTGCTTTCGAAACTAAACAAAACTCAAAATGAAACACTGTTCTGTCGAAACGTTGAGAGAGATGTTGAAGTGGAACGGTGCTGTTTTGCACAGCCCTAATGATTCCATGGGCTGGATCTGGCCTTCAGGCCAGCAGTTGAGTACCGCTTTGATATCACATCATAAATCTATATTATTGTTAGAAATGGAATATTGTTAGAAATGGAGTATTGTTAGAAATGCACAGCTTGCATCTTGCACCTGATAAGAAAGAAACACTGCCAAGGACTTTTTTCCTTGCCCAGCCTTGCCACAGCTTTTCTTATACTAAATCGCAGACTCTCCCCCAGCTTCTCCCTAGCCTTTCTCATGCAGATTACAGAAGCTGGAATTCAACTGACTGTGTCCTTGAAAGGGGGGGTGTTTAAACTCTTGGTGACCTATAGTACTCTCTGAGCATGCTTAATTAGCTGATGCATATTTACCTCTCCGCCCTGCATACTTAAGTAGTTAATTATAATATACATGCGATGTATGTAGTGATGTAACCACATGTATGCTTGTATGAAACGGAAGTGAGCTGTAAGAGTTCCTGTTTCTGCACACGTGCCCAGGAGGAAAAAGATAAATACAGCCTGCAAAATTCCTTGGTGGGTTCAGAGTAATCTGAGTTTTTGATTCTGCTCTGACCCTATTTGCAAATACACCTTCTGTGCCATCTAATGAGTGTGTGTCTGTGATTTTAGTGGCCTCCAGAGAAACGAACCGCTTTTAAGCATCATTATGATTTCATTAGGAATGGAATACCAGCAAATCCTTCCTAGTGTAGACAAAGCCTTTTTTAGTCTTTTTCCAATTAAAACCTTGTGATTTCTGGGAAACAAGACTTAAAACAAACCTCCATCCCAGTGGTGCAACCTCTGGCCACAGGCCAGATCTGGTGTGGCCTATGGAGCCAAAACATTTGGTCCATGGGGCTCCCCACAGATCCAGAAATTTAAGAAGAGGGGAGCAGTGGCAATTAACAAAGCCACTACTGCCCTGCCACCAAATTTCCAAGCCCTGCAGGACAGATGACAGGGCCCCATGCGCCAGATTGGGTCAGCATGCAGAACTGGAGTGGCAGGCCTGATCTGGTGTGCACAGGGCCAGGACAGTGGACCTGATCCAGCTTGCATGGGGCTGGGACAACATGCTGGATAGCATTGGCTTGGGCACATGGACCAATTCTGTTCACCAGATCTGGCCCTCATAAGCAAGGGACGGACATTCAAATAGCCGGAGCCTGAATTGATTCAATCTTTTCAGGTTAGTCTAATCTGCCTAGATTGAGTCACTTCGCAAATGTACAGACATTCTGTCCGGACTGAGGAAATGCAGGCACATGCCTGCAGTTGCTCAGGCTAAGTGATGGGGGGTGCTAGAGCAGCCCTCAGGTGCAGGGAAGCTGGACGGGGGGGAGCGGGGGGGCATGGCCAGCTCCAGCAGTAGCCTGAGATGAACTGGCCAGGGTGGGGTTTAATTCCTTGCTCCCTGTCCTACCAGCATGGACATGGCCTGAGGTCTGCCTGGCGCTCTCCCCCATCACTGCTGCAGCAAAATGCTGGCCAGCATGGCCCCTGAGGCACGGGAGGGAGGGAGCAGGGTCATTCCCTCCTCTAGGCCCACTGTCCCCAGGGGATCGCAGTGGGGTCTGCCTGTTCCAACCACCACCAGCCCCATGGAGCTGCCTGTTCCAACCACCACCAGCCCCATGGAGCTCAGCTTGGTGGCGGGAGGCGGGCAGAGCCGGCACTGTACTCCACCTCCAAGGTGCTCTGTGCATGGGGCAAGATAAGCGGCCAGATAAGCCTGCTCCTGTCTGCTCTGCCAGACATGGAAGGGAGGGGGAATAACCCCCCTCCTTGCTCTCTTGCCTAACGGGCCCTACCAGATGGCCTCTGGCTGTGCCCTTGGCCCTGTCACTGGAGTGGCGAGGGGACAGGGCCCTGATGTCTGGACAGCGTGAGTCTGTTCCTGGTGGGGGGCTGCAAGCAGGGGTCAGCACTGCTATGGACTGCAGTGAGTGATGGCACCGGGCCTCGGAGGGAGCCATCTGCCCTACCCCAGCACCACTGTTACCATTCATCTACAGCAGCTTTCCTCACCCTGCCTCCCCCCCACAGCAGACCCCCTAACCCCCACTTGCCCCCTCGGGAAGAGGCTCGCACTCTGGGACACCATGACAGTGAGGTAAAAAAAACTCTCTCTCGGTTCGTTTTCTTTGGAGGCTCATTGAATAACAAATCCTTAGGCACACATTGTTGGTGAGACAAAAGGTATATATTTGCAAATAGGGTCAGAGGGAGAAGACAAAAGATCAAAACCCTCTGCCCCCCAGCACAATCATTAGCAGGCTTTTATCCCCTCTCTTCTGGCACGTGTACAGAAACAGGAACTCTTACAACTCATTTCCGGTTCATACAAACATGCATGAGAATACGTCAGATCATGCATCCCATGTGTATTATAATTAACTACTTAAGTATGCGGGGCGGATAGGCTTAATATGTATTAGGTTATTACGCGTGCTCAAAAGGGACTCAAGGTTACTCAAGGTTCAACCTGAAGGCTAAAATGGCAATTATTCTTATCTTAGCCTAAGAACCGTAGGAGCCATGAAAGAAAGTGTGATTTAGTGTAACAAAGAGATAGTAAATTGCAGAACAAAGAGAGCTCTTGGAGTTTTTCCTTCAGTTTCCAACCCCCCCTTCCCTCTCTCATTAAGGAGACAAGGAGGGCTGGCAGCCGTGCTTATTCAAAGGACAACACTATTGATGGGAGCTAACAGCTATTGATAATGCATTTTTAATAATATTTCTAACAATATTCCCCCCTCAAGATGCTTTCTGATCTTTACTTCATTTGGGCATATCAAGATAATTACGAGGAATTTTTCTGAGGACCATGACTTTTGCTACAGTCTGTGCTTTTAGAGGGACTGCTGCAACCTGCATTCCTTCTACTGTGGTGGTTATCAATCTAGTAAGACAAGGAATGAGACAAGGGATAAAAATCAAACCAGTTAGAGCACACAAAAGCACAAACCCTACTTTTTTCCACCAGGGTCCTCCAAATAATTGAAACCACCAGTCCTTATTCCATGTAGTTTCCCACGTTTGTATTGGTACATGGGCTATTTTCCTAATCTCTTTGGCAATCTCTAAGACCACCTTCCCGTTATTATCTATTTGGAGGCAACAATTAGAAAGGTTGAACTTTCCACAGACTCCGCCATCCTCTGCGAGTAAATAGTCTAAAGCCATTCGATTTTGGTATATGGCTTCCCTCATCTGAGAACTTTGTCGAGCCAGCAACTCGAGAGCAGTGGCGGTCTGGTTAGTAATTACTTCCAAGACTGCCTGCAACCGGATGATTCTATTTAGCATATATATTGGTGTCTGGTAGCCCCAACTCCCATCATTAGCCCATGTAGCTGGTCCATAATACTCAATAATCCTCTGAGGAGGCCACTCATCCTCCTTCCACTTTTGGGAGCCACCCTGTGTCAAACTTACATCAATACTTCTCTTGGCCCTGTTCCAATCATCATACAAAGAGACTCCTAGCTTATTTCCAACCTCAGATGGTAACAAAAAGAAAGATGGTACAATTACTCCAATATAGCAGGTTCCCGTCCACCCTCGTGGTAGGACCGTATAGGCACGCTTTTCACAAATCCAATAATGTCCTTTTAGGGCCCTGTGTTCCCCTCCCAAGGCTAGGGGGTCACGGCTGTGGAAAAGAAGGGGATAGTATTTGGTGCCCTTATGCCCTAAAGGGCCAGTGTGATAGTTACTCAGTTTAAACTGACATTTCCATACGCCATCTTTATCCCTATACTCGCACTTGGTTATTTCATTTGTGTCATTCAAGGCACTCCAATATGCATTAAACCTTGCCACTGTGCCATTCAGGTGTGCCCATTGCCACTTATAAATGTAGGTAAATCGTTCGCCTCGGGTCTTTTCATATGCCTGACATCTGGTAGGGTCAGGATCGAAAGGTAATATTCTTGTCCTTTTAAGATTTTGCATCTGTGTGGAGATTGGGAGCCTAATGGCAGCAGAATTCCATTGATCAGCATACCTGCTGCATACTCGGGCCCATTTTAATGTCCATGTACACTGACTATGTCCTAACCTCCTTCCTGTACCATTACTGCTAATACAGTACTCTCCCAATGCCACTTGGGAAAGATCCCAGCTGTGGTTCTCATCCCATTCTTGACCAGTACTCTTAACATCTGCTTTGTCACTGACTAACCATTTTGGGGCCAAAGGAAAAGCCCTCCAAGGCCACTGTTCTCCGGCCTCTCGGAGCCCCCCACAGGCCCAGCAGTTGGTAAGATTAAAAGTACTTGCAATCCTCTCCATCATATCAACATACAAATTTGTCCCTGGGGGAGTAATTTGGGAAAGCGGGGGCATAGGCCAGTGGCTAAGGCTATGCAATCCTGCTTCTTTCATTATGCAGATAACAACAAGGCACATTATAATTCCCACCATATTTTCCCTTTTACTTTCTGGACTAATTTTCTGAACTTTGATTAAGCCGTCTCAGGCGCACTTGGAGATCACCAGTAGGTTCACAGCTCCACTTGCTGGCTTCTTGTTCCGAAGACGACTCAGCTTCCGGAGTGAGTTCATCTTGGGAGTTGTTGTCCTCTGACGCTTGTGGATGTCGTTTCACACGGGTATGGTGTATCCAACGGTCATGGCCAGCGATCTTTACAGCGGTGTGGGTTGTTAGAAGTACCTGGAAAGGGCCACTCCACCTCTCAGTCAGAGGTTCCTTTTTCCACCGCTGCACCAAGACCCAGTCTCCCGGGGAGAAGTCATGTACCGGTACGTCTAAAGGCAGGCGCTGAAAGGAGGCTGCATACCTGTGAAGAGAAAACAAGACAGACTGCAAAGCAATAACGTACATATGAAGCTCACTATTACCTAATTCAAAAGTTACATTCTCTTGCATCCCAGGAGGTAAGACTCGAGGCGGCTTGCCAAACATAATTTTATATGGGGTCAATTTAAGGCCCCGTCGGGGAGTGTTTTGAATGCAAGTAAGGGCGAGCGGCAATGCTTGAGGCCACTTAAGACGTGTTTCAATACAGATTTTGGTGAGCAAAGTCTTTAAAGTCCTATTCATACGTTCCACTTGTCCTGAACTCTGTGGTCTCCATGGTGTGTGTAATTTCCAAGTAACCTTGAGAGTTTGCGCGACTCCTTGAACCACTTTTCCCACGAAGTGTTGTCCCTGATCCGACTCAATGGACTCAGGCAGGGAATACCGTGGAATGATCTCCTGCAACAAATACTTCACTACTGTAGCCGCAGTGGCAGTCCTGGTGGGCCAGGCCTCGACCCAACCAGAGAGCTGGTCTACCATGACAAGTAAAAACCCGTGATGTCCGGACCGTGGGAGCTCGGCAAAATCAATCTGCCATGCTTGTCCAGGGTACGCTGCCCAGGGTCTACCTCCCATTGGCACAGGGGGTTTCCTTCGGGGGTTTACTTTCTGGCATGTGATGCACTTGGTAGCAATGCGCTGAGCTTCTACATATAGCCCTGGAGCTACTGCTTGGCGAATCACTAGATCACCCATGGCCAAACCTCCCATATGGGTTCTTGCATGGAGCTGTTGCAGCACCTCCCGAAGCAATGGCCTGGGTATCATGACTTTCCCTCCTGGTACTATCCACCACCCCTGGGAGTTCTTTTCTGCACAAGCTCTTTGTGCAAATTTATCTTCTTCAGGGGAATACTGTGGGACTAAATCTTGGATGTCTGGCCATATGGCATGGGACATGGCCTGCTTGGATACCTCCTCCGCTTCTCCCCCAATAAATGCAGCTTCCTTTGCTGCTGAATCAGCCTTTGCATTTCCAAGCTTATGCTTTTCCTCAGCAGCCTTCCCATGGGCCCGCACATGAATGACTGCTACCTCTTTAGGCTGGTGGAGTGCCTCTAGTAGCTTGATAATCTGGGGGCCATTAGCAATTTTATTCCCAGAGGCCGTAATAAAACCCCTTTCTTTCCACAATAGTCCGTGTGCATGGACTGTAGAAAAAGCATAGCGAGAGTCAGTGTATATATTAACCCGCTGGTCTGTCCCCAGCTGTAATGCTCGGGTGAGCGCAGTGAGTTCTGCGGCCTGTGCCGACCATGAGCTCGGCAATGACTCCCTCCATACTACCTTATCCAAGGTTACCACTGCACATCCTGTTCGTCTTTTTCCATCGATGACAGAGCTGGAGCCGTCTACGAAGTATTCAACATCTGGGTCCTCAATTGGGTCCTCAGCAAGATCAGGTCGCACCTGTGTGGTTTGATTTAGGACCTCAAGGCAGTCATGCATCGGTTTCCCTGGCTCCGGCAGCAAGGTTGCAGGGTTTAAGGCTGTAGTATGTTTGAAAGTAAGTCCTGGATTAGAGAGCAAAAATATTTCATACCGTGATTGTCTGGAGGGGTTAAGAAATTTCCCTCCCTCAGTCCCTAGGATCTGGGGAACTCCATGAGGAGTGAGTATTTCCATATCCGCACCCATGACTATCTTCTGGGCTTCTTCAACAACCACTGCTGTGGCTGCCACAGCCCGAAGACAGGCTGGCCACCCGAGTGCCACTGGATCTAGAACCTTTGAGTAATATCCCACGGGTCTCCAGGTCGGGCCCGATGGCTGTGTCAGCACCCCTGATGCGACCCCTCGATTCTCATGAACATACAGTCGATATGGCTTTTTACTGTTTGGGATGGCCAGGGCAGGGGGCTGGGTTAATGCTGCTTTAAGCAGATCAAAGGCATGCTGCATTTCTTTATTCCATTTCCATTTAGTGAGACTCTCCTTAGTTAGTGAGTCATATAGTGGTCTAGCCTTCCCACCATAATCTGGTATCCATAGTCGACAGAACTCAGTTAGCCCTAGGAATGCTCGTAGCTCCTTGGGTGACTTAGGTGGGGTTAGACCTTGGATTGCCTGTATGCGATCTGCACTTAGGGCTCTGACTCCTTTTGAGAGCTTATATCCCAAAAATGTGACTTCAGGCTGACATATCTGGGCTTTCTCTCTAGAAACTTTATATCCTTTTTCCCCCAGAGTGTTTAGGAGTGACCTGGTGGCTTCCTCACAGAGCTGTAAGTTTGGGCTTGCAACTAGCAGGTCATCCACATACTGGAGGAGAGTCACTGCGGGGTGTGATCCCTTCCACTCCTCCAAGTCCTTCTGAAGGGCAAGTCCGAAAATATGAGGGGCTGCTACGAATCCTTGTGGGAGAACTGTCCACATGAGTTGGGCTTTATGGAAGGTGTCTGGATCCTCCCATTCAAAAGCAAACAATTTTTGACTGTCTCGGTGAAGGGGAATAGAGAAGAAAGCTTCTTTCAAATCTAGCACTGAAAATATTTCAGCTTCCCCCGGTACTTGTGTCAAAATCGTGTGAGGGTTCGGGACTACAGGATGGTCTGAAAGGACCTTCTTATTTACTGCCCGTAAGTCTTGGACCAGTCTGTATGAGACCCCATCTGCCTTTGGCACTCAAAGGATGGGGGTGTTATAGGGTGAAGTCCCTTCCACTAGCCATCCGTACCTCTTGTATTTCTCTATTAACGGCTTGAGTCCAGCTCTGGCCGCTCGGCTGAGTGGGTACTGCTTTACCCGAACGGGCCCCTCCCCATCCTTGAGTACGATCCTTACCGGGGAGACGAACTTAGCTCGCGCAGGGGTTCCATCAGCCCATACCGAGGGGTCTACTCCAGTCATGTGATCTTCTGGACTTACTGCAGGGCGTCGGTCCTCCAGGAGAGCCATCTGATAGTTCGAGCTCTGCTTGACAGGTAGCTGGACCACCATCTGATCGTCTCTGAAAAAGATCTCAGCTTGCAATTTTGTGAGTAAGTCCCGCCCAAGGAGTGCAACCGGGCAACTTGGAGAATACACAAAGGAGTGCTCAAGCAAATGATCTCCCACTTTGGTGAGGAGTGGTTTACAAACAGGGAGTCGAGTTTGCATTCCCTCAATCCCTTCCACAAGTACATGCTGTTCACTAGTTCCTGCACAGGGGGGTTTTTCTGGAATTATTGAAAATGTAGCCCCAGTATCCACCAAGGCTTCAAAGTTTTTGCCACCAACCCTAATGGTTACCATGGGATCTTCTCGGGCTCCAACCCGAAGGGTAGTGGTCTTAGATCCCTGTCCCCTTTATTCTGAATCCTCACCCTTGTCTTCTGCCCGCATGAGGTGACCTCTCGGTTCCCTCTCTCTCTTCTCCTTCAACTTCGGGCATTCCCTTTTCCAGTGTCCTTTCTCTTTGCAATAAGCACAAACGTCTGCTCCCACTCTTTCTCCTTTCCCCTTCTGCATCCCAGCCTTTTCAGAGTTTCCTCCAGTTATAGCAGCTGCTAGTGCTGCCATCTGTCGCTGAGCCTTTTTATCCTCCTTGCGCTCCTGCACTTGCTCACGATTCCCATACACCTTATATGCAATTTCCACCAGCTCTGAAATCGGTTTCCCAGCACCTCCTTCAGTTTTCTGTAACTTCTTACGGATATCAGCAGCAGATTGACCAATAAACATAAGATTTACCATGCGCTGGTTATCTGGGGCTTCTGGATCCAGATCCGAAAACCTGCGAAACGCCTCATACAGCCTCCCAAGGAAAACTGAGGGATCCTCCTCTTTTCCTTGTCTCACTTCATACAACTTAGACAGATTGGTAACCCGAGGCACTGCCTTTCCCATTGCTTCCACTATAATTCCCAGATACCGTGCACTCAGCTCTCTGCCTTCGGCAGTGTGATTATCCCATCTCGGCTCTTCTACAGGGAAGGTATCACGCAGAGTACGACCAGCAGCACCCTCTAACTCAACTCTGGCTGTCGCAATACGCTCTGCTGTACCTAACACTAATCTCCTTTCCTCCGGGGTTAGGAGGGTCTGGAGCATCATCTGGACATCAGCCCAAGTGGGTCGATGAGTCTGCCCAATAGATCGAAACAAATCCCTCATCTTTTCAGGGTCTTCACGAAAAGAGGGGCTCTGATTCTTCCAGTTAAATAAATCTGAAGTGCTAAATGGGGTGTAGACAAAAGTTGCAGTGCCTCCTTCCCCAATAACCTCTCGCATCGGACAGTTCAACACCGGCTGTGACTCTACAGGCTTACGCAAATAATAACCCTTATTTCCTGATTCAGATGAGGCACTTGGCTGAGGCTCACGCTCTAACTCATTAGGTATGCCTTGGTACGTCGGTGGTGGTCTCTCTAAGGGAGGGGGCGGTGGTGCAGAAGGACTGGATGCCGAGGAGGCGTCTGACTCATCTTCGCTACCCGACAGGGCAACCGGAGCACGGGTCCGGTACTCGGCCAATTCAGAATCCCCCCCCTCATTAGACTCAGGAAGTACAGGCGCCCCCCCCCGAGTCTTTTTCTTAACAAGCATCACATGAGACTTTACTAAGTAATTCTTAATCCAAGGTGGCTGATTTTGAACCACCCACAACCAACAATCAATATAAGGAAACTGATTCCAATACCCATTTTGCATAACAATTTCATGGATAGCTATCACTTCTTTTAGCACAAAGGATCCTCTCGGGGTCCAGTGGACCCCAAATGTTGGCCACTCGAGTTGACAAAACTTAGTTAAATCACCTTTTTTCATTTTTATTCCGTAATCGGCCGGCCTTGCAAATTTATTAAAATGACGTAATAAGCACCTTAGAGGGGTATCCGTGTTTTCTACACGGGAGCTAACCGTACCCATTTTGCCCACAAAAGTGCACCCAAGGCACACCAAATACCAAAAAGTCCCTTACAGCAGATGATTTACCATGAGAACATGCACACCTCCTGCTCCGGACCCAGAACCAAATTGGGCAAAGGGAATTCGTATACTCACTCAGATACCCCAGAGATCTCGATCCAAAGCCAAAAATGTGTACCTGGAGACTCCAAAAAAAACAAAATTTGCATAGGAGCCCTTAGTGTTCCGGATGTTCCGGCTCACACCTCAAGCCCCCCCTCAGGGCGAGCCAAAAAGAAAGGCTCGGCGCGCAAACCCCCCAGGGGGGCAGAGACGATGTGCCGACGAACTCCGGAGTCATCCAAAGAAAGCCCCACGTTGGGCGCCAGATTGAGGTAAAAAAAACTCTCTCTCGGTTCGTTTTCTTTGGAGGCTCATTGAATAACAAATCCTTAGGCACACATTGTTGGTGAGACAAAAGGTATATATTTGCAAATAGGGTCAGAGGGAGAAGACAAAAGATCAAAACCCTCTGCCCCCGAGCACAATCATTAGCAGGCTTTTATCCCCTCTCTTCTGGCACGTGTACAGAAACAGGAACTCTTACAACTCATTTCCGGTTCATACAAACATGCATGAGAATACGTCAGATCATGCATCCCATGTGTATTATAATTAACTACTTAAGTATGCGGGGCGGATAGGCTTAATATGTATTAGGTTATTACGCGTGCTCAAAAGGGACTCAAGGTTACTCAAGGTTCAACCTGAAGGCTAAAATGGCAATTATTCTTATCTTAGCCTAAGAACCGTAGGAGCCATGAAAGAAAGTGTGATTTAGTGTAACAAAGAGATAGTAAATTTGCAGAACAAAGAGAGCTCTTGGAGTTTTTCCTTCAGTTTCCAACCCCCCCTTCCCTCTCTCATTAAGGAGACAAGGAGGGCTGGCAGCCGTGCTTATTCAAAGGACAACACTATTGATGGGAGCTAACAGCTATTGATAATGCATTTTTAATAATATTTCTAACAACAGGCTGCTGCAGGGAACACATTTTCCTGAACGTGTTCCATTTGTACCTGTCTGACATTGTGTTCAAACATTGCAAGACGAGATGATACAGAAAACACCTTCAACCAGTGTCATGAGCTGAAGACATTACATAAAACTCAGAAGTGTAAACTATCCTGGTACACATATCATATTTTCTTAGTTAAGCACACACCTGCTGTAAATGTCCAAATACAAAACTATTATGGAGCCTATTGCAATATTTTATTTACTTCCATGTTGAGAAGGAAGTGAGGGGCCATATTACCATAAGCTGTTCTAAAGAATATGACTATTATCTGACTACCTAAATGTACATCTTGAAATGCCTAGGTTTCTCAGAAGGATTCCACATTCCCAGGTGTGTCTAGAAAACACAGTTGGATGCTGAATACCTTTTAAAGCAGGGATGGACAATTATTTTGGCTGCAGGGCCACTTTAGGAATTTTGGTGAGCTGCTGCCAGTTGCGAGGGAGGTGGTGACCTGGCTTGGCGTGGTGGGGGAAGGAGTGGCAATTGATCCTATCTGGCCCAGTTCTGGGGCCCACGGCAGAGCTGCGATCTGCTGTTCACACAGCAGGGACATGTGGGGAGTGGACTGTAGCTTTGCCCTGAGCCCTGCCCCATGCTGTTACCACCCTACAATCCTGACCCTGACCCTGGCCACCACCTGTCCTTCCCATTCCCCGACACAGTTCCCCACCCACATGTAGCCCCATCCCATCTGCCTGGCCAAGCACACCCTGCCTACAGGGGTCCCAGAGACTCTGCCAGCCCAGTCCATCTGGCGTCCTTGGTAGTGGGTACAGGTGGACAGGCTGAAGTGCCTGGGCAGTGGGGCCAGGTTTGGCAGCGGTGGAGACACTAGTGGTGACAGCCAGAAGCAGCTGCCTTTGTGGGGCCTGCAAGGAAGTGGAGTCTAGCTGCTGCACTGCCCACACCTTACCACGTGTCCAGGGCAGCAGGAACCCCTGTACATGCCATAGCTTGGGCCCCCTCCCCCCCCCACACCTGGGCTGTGCAGGGCTGAGGGACCTGCTGCAGGCTGGATAGAATCCCTTGGTGGACCAAATCTGGCCTGTAGGGTATTTTGCCAACCCCTGTTTCACAGATTCATAGATTCTAGGGTCAGAAGGGACCTCAGTGGGCCATCTAGTCTGACCCCCTGCCCCTGGCAGGCAAGAAAGGGGTCACCAAACCCGGAGTCATGTGAACCCAGTCAGGTACCTGTCCAGTTTCCTCTTGAAGACCCCTAAGGATGTGGCAAGCACCATCTCCCTTGGAAGCCCATTCAGATCTTGGTAACCCTGACCATGAAGAACTTTTTTCTAATCTCCAGTCTAAACCTTCTCTCCAGTAGCTTATGGACATTGTTCCTTGTTGTTCCAGGGGGTGCCCTGGTAAACGGATCATCGCCTACTTCATGTGGTGGCATACAAATTCATAAGGGGAGAGCAACAAGGTCCCCCCTCAGCCTTCTCTTGGAAAGACTGAAAAGGTTGAGGTCCCTTAGCCTGTCCTTGTAGGGCCTATCCTGCAGACCTCTAATCAGATGAGTGGCCCATCTCCGCATCCCGCTTGAACTGCGGCATCCAGAACTGGACACAGTACTCCAGCTGCAGCTGACCAGTGTCGCATAGAGAGGAAGAATTACCTCTCGTGACCTGTTTGTGAAGCACCTATGGATGCACGACAAGGTGCGATTGGCTCTGCCAACTACTTCATCACATTGACGACTCATGTTCATCCTGGAGTCAATGGCAACTCCAAGATCTCTTTCTGCCTCAGTGCTGCTGAGAAGGTCACCCCCCAGCCTATAGGTATGATGGCAGTTGATTCCATCAATATCTAGTGTTTAATCAAAATGAAAAAAAAAAAAAAAGGAGAAAGGGAATGTCACTACCTGAAAATGTTGCAGAGACTTTCAAGAAAATTAGGAGCTCCATGGTCTTGTTTTATTTAGTTATGAATTTATTTTGTATTACAGCAGAACCTTAGGATTCTAGTCAATATTGATATCCCTTTTCCCACGACAGTGCCTTGAATATCTTTGCACCCGGTGGGCTTCAAACATCCGATCATGTGCTGCCTGGCTTTGGGTGTGTAAGCTTGCCCGTCGCTCCGTCCCTGATGTTGTATAGCCCGGATATGTTGCCCTGGGGTAGTCTTTACCCCAATCTCACCTGCCATGACTTTGCTCGTTCTTTCAGTGGTGGGGTTGACTACTAGGGCCTATCCAGAGTCGGGAATCTTGGGGCGATGGTCTTCTGTGAGGCTCCAACCTCCCCTGCACCTCGCCCTAATACCCAGCCTCACTGAGATGCTGTCGTTTCCAGGCCCAACCCTCATCTCGTGATGTAAAGGGGCACTCTGCTACAGATATGAAGATCTGTCCTGACCCCAAATCAAGCTGATTATGAGACCCTCCATGGCCTTCCTCCCTACCCCTCCAAAAGTGGGAAACAGAACAACAAAAATTAAGAAACACTACCAGTAAAAATCCCTGGTTACAAACAAAGATGGGGCTCCCTGGCCCAGAGAATTCCTCCCCATATTAACCCTGTCTAAGGCACCCCTCTGTCCAGCTGATATCCCTCCAGAGTGCTGCATGGGACTACTACTGGTTCCTCCAATTCAACCTGACTCGGTCCCTTGCCAAGCGACTCAGCCTGGTAGGAGCTTGCTTCCTGCAGCCCTTCTCACTGCTTAAGCTCTCTGCTCCCTGTCGGGGTAGACTCTGGGAGCCTTCCCAAACCCATGCTGATCCCACCTGGATTACAGGGTTACTTCTCATCACCCTGTCCTCGGGGCCGTCTCCGTCGGTCTCTTCATCCGGAGTCCCTGGCTCTTTGCCCCTGGCTCTGCCACTGTGAATCCGGGCAACCGCCGCCTCACTGCTGGCGTCCTCCCTCCAGCAGGCTCGGGGTAGCCTCTTGCCTCGTGGCGATTTGTTAGGATCCTCCTCGCCTCTGAACAGGGCTCCAAGGGCACCTCCAATGGCAACTCCGCTCCTGCATTCCCTCCACTCTTCTTCCCTTTGATCGCTTTTTATTGTCCCACGCCAGCTCCATTCGTGATTAACCGCAGCTGGCGGCAGTTTCAAAAAGACACAGCTACAGCTAATCAGCCATGCAGGTCCCGCCGCCTCTTCCAGTCTTGTCGTGGCGTCAGCTGCAGGTAAGGGAATCGCTGTTTATTTCTTGCTTCCCTCGTCTTCCCTGTCATGTTTTGGGTCCCGGGACTTCCCCTTGGCCCCTCGGGGTCTGTTCTGTGTAGTTCCCCTGTGACAATTTTAGCATCTAAAAAGACAGGAGAGACAAAGAATGGGATGTAAAACAGCACTGACTGCAGGACAGAGACTAGCTCAGTCTCCTTTTTGAATAATATTACATAGGATGTGCATGTCTTTATGCAGTTCACCACCAGATATCTTTCCTTGTACAATGGGACTGGAAAGAGAAGGTAATCATCCGATACATCCTTTTTGCCTGGAATCTCACAAATCATAAAACTGGACCTGATAGTGAATAATTTTGTGAACATCTATAGCTTTTGTTTCAATCTTAAAGACAATAATTTATGGTGCTTTTCATCAGCGTTTTTAACTCCTTTGACAAAGAAAAAAATTTACATTTTTATGTTCCACCTGTTTTTCAAATTTCAGACTATATGTGCGAAGGAAAGTCTACTTCTCCAATACAGCTTAATTGAATACTGTAGATTTGGAATAATAATATCAAGTATTTATTAGTCCTTGCAACATCTCTCCAGAGCAGCTAACTGTAAGTATCTACTCAGTGAGAAAGGTAGTTGCACATTTTTTTTTCAAATGAGGAAAGAAAATCACGAAGAAATTAAATGTCGTGTCCAAATTCATCCAGAGAGTCAGTAGCAGTAGTAGTGGCACGTTTAACATAAAGACAGCTTGACTCAGAATCCTGGGTTCTGACTAGTAAGCAATGCCATTTCGAAAAATTTAATATTTCTTTTACAAAGTATGTGTAAAAATGTTATGTCTGTCCTAGTTTGAAATGATACAGCCTGTTTTTTATGGGCATATATTGTACTGGATATTTTTCTATGCTTTATATTCTTGGAACCATTTACTGCTTCAGTCAGATGACAGTGTAGTTTCATAGTTTCACAGTTCGTAGGGTTGGAAGGGACCTGAGCAGATCATCGAGTACGACCCCCTGCCATGGCAGGAAAGAGTACTGGGGTCAAACGACCCTGACAAGGTGTTCATCCAGCTTCCTCTTAAAGACCCCCTGGGTAGGAGCCAGCACCACTTCTCTTGGAAGTTGGTTCCAGGTCCTAGCCGCCCTGACCATGAAGTAGTGCCTCCTGATATCTAGCCTAAACTTACCCTCTGCCAGTTTGTGACCGTTATTCCTAGTCACTCCTGGTAGTGCTTGGGGGAACAGGGACTCCCCCAGTGCCTGCTGGTCCCCTCTGACTAGTTTGTAACAGGCCACTAGATCCCCCCTCAGCCTACTCTTGTGGAGGCTGAACAGGTTCAGGTCCTGTAGCCTCTCCTTGTAGGGCCTGCCCTGCTGCCCCCTGATCATGTGAGTGGTCCTCCTTTAGACCCACACCCCTCTTGAAGTGCGGCACCCAGAACTGGACGCAGTACTCCAGCTGCGGCCTAACCAGTGCTGCATAGAGGGGGAGGATCACCTCCTTGGATCTGCTTGAGATGCATCTGTGGATGCATGACAAGGTGCGGTTGGCCTTCCTAACTGCATTCCCACACTGCCAGCCCATGTTCATCTTGGCATCAATGATGACTCCAAGATCCTTTTCTGCCTCTGTACTGACAAGAAGGAAGTTCCCCAGCCTGTAGGTATGGTGCTGGTTTTTCTTCCCCAGATGCAGCACCTTGCACTTGTCAGTGTTGAATCCCATCCTATTCTCAACTGCCCACCCCTGTAACCTGTCTAGGTCTGATTGCAGCCTATTCCTCCCTTCTATCATACCTACATCCCCCCACATCTTAGTGTCATCAGCAAATTTGAACAGGGTGCTTTTTACCCCCTCGTCCAAGTCACTGATGAAGATGTTGAACAGTGCAGGCCCGAGGACCGAGCCCTGTGGAACCCCACTGCCCACATCCCTCCAGGTTGAAAATGACCCATCCACCACCACTCTCTGGGTGTGACCCTCCAGCCAGTTGGTGACCCATTTGACTGTGTAGGCATCGACACCACAGTCCCCCAGTTTCTTAATGAGAACGGGGTGAGAGACAGTGTTGAAGGCCTTCTGGAAGTCCAGAAAGACTATGTCCACTGCTACCCCTGCACCTAAGGATTTGGTGATCTGGTCGTAGAAGGCCACCAGGTTGTTCTGTGTTGGTTGCTCCTAAGCATAAATTCCCCTGCTGGCCCCTCGTGGACATGTGCCAGAATAATTCTCTCAAAAAGCTTGCCCAGGATTGAGGTAAGACTAACTGGCCTATAGTTTCCCGGGTCCTCCTTCCTCCCCTTTTTGAAGATGGGAACCACACTGGCCCTCTTCCAGTCCTCTGGCACCACACCAGAGCACCATGAGGGCTCGTAAAGCCATGCCGGGGGTCCCGCAATGACCTCAGCTAATTCCCTCGGTACCCTAGGGTGGAGATCGTCCAGACCAGCTGATTTGAATACATCCAGTCCCTCCAGAAGTTCCCTAACTAGTTCCTCACTAATCCTTGGCCTAGTTGTGCCTCCCCTGGGGTTTAAGGGGAGCCCAGAGGTGGGGGTGGCTTTCCAGTCCCCGCTCAGGAAAATGGAGGCAAAAAAATCGTTAAATATGTTAGTTTTGTCATCTGGTGTGATGACCAAATTTCCTAGCATATCCTGCAGGGGCCCCACGTTACCCGGTACCTTCTTTTTGGCCCCTGTGTATTTAAAAAAGGACTTCTTGTTGTCCTTGATCTGGGAAGCTAGTTCTAGTTCCAGTTCCTGGCCTTCCTGACTGCCCCCCTGCATCCCCGAGCAACCGCAATATAATCCTCCCTGGTGATGGCCCCTCCCTTCCATTGGGTGTATGCCTCCCTTTTAGCTAGGAGACATTCCCAGATGCTTTTGGTGAGCCATGGGGGCTTTTGTGCCCTTCTGCCCCCTTTGATTTGTATTGGGATTACCTCCCTTTGGGCTTGGAGGATCATCTCCTTAAGGAGCAACCACTCTTCTTGGACACCTGGCTCCCCTCCCTTCCGGGACCTCAGTGCTTCCCTGACTATTCTCCTCAGCTCACTGAAGTCCACCCTCCTGAAATCTAGGGCTGCTGCCTTGCTGTTGGCCTTTGCCACCTTTTGCTGGATAGTGAATTCCAGCAGGTGATGATCGCTGTCACCCAGGTGGTCGAGCACCTGCAGCCCCCTCACCAGGTCATTGCTGGTGGCCAGCACCAGGTCCAACAAGGCATCTTCCCTGGTGGGGCTGTGCACCTCCTGGGTTAGATGGAGGTCCTGCATTCTGGCTAGGAACCTACGTGAGTGGTTAGAACTGGCTGACTGCTCTTCCCAGCAGATGTCTGGAAAGTTCAGGTCACCCATGATGACCACGTCCTTTGACCTAATTACCTCCATGAACTGACTTAAGAATTCCTGGTCTAGCTCTTCTCCTTGGTTGGGTGGTCTGTAGTAGACCTCCACCATTAAATCTCTTTCTCCTCGACTGCCTTGTATTCTAACCCAGAGCACTTCCATGTGATCCTCCTCTGATTCTTTGCTAATTGACAAGGATGTGTATTCCTCCTTAATGTAGAGGACCACACTCCCACCTCTCCTCCCTGTCCTATCACTCCTGTACAGCCTATAGCCCTTGATATTCACCACCCAGTCATGCGTTAGGTCCCACCTCATTTCATTGAGCCCCACTGCGTCTGGGTTGGTGTCAGCTAGCAGGACGGTAAGTTCCTCTTGCTTGTTTCCCATACTATGAGCATTTGTGTAGAGGCATTTGAGGCCTCCTGAGGATGTGTGCTTACCTGTGTATATGTTCCACTCGTCGGTCTAGGCTGGGCTGTACTGTTGCTTGGTTTGGCAGTCAAAGGCTTCCTCTGCCCTCATCTTCCCCTTCCCCCAACAAGCCTAGTTTAAAGCCTGCTAGAGGAGATCTGCCAACCTAGAAGAAAACACATTCTTACCTTTAGTGGAAAGGTGGAGCCTATCCCATCCGAGCATGTCTCTTGTCGTGATGTGCAGGTCGTTGTCAAGGAAACCAAAGCCTGCCTCAAGACACCATTCCCGAAGCTGCTAGTTGGTCTCTGCGATGCATGTCGCATGCCGTCTTCCATGTCCGCTCACTAGTAGGACAGAAGAGAAAACCACCTGTATGCCTATCTCCTTCAGCACACCCTCTTGAGTGTGGTAGTCCACCATCAGGTGATCAGGGCTTCTCCTGGCTGCATCATTAGTACCCACATGGATTAGGACCATAGGGTAGTAATCGGTCAGCTGGATCATGGCCTGGATCATCCCCTTCACGTCCTGAATCTTTGCTCTGGGTAGGCAGTAGACCTCGCATGTTGAGGGGTCCTGGCAACAGATAGGGCCCTCTGTACCTCTCAGGATGGAGTCACCTGTGATGATCACTCGATGCTTTTTCCTCCGTGACTGCTTAGCTCCTTCGGCCTGCTCGGATTGTGGAGAGTGTGGAGTTGCTTCCTCTCTGGTTGCCTCCTCTCCTTCCTTCTCCTCCAGAGTTGCCAGGGCCTTGTACCTGTTCTCCAGCTGGACTGGAGGAACTGGTACTGCTGTGTTATGAGCAGTCCTGGTTCTGGAGGTGACCGTCTGCCACTCTGCAGTGGAGGGCAGGCAATTATTTCAGGCTGAGGGCTGCTTACCAAGTTTGGGCAAGCCACTGAGGGCCGCACGCGTAGCTCTGCCCCTTGACAGGTGCCCCACCCCCTGGTTGCCATTTTGGGATTGGAAGTCCCATCCCCTAACCCCTGACCTTTTCCACCAGAAGTCCCTCCACTTGCCCCCCAGAATTACTCCTTTCAGCAAAGGATTTTGCCATCTCTGAACCAGAAAAATACCAAATTATATTCTAAAAATCAAACATACTACAATATGCATTAATTTCATTTCAAAATACATTTTTGTCTTGATTTACATGCATTTTTGTAGTGTACATAAAGGTGATAGTATAATAGTTTAAAATGGAGTCTTACTCTTGTATGTTGTGGGAGGGTGGGTATAGATTTGTAGGTATGTGGAGCGTGGGGGAGGTTGTGTGTTTTGTGTGTGGGATTTGTGGGGGGTGTGGGTAGGTATGGGTTTTGTGGGGGGCTGTGAGTGTGTGTGGGGGGGTAGCTGGGGAGGGTTGTGGCTTATGTGAAGGGGGAGGGTTTGCCCACAGCCTGCTGCTGCAGCAAGCAGAGCCCCGGCCAGCACTCCTACAAGCCTGGGCTCTGTGCTCCTGCCACTCCTGGCCCTGGGGCCATGGTGTGGGCTCCGTGCTCCCACTCACTGCCACTTGTCCCCAAGTGCCACTACTGCCCTTCTCCTGCCACTCTCCCTGTCCCCTGCCACTCATGTCCCAGCTGCTCCTGCAGTCCCAGTGCTGCAGCTGGGAACCACATGGTGCTGAAGTGTGGCAGGCAAAGGGGAAATGGGGAAGTGGCTGCAGCAGGTGGGAGGAAGAGGCAGCGAGCAGGTGTACAGAGTCCAGCAACAGCCAGGTGGAAGCGCAGAGCTCACACTTGTTCATCAGGGCCAGTGAGGCAGCAGAAGCATGGGGTCTGGGCTGCCAGGGGCTCTATGGAGCTGGGCTAAGCTGCTCAAGCAGGGAGAGGAGGGAGCCAGCTTGGCTTTATAGAGCCCCTGGCAGCCCAGGCACCATGCTCCTGCTACCCCACTCTGGGCCTTGCCAACACTGACCCTGGTGCACCAGCGCAGGTCCTGTGCTCCCACTTGCGTGTCACTGCACTTTGTGCACCCACTTGCTTCCCCTTCCCCCTGCTTGCTGCAGCCATTTCTACACTCCCCACTTTACCTACTGGTCATCCAGCACCATGACTGCAGGAGCTGACCTAACTGACCTTGAGGCCTGAGGTGATTGCCTACGGTCCTTCCTACCTCTTCCTTCTTATCTGTATTTTCCTTGGTGCTGGGAGGCAGGAACAGTCCCAGGCCATAAGCCTCCAGCAGCCTGTGCTAGGCTGAGGTTTTTGCCTGGGGCTTGGGGTGGTGGGGCTGGAGGGCTGGGTGGGGACTGGCTGGACTTGCTGCTGTGGCTGTTTAGTTCTGCTGCCAACTCCCCCGGGTCCTACTGCCCTTGGCTTCTGTCATCTTTGACAGACAGCCAAAATTTTCTAGGTTTTTTAGCAGCCCCATGGGCCTGAAAGAATGGTCTGGTGGGCTGGATGTGGCCTGCAGACTGTATTTTGCCCACCCATGGTGTTGTCAGATAACAATGCACAGAGAGCTTTGTAGAAATCCAACATGATGGGATTTTTATTGAAATGAAAACACTGTCCAGTAACTCTACCTTAATAAAAAATAATCGGTAAACAGGATAAATAATGAAGACAAAATATACTTTATTCTACAAGCATATTCTCATGAAAAAGAAATATCCCAGAGACATGAAATGGTAAATAAATTAGTGCAAAATATGAAGTAATAATTTTATTTAAAATAATCACTTCTTTAAAATGTTTTGTGATAAGTAAATACCTAGTTATTATAATATTTTGTGTATATTTAAAAATGAAAAAGGTAGCTATACAAACGTTAATCAATGCTTTATGACATTACATGTATAGCTAAATTAAAGTTTTGCAACAGCAATTCATTTTGTTTAAACAGGAAAGAAGCCAGGTGATCTTACATGTAACTTTCAAGGTAGTAGTGGAACTGGTTTGTTAAGTCAAGGGCGCCAAGTTAAATCATGTTTTTGCTTATAGATCTCTCCAAACTATTCTTTAGCACCATCTAGAGGGCAACAGAGCCTGCTATTTTTATAATTTTTGCCTAGAACGCAGTTCTGCCTGCAGTCATACACAAGTAACTCCCAGATCGCTTGGTAGTATAGCAGGAATGATAGATCAGTAATGGCAAGGCTCTGCATGGTTCTACATTTCAATTAATCTACTATCACTCCCCATTTCAGGCAGCGTTAAATTGTTGCTTTTTTTTGTCTTCACTTCTGTAGGAATTCAGTATACTCCATCAGTAATCCAGTTACAATCCCTTTTCAATAGCAGTTACAGAATTTAAACAAGCATTCTAAAACGCTATAACAAAATACCAGCTATATTAGATAGTAATGTTACAATCCTTATGAACAACCACACCCACCTAGTAATTACAGCTATAAACTTTTCACCAGAATACTTACAACTGATTAGCAAGGGAGATTCTAGCTCTCCACACTGGCTGGCTCCACCAGATCAGCTCATGCTAGGAAAATACCTCTTTCTCTTGTACCATTTTATTTCTCTAGATTTCTCATTACTTAATCTTCCCCTGAGTTCCAGAAACTGAACAGATCAAGCCCAAAACTTCCAAACATACTTACCTTGTTATTCCTAAAACCTCTTACTTTATTTGTCCATTCTTAGTGGGTTTCCTTCTAAACCCCCTGGAGTCAGCATCTGGCATGCCATACTCCTTGCTCTTATTCACCTACCTTTTCTCATATGGCTTACCACACACCATCCTGCTGTTAGCATATTCAGTGTCTGTCTATCTGTCTGTATTTAAACCATGGATTCCTGAAATAATTTCATTCTTCTGCCTGATAAGACAAAACATGCCAACACATATTGCATAATTACAATATATATTATAATTCCTTCAAGTTCTCCCTTTAATTTTCTCACTCTTTTAGCTTTGTTTCCTGTGCCTGGAAAGATACTGCTCTTTTCTTAATCAAGAAGGCTGACTCGCCTTCTTCAAATACTTTCTTAAATCCTGTTTCTTTTTCCTTACTTTCAACTGACTTCCATTCCTCCACTGTCTTGTTTCTTCTTGGCCTACTTTACTTTACTACCAGGGAAACAAGTTTATCAGATTACAATATGATTCACATTCTTTCTCTTTAACCCTCCCTTCCTCTATTTCATGTTACTCCCTTTGTTCAGTTTCATTTATGTACAAAGTCTAAGGCCAAGCCTATATAAGAATCACTTTGTTGGTGTAGTTATATAGGTGTATGGTTAAGCAAGCTACAGTGGCAAAGCACATTTAGTACCAACAGAACTATGACTTTCTAGTTTCCTGGGAAAATAAGCTATTCCAGCAAAAAGCAGTTTTACTGGTATATCTGTCTAGCTTAAGGGTTTTTACCAGAGCAGCTATGCTAATCAAAGATAACACCACCACATCACTAGGAATCTACTCAGTTCATGATTTTGCAAAAACTGCAAAATCAGGCATTGTCTATGAAACATGGCAATGCATATGAAATCACCAAAATGAAAAGAAAACACTAAACTAAAAATAAAATGCTGGTTCTCCAGTGGGAGCCAGCAGTCCTTGTAGTCACAGTGGCATGGCCTAGCCTGGCCTTACAGCATGAAGGGAAGCAGCCAAGATGGCGCGTGCGCGCACTCCCTCCCTCCCTCCCCCCCCCCATTAATTGGTTAAGGGGGCTGCCATTATAGAGCCCTGCCCCTCTCTGCCAATCAGCAACAAGGGGAAGGGCCACATGACAGACAGCCATCTTGGTCAATCAACATCAAGGAATGGGTCTACTGGGCCACCTTGGCCAATCAGAGGCATGGGGAAGGGGGCACCATAATAAACCTGTGAAAATGACAGCCAGTCTTGCAATCAGCTTGCAAAATTGGCCATCTGCCTCCTTGATTTTGGTCAGTTCTTATACATCTGATATAGCTATACTAGCAACAATTTTGTAATGCATATTTGGACTTAGACTGTATTTGGTATAGCTGATATGTGGCCATGAGCAGGAGTTTGTCTGGAGTGCCCCTGTACTCCAATTACTCTAGGTTCTCTAAAGGTTACTCTAACTTATGTTGAGGACTGAACATATTCCTGACCAATCCCAAAAACCAAGACTAACAAACATTGTGTATATTCATATTGGCTCCTTTCAACCAAAGCTGAGCTAGGACTGGTGTAGCAACAGCTCCAAACTGGGGCCAAAGTACGCACAAACAAGTGAAGTGCTTTACAAAAAATTAGACAGATGAAATGTATTATCTAAATAGGAAACATATAAAGTGTAGATATAGAAACAAAGTACAGTGGTGGGAGAGAAACAGCAGAAAAGACTGCTGAAATTCATTAGAAAATCCTGTATAGAGAACCCTTTTAAATTAGCTTTTGGTTCCTTATAAGATCAATTTTATGCAGTTATAGAGACAGTAGGTGGAAGAAAATATTGCAGTTCAAATAATTTTATTTATTTTATTTCATTTTCAAATACTTTTATTTATTTTATTCAATTTTCCCCAGTTATCATTAACATTTATTTGAAAAAATAATGTAATTCTTTTGTTTATTGTTTCCTATCATCCAAATAAAAATAGCAAAAACTAAATATCTTAGTCATAGTATTTTAAATGTTAAATAATTGAATATTTCTTACTTTGTGGAACACAGAAAATAAAATATTATACATGCATTATTTATATTATATTTAATATTTATATATTTTATAGTTTATATTTTGTAACTGATAGTGTAATGTGAATGTAATGTGTGTGACAGTCAGGGGCAGTCTGCAGAGTTGTGCAGACTGTTAATTTGGACTGCAACTTCCAGAAACCCCCAGGGGCTGGGAAGGCAAGGGAAAACGAAGAGGAAGCTTAAGGCTGAAGGAAGGGGAAGAGAAAAAAGCATACATGTGGAACATTGTCATTTGTCAGCTCTACACAGAGGAGTGTGCAGTGGAGCTGGAGATTTTACTGGCTCAGTGAGCCAGGACTGAGGCCTGAAGGAGCTGGACTCAGACTTGAGGGTTGCTGCAGACTGCTGTTTGTGTGCTGTAGGGACTGAAGGCTTGTTTGGGGGCACCTCTGGAGGTGGGTGCTGAGTGCATGCTACCACAGCATTGATACTGTATTTCTTTACCTTTGACCTGTTCCCTCCTTTTGGCCTGTTGGCTTGTGACCCTAACCCCTATGATTTTCTATATAAAAGTGGGAGCTTCCCTTTGCTCCTTATGCCAGTTTCTGGGGCTGCTGCAGGGTTGGCATAAAATTAACAAAAATGCAAAATCCTAACCATCTTAATGATATTTTTCAAAGGAAGGTATTTTTGCTGAAGTATTTTCAGGTGAAAAGTTTAGACAGTCTTTAATCACATATTTCTAAGCCATTATTTTTCAAGAAAAAAAGTACTAAAGTTGGAAACCCCAGTTTATTTAATCTCTTTAGCTCTTGATACAGCAATTCACATGTGCAGATAGATATAGGCTACCTATTAGTATAGAGTGATTTCATATGAAGGACTTACAGAGCATGTGTTGGGATGCCATAGGTAATGTAGATAATTGGGAATAGAACTGATAAATCATTTCTATTACATCTTTAAATATTTTATCCATGCCATCTCCTTTAAGAATGCTTTGTGGGATATTTCAATAAATTATATGGACCTTTCTGATAGTCTGGTGCTTGTAAAGCCAAACATTTTATTTACAATAGTTGTAATATTATAAAGCACTGAGTGAAAGATTATAACATACACATAAAGCACTTTCAAAGAGAGTAGCTCTTTACCCCTGGTGCAGGGTTGAGTGTGACATTTTACTGATGAGGCAAGTCACAGTGTTCTTCATTTCATGTTCCTCTTGTACACAAAGTTCTTTGTGGCCCATGCATGTAAATGGGAGAGAACAGTAGCTTAACAATGCAGCTGTGCACATGGGGTAGCTGCCACAGTGGTGACTTCCAGCTATCACTGTACGACTGGTACAACTGTGCTGCTATAGTTGCAGCCTTTTTCCCTAGCCCTTCACCTTTTATTTGGAGCCCACAACTGCTGTCCTACTTGCCCCACCTTAGCTATGCCACCACAAGAGATGAAATGCAGATCCATCATTAAGGACTATAAACATACATATCTGTAAAGGGAAATAGTAAGCCTATTTTTATTGCTGTTATTTAACAAATTCTTTCCTGTATCACCTTGTCTTTGCTCCAAGTTTCTTTCTGGTGCTTGAAAAAGTTAACATAAGGTATATTTCAGTTCTTAAAATAAGAAATTAACTGCATGGAATCTAGTAATTGAGGAAGCCAAGAATGATCTTTTCTGCATCTAGTTTAAATTCTGTATTCTATACCTGGTGCCATTTTCCCAGCTGTGGCAGATCTAGGGAAATGTCTGAGAGCTTATCTTTTTAATAAGATGTATTTTTCTTGTTCTAAGGTTCTTTTCCTCTCCTTCCCTCTGCCAGATTGCCCCTTTTGGTTTTACAACAGCTTACATATATTTTCCATTTCCCCTGATATTTTAGCAAATGTACCTTTGCTAATTATTTGTATAAAACAGCACTATGCCAACTAGCATTCTTATTATTCTAGCCTGACTGCCTTTCCTGTTTCTCTTCAGGTAGCATTTAGATCCAGTAAAATGTTGTTGATAGGCATAGAAGAGATCTTCTCTTACTTCTACACCACAGATCTCTTATATTTGTAGTAAATTAGGAATATGCTTAATTGCATAGTCTTCAGCCTGCAGGTTGGAGACAGGATGGCTCTGTGAATTGGTAATAGGATAAAGCTTTTACCACTGAATTTACAGTTCAAAGGCCATCATAGATTAATAGGGAGAGATTGTTACCACCATCTGGTGTTTGTTTAGTGACCTACATGGAATAAATTAGTAGTCTCAGTTAAGATTATAGTGGGCTGGAGTCTAAAGGGCAGAAAAGACCATCAACATTATAACACTGCAGAAAGACCTATGTCTGAATAGTCAGGAAGACAAGTTTTCATGTGACACCTAGAGGTCAGGTTTTAAGCACCTTGGTAGCAAAGTGGAGAAAGCTTGCTGCAATGTGTCCCTGGCATCTGCAAACCTTGCTGGAACCATGTCCCATAGTCAGGACATGCTGCTTCTGGGGCCCAATTCTGCAGGACAGTGCTGCACCCTGGCCTGGGGCATTATAACGGGATTTGCTGTGTAAAGGTGTGCGTGACATCTCCTGGTGGCCACTATAATCTCTCTCCTCTCTGGTTAATCAGGGTACCTCCCTGTGTTTATCTGCCACACCTTTAAAGTTATTTTAAATTTGGGAGACTGCCCAGTCTGCCAGAATAATTCCTTTGCCCCTTGGCTCTATGTCTCTAAGCCCTCAGCACCTCAGGTTCAGTTCAATTCAATTAACTGGGCCTGTGCCCCTGAGGCTCAGTTCAGTTCACTGGGTCCACAGCCCTTTGGCTGAGTCCTCAGCTTCTATCAGTCCTTTTTCAACTGCAGCACCTTCCACAGGAACCCTCCATGGCTGCCTTCCTCCACTTCGGGCACTCTCATGCCTCCTGGCTTAAACAGCAACATAAAGCAAAACCCAAATGTAGTCAAGTGTAGCTTGGATGCCTTTCTTATTGCTCTCCCCAAGCCTCTACTCAGTTCTGCTGGCTTCTCCCATCTTGGGCCCTCCTGGGTTTACTCACAGTTTCCCCAGTCTCCCATACTGCATCCCTACCCAGCACAGGGAGCTCCTTCATCTAGCGTAGCCAAGGCTAGTCTTCAGCTCCCCACACTACTTCTCTGTTCCCAGCAGTGAGCTCCTACTTCCAGTTCTGCCCAGGTCAGACTGATTCTTTGCCTCTGATACCCTGGCCCCTCCTCCTGAGCTGAGAACACCTCAGTAGGCCATTACCTAATACCTGCCAGATGCTTATTATCTAGGGCTCTTTAGCTTTCTACCTGTACTGCCTAGCCCTACTCTCAAGAACAGGGCTTGACCCCTGTTATAGGCATGGCATCATGATATGCATGTTGTGGGAATCCCCTACGAGGGGATTCCTAGGGCATGCAACTGCTAGAATTGACTGGGGATCCTTCATATGGTTGGGGACTCTATAGGCATGCAGACTATCCTCTGAGCTGGGATGCCATAGTAAGAAATGCATGCCCTGTGAATACCCTGAAGGGGCATTTCTGAGATGCACAGGACTGGATTCCTGAAGCCTTGGGAACAACTGGCCCAGTGAAGCCGGCAAAGATTGCACTGGGCTGCCTACGCTTTCCCCACATAAGTGAACAGACATTGGCTACAAAAAGTTGGCATAGACTGGGACTAGGAATCATTGCACTTACAAATTTGGGTATTTGCTGATGCAACAAAGGGTTAAGATATCTGTTTGTCCAAGTTTTGTGCCACCATAACAGTTTTATGGAGATGCAAAGGCAATATCTATTTATAGCTACAGAATAAGCAACTCTAGTCCCTCTTTGCAACAGCCTCATAACTTCTGTCTGAAAAGCACAACAGTTAGGGTCTCCAAGCCTCCTCAAATCTGATTTTAGACCTAGACATAAATGCTATATTTGTTGTGTTAGTTGATCTCTTTATGATAGATAATGACATAAAAAGGACAGACAATAATTACATTTTTCTACTGCCTTTGATACCGGTGACCATGAGATGGCGCTAACACATTTCCAAACCCTAACAGTGTAGCCAGTTAGTGTTCTCTATCCTTTTGAAGAAGTCTGCAAAGAAAGTACCATGCAATTTATCTGAAGAAATCTTTCTTTGAAGTTCTGTTTTGCCTCCCATTAGGTAGGAAAGTGAAGTAATAAAAGCTGTGGTCTTGTCACCATGTAGATGATACTGATATTATATTACAGCCTTTTCAGTCAGTGCAGATAATAGCAAAGTAAAATAATATTGCCCATATCTTAACTTTGACTCTAAATGCTGCTAAAGCATTTTTTCTAATACATACAGTTTGTCTTCTAATTTATTATTTGTTTTTGACATCCACTCTATGGCTTCATATTCTGTTATTTAATTATATTTATTTATTATCTTTTCCTCAAATCCTTCCATGTCCTTCAATCTTTTGGTTCAGCCTAATCCTTCAAATCCTATAATTATGCAAACAAAGCATTTTAACCTTGTGGCCTTCCTGGACTCCTGTCTGCTGCTCATGACATGTAGGTTTCTCTTGATTAATGATGTTTACTGCTGCATTTTCTTCCCCACAATACTTATGGAAAGTTACATTCCACTGAGCTCCAGTTCATAATAGGACTCGATGTCACACCATTATTATGAGCATTATAATGATTAGGGCAGCAGCTTTCTACTATTAAGACATTATTTCTTTTAGTTATAGCATTTAGTTGACATTGATGGAATTGATGTAATCTCACACAATAGGAAACAAAAGCCTGGTGTCTGCTTTCAAGCAACCATTTGCAATTCCTTTGTGTTTCTGAGGTTCATGATGGTGAATTCTTTTTCATGTTACATCTATAATGTATATCAGTTTATTTCTGGTATCTAAAGAACTTCAGTATTGCATTATAATATATTGGTTTGCCCAAATGCTTTAGTTGACACTTTATACACATAGTGATTTATTTTTCTAAGAGGATCATCTAAATTAATGTGATGACATTGGTAAATGGTTGGTCATTTTTCATATAATGTGCATTACTGGGGAAGAAGCCACTTTTACCTTTATCTGTCTTGACAGTATGGAGTAGCTGAATCTGAATAAAATTTAGATTGAAATGTATCCAGAATATTGTTACAAGAAAGATATTTGGGGAGATGAGGGTCGGCTCTTTTCTACAGCATCATGATGAGAAAGAGAGGGTTACAGCTTTAAGAATTTTAAAAAGTTTAGTGTTTTAGGAAGGGATAACAGTAGCAAATTTTAGTGATTTATGGGAGGCACTGATGGAAACTGAGCTGTTGATAATGTAGGACTGGGGTGACCATATAGGACCATGGGAAATCTGACACTTTGCCCTTCCCCACCCCCACTCATCCAAGTCAGCAGTGCTGCTGCAGGCAAAGATGGCATGGTGCACTAGGGAGGCAGACAGCAGTGGTAAAAAATAAAATGTAAGTAATTGATTTTTAAAAATTTGAATGACCACTGTAAACAATATAATAATGTTGATATCCAGTGGAAATTAGGGTTTAAGAAAAAATCTAATAATATGAAATTTTTAGGAAAAAAGTAGCCCAAGGAAATTATAGCCCCAAAATAGCTCTTGTCTCTCACATGGGGCCTTCAGCAGCAGCAGCCCCATCTCAGCAAAGCAAGAGCAGCTGCACACTGCTGCTTCCCCTGCTACAGCCTTGGCAGTGCAGCACCTCTTCCAGCCTCAGATGAAGCTCAGAGCCCTGAGGCTGTATTCCCACCCACCCGCAGTGTGATCCTGCCACCTGAGGGGACCCAAGTGATGGTGCCCAAGAGCACCTATTAAAGCTATTACACCTATTACAGCTGCAAAGGCTCAGGGTAGGAGGAGAGGCAGCTGGGCCTACTGGGATGGAGCTGGCCAGGGCTACAGTCCCAGAGCAGAGCCCAGAGCATCCCCCCAAACATGGGTCCCTGGCACCCAGGTGGGCAGGAGTGGGGGGAAGGACCCCCTCCACTCAAGGCAAGTGTCCAAGCTGCCCCCAACCACCCCCCACCATGAAGCCCTGTCCTCACCTGGGTTCTGGGTGGCAGATGCTGCTCCCTGATCCCAACTCTGCTGGGCTGTGAGCAGAGTTGCTTGCATGATAGGGTCAGTCAGGAGCTGGAGATGTGTGGTCCTACCAACCCAGGACTTTTGCTTCAATTTTCCCCAATGGCTGGGATGCTGAGGCAGCCTATGAAATCTGGGACTGTTCTGGCCAATTCCGGATGTATAGTCACCCTATGTAGGAGGCAAGGGCAATGGAGTCAGAAAGGAGAATTAATTGTCTTAAGGACCATGTGAGGTCAGAGTTTAAAAGGCACATAGAAAGGATATAGAACACAGGCTGAAGATGGACAAGAGGTGAAAAAGTAGAGAAGTACCATAAGTAAGAGCATTACCAAATACAGAAACACCATTTTCAAATTAAGTAGGTGAATGCTGAAAAAGTGAGGCATTGAGAGCTGAATAGGCAGAGAAGAGTTGACTATTAAGGATAAGAGCAATACAGTACTTATGATACTGCATGGTTCTGAAAATGTAATATTGAATTTGGTTCTTCCCACTAAAAATATGAATAATCATTGTTCAAAACTCAACATCAAACAGAAAAATAAATGCCTGTATTAAAAGTCAGCCTGACCAGTCCCACTTTTTTCTACATGCAGCAAAAATAACAGATGTCTTCTGTCACACAGTGCAGGGGAGCAGTACCTAGATGATACAGGATGCATCTTGCAGAGCTGTGCACTGACTTGGTTATGGAAGGGTAATGTACATAGCAGTGCACAAATATAAAAAGTCAGATTTCCTTTAGGAATAGCAGGCTATGGCTGTAACCGAAGTTCCACCCACTTGGTACATACTTGAGCTAAGGCTTCTATCTGCCAGGCCTGTGCCTTCTATGTACATTTTATTCACAGTACACAGCATATTTACAGAGCCCATGCTGAGTCATCTCCAGGATTTGGCTCCAATGTACATGCATTAATTTAAACTGCCCAAACAAGCCATTGGAGGAAGCCTTTACAAAAATAAACTGGAATGACTTTTTGCCACCACAGACTTCTAGACCTGAAGATTTATCACATCTTAGCTTTTCCAGTGTATGTTCAGAGAGGCCCTATCCCAGAAAATATGACATGTCCTTATATGGTACACTGAGCCCAGCTGGAAACAACAGAATAACTGGAACAGTTTTCTTAATAAGATTTCTTGAGAGGGTATTTTTTCTGTGCTTGAGTAAATGAATTCCAGCCAGGGAAAATAAAAGATTTGTAAACCATCTGTTCCTTCTTGCTTCTCACTTTCTGTGTATCTAGCATAACCACATAAGGACCCGAGTCAAGATTTCTTTCCCATCCCATTTCAAAAAGGATACAATAAAAGGTTCTAAGAAGGAAAATAAAAATCATTAAAAGCATGAAATTGGGGGGAGGGGATGGTGATGGTGGAAAAGGAGATATTTGGAAGACTCGAACTATATAATTTTGGAAAGAGGCATGCGAAATGAAATAGAGAGTCTAAAATTGCTGCTATTGAAGTAATGGGAGCAAACATAATAATGAACAGTGTTGAGAGGGACAGATTCTTCAATACACATTTTCTATAATACAGGAGTAAGAAAGCCCCTGAGGAAGTGAAAAGCAACACTTGAAAGGTATCATTAGAATTTTTAAAACAAAACCTGCAATTAACTTGTAGAATTAACCACTTCAAAAGTTTGTAAGGCAAAAAGCACAGTTAAATTAAAAAAATAAATTTGGTTCATGATAAATAGTAGTATCTACATCCATCATAGCTAGAATATAGTAACAAAGGCTACTAATCTTCATGCTTGAAGTAATAAACTGGTCATTGTCTGAGGTCATGAAGATATTTCCATTTATTTTAATACCAACAGCGTATTCAAGGTTAATGCAAAGTCTTTATACTTTCTTCTTTCTATCTGGCACTGTTTGTTCTTAATGACCAGATTTCTAGAAAAGATCATTCTGTTTCCCTGATCATGCAGGAGAGCTTTTAATGAATGCTGTGGAATTAATACATCAAGTCTTTGCGTAGGCACACCAAAGTTATTTCACTCTAGCTGTATTGTGAATTATGTATGGATTCAGCTAATTTTAAATACTAGTCATGTGGTGGGCCAGTAGGGGGTGCTCCTGTGTTGAGCCACCCACCTCCCTGCAACCGACCACCTTCCAGGCTTTGAGTGCTTTCAGTGCCTCACGTCCAACCAACCCCCTTGCTGAAGCACACCCACAAGCCTGGGGGTAATGCCCCCACCACAGGGCCAAGATCAGTTTGGACTGATCTTGGCCCTGTGTCCCCTGGGAAACACAGGCCTAGTAGTCCTTGAGGGTACTTGACCAATTGCAAGAACTTGGGGTTCTTCCCTCAGTCTGAAGCACAAATAATAGTCTCCCTTAGTCAGCCAAACCAAGGGGACCCCAAGGCATAATCAGGACCCGTCCCAATAAGTCTCCCAGGCTAGGTACGGGAGAGAACTTTATTGGTTACAAGGGGTAGGTTTGGAATAGGGTACAGAATAGAGCAATATCAGAGAAATCCCATAGAGCAAACAGGGTGGCTGGGCAGCCTTTGAGCACGCATCTGAGTTACTGCAAGCTATATATCTAGTTAGATCTCAAGTCACTTACTCACAAGTATTACCCAGGGGCAGGTGAAGATTCCCTTTGGAGGCAAGCAGTTCATTGACCATGGATTTCAAGATAGAGAGTGAATTGCAGATTGCCCAGCTTTTCTAAGAGTTCTCATCATGGCTGTTGCTCTGCCTCCTGGGCAGCCTTTAACTTATATGAGACCTTATGACTTCATTTACTTGACCCAGTGAAGGCCAACAATTGCTGGATGCCAACCAACCAATTTGAAATGCATCACTGGTTGCTGAGTAGACTGGCAGGGTCCCTAGCCCTCTCCCAGTCATGATGCCATTTCTTAGAACAATAGAAAGTTTAAGCCCCCCTCACCCACTTTCCCCGGTGTGTGATGCCAGTCACACAGGCAGAAGGAGCATATTTCCCCCTCTCTCAGGAATGTTTCCAGCTCAGGTTAAAACTTAGGGTTACTTGAAGCCAATGGGGCCAGGGGTGACTGCCCTCTGCAGTGACCATGGCAAGCAAATTACACTGCTGTTTTACAAGCATATTGGTCATCAGTCCGATAGCAGAATTGGAGGAGAGACAGAGATGGCATTCTGCCACAGTCATGCTTCTCTAGGGCCACATCTACAGGAGACGCTGACTATGCAGTAGCCTTTGACTACGGTGCAGTAGTGTTGCATAGAAGGAAGCGTGACATGATGCTACTGCTCAGTAGTCACAAACTACTGTATAGACAGTGTCATGAGAAAGCTATTCGGAAATGCTGACTGTGCAGTAACCGGAGTTACTGCATAATACTTAGTATTTGTTTATACAAGTACTAAATAACTGTGCAGTAACTACTGCACAGTCAAGGTCTCATGTAGACATGGCCTATAAATGATCATAAGTCTCAAAATACCCAATATGCTTGTAAAACAGCAGTGTAAGAGAGGATCTGGGTGAAATGGAGAATGAATATCATAGGAACACGATTATCATCATACCAGCAAGGAAGCATATGGTTCTGCTTTCCCCTTTAGGCCTTTCTCCTTGTTATTAATCAAGAGTAGCTGCGTGACAGAACAACAGTGTGTATTAATGAAGCATGAGGTTTCTATCTATTGCTTATTCTTCTTGCCACTTTTCACCTTCTGTTTAAAGACCAGATTTGTGTACATGAGCAAACTCAGTCATATCTCTGTCATGTTGTTCAGGCACTATTTCCTATTAGTAATTTTGCTTTCAAATCATGCCTTCAAATCCTCTCAGTTTCCCGTTGTATAATAAGTTACAAATGAACTAGGGCAAAGCCTTTACAAATAATACTGATCCAGAGCTGCCATCCACTCAAACCTGCACCTGAGCAAGAGCATTAACGAATTCTCCCTCAGCTGATCTCCTGGCAATCTATACCTTCATACTCCATCTTATGCTTGTTCTATTTGTGTCGGTCTTTCATCAATCCCACGGGATGCCCCTGCCCATTACAGAATAGGGAGGCCTGGGTGAGGGAGATTCCTTGCCCTCCATCAATGCTGACCTCGTGAAGGAACACCTTGAGAGGCTGGACACCTTCAAGTCAGCTGGCCCTGGCAGTTTACACCCCAGGGTACTCAAGGAGCTGGATAGCATCATAGCCCAGCCCCTGGCACAAATCTTTGAGAACTCCTGGTGCTCTGGTGTAGTGCCCGAAGACTGGAAGAAGGCCAATGTGGTGCCTATCCTCAAGAAAGGGAGGAAAGTGGATCCAGCACATTACAGGTCCATCAGCCTAAACTCTATCCTGGGAAACGTCTTAGAAACGATTATTAAAGAGGTCATTCTTAACAGACTGGCCAACAGCAACATCCTGAGAGATAGCCAGCATGGGTTTGTTGCAGGTAGGTCTTGCTTGTCCAGTCTTATTTCCTTTTACAACCAGGTGACCTATCACCTGGACAAGGGAGAAGAGATTGACGTCATATATCTTGACTTCAAAAAAGCCTTCCATCTGGTATCCCATGATCACCTCTTGGCAACACTGGCCAACTGTGGCCTTGGGTCCACCACGATCCACTGGCTGGGGAATTGGCTCCATGTTCGGATCCAGAGGGTAGTGGTTGACCGAAGTCAATTGTCATGATGCCCTGTGACCAGTGGGGTCCCCAAAGGCTCTGTCCTTGGACCCATATTGTTCAACATCTTCGTTAATGATGTGGACATTGGAGTCAGAAATGGACTGGCCAAGTTCGCCAATGACACCAAACTCTGCGGTAAAGCATCCACACCTGAGGACAGGTGTGTGATCCAGGCTGACCTTGACAGGCTCAGGAAATGGGCAGACAAGAACCTGATGGTGTTTAACACCGAAAAAAATGCAAGGTTCTCTACCTTGGGAGGAAAAACCTGCAGCATCTTTATAAGCTCAGCAGTGCTACGCTGGCTAGCACTACAGATGAAAGGAACTTGGGGGGCATGATTGACCACAAGTTGAACATGAGCCTTCAACATGATCCTGCGGCTGGTAAAGCAAGCAGAAAGCTGGCTTGCATTCATAGATGCTTCTCAAGCAAATCCTGGGACATCATTCTCCTGTTGTACTCAGCATTGGTGAGGCCGCAGCTGGAGTACTGCATTTAGTTTGGGGCTCCAAAATTCAAAAAGGATGTGGAGAAGCTTGAGAGAGTCCAGAGAAGAGCCACGTGCATGGTCAGAAGTCAGGAAAACAGACCTTATGACAACAGGCTGAGAGCTATAGGGCTTTTTAGCCTGGAAACATGCAGGCTCAGGGTCAATCTGATGGCCACCTATAAGTTTATCAGGGGTGTACACCAAGATCTGGGGGAATGATTGTTCACCAGAGCACCTCAAGGGATTACAAGGTCAGACAGTTATAAATTCCTGCAAGACCGTTTCAGGCTGGACAGAAGGAACAATTTCTTCATTGTCCGAGCTGGAATAGCCTGCCAGCGGAGGTGGTTCAAGCACCTACATTGAACATCTTCAAGAGTAAATTGGATGCCTATCTTGCTGGGATCCTATGACCCCAGCTGACTTCCTGCCCCTCGGGTTGGGGGCTGGATTCGATGATCTTCTGAGGTCCCTTCCAGCCCTAATGTCTATGAATTTATTATATCTATTTGTGTCTGCAGCTTTATTTGTTACTTTTTACCCAGTATAGAGGATAGAACACCGGACAAGAACTGACCTGAGATGTGTCACTAAATAATATGCAAACAGATACTAGGTTTTGGTTCTATTGCTTAATTTGACTTTAAACCTGTCATTCTGCACCATTCCACATGGTGGCTTCATTGACTGTAAAATCATTTAAAGTACTCTGGAAATGCAGTGCTCTTAGAATTCTCTCCATTCCACACACACACACACACACACACACACACACACACAAACCCAGATGTGCACTTTGCAGGATTTAAAGCTGTTTACTTTGAAAGCTAGATATGTGTTTTATTTTTTAAATGAAAGCAATATCTTTAAACAGCTTACAGGAAATTAAAACCAGTAAGAGAGGTTGGTGTTACTGATTTTACTTGCAGAGACAACGAACAACTCCTTATCAACTATCCAGGTATCTACAGATATTCAAATATGTATATTCAGGAGTGGGGTGGGGAGAGTGTCATGCCAACACATAGACAACCAGCTCTGGGGGTTATCTCAGAGTTGGGAGAAGCTAGGAGGTCCAAAGGCAAAAGATCGGTTTGGGAAACTGAGCAGAAGTCCAGGGGGCCAGGCAGAACACAAGGTCATGGAGGCTAGCTAGGTCAGGTATCCAGGAGGTCAGGCCAGAGCGAGGCTGGGCAGAACATGAGGTCAGGAGTCTAGTTAGGTTAGGTATCCAGAAAATCCATCAGTCAGTAACAGCACACAATCCAAGATGCAGCAGCCTAGATAAAAGGTTGCACCTTGTTGCCCAGATACTTCTCCTTCCACATCAGGGGCTTATATGGGAAGTGGTAAAAGGTCAACTGACCTTGGCAGAGGGTGGGCATGCACTTAAACCCAGACAGAGTGTTCTAGCCACCTGTGTCTGAACCAGTGCTCTGCTGGGGAGGTGACAAACCAAAGTGAGCTACCAACCTGAGTAGGCCAACGCTCTGGGTTCAAGGCCATACCCTGGCAAAGAGGAACTTTAGCTTCCCTGGCTTTTCTCACTGGGGTGACAGCTACTAGGCCTATGCAAAACACCATCATGCCATTTCAAAGGGACAGTGTTTCATTCTGTTTCGAACCACTGTCCTGTTTCATTTCATCAAAGCTGTTTCAATGCGTTTTGACGTTTCATCCATAGGCTATAATGAGGAATCATGAAAGTGCCTAAAACTTTGTCATTTCTTGCCTGATTTGGATGAAAATTGCAGGGCTGGTAGCCCCTTCTGAGGGCATGAAACCTGCCAAGGTTCAAGGAGCTACATTCAGAGGTTTCTGGGAAACTGCACCTCCAAGTGTTCAAAACACAACTCCTGACACTTGCTGGCAGCAGCAGCCTCCTCTCATCCAGTGCACAGATACAGGGGCCCGCACCCCTGGGAGGGCTGCAGGGCTGTTCTGGATTCCTCCAAAGGGTGCAAGCCCCTGGATCTACAAGCCGGATGAGAGGAGGCTGCCACTGATGCCTGGATCCAGCACTGGATGCAGCCCATGCCTAGCACCGATGAAGATTGCTGCTGCTGCCTGTCTCTGGTGACAGCGGCAGCCTCCTCTCATCCAGCCCACAGCTCTGGAGGCTTACACCTCTGGGAAGGGTCTGGTACAGCCCTGCAGCCCTCCCAGGGATGCAAACCCCTGGATCTGTGCCCCAAATGAGAGAAGGCTGCCTCTGCCACCTGGGACCGATGCTGGGCACAGCCCGCACCCAGTGCTGGGGAAGATAGCTGCTGTCACTGGTCCCAGGTGACAGTGGCAGCCTCCTCTCATTTGGTGCACAGATCTGGGGCTCATGCCCCCCAGAAGGAGCCTGGCACAGCTCTGCAGCCCTCCTGGGGGTGTGGGTCCCCAGATCTGTGTGCCAGATAAGAGGAGGCTGCCACTGCCGCCTGGGACTGGCACTGAAGCCAAGTAAGCCCAGCTTTGAAACTCAAAATGTTTCAAAACTTTCAGAATGCTTTGAGTGCCCTTGTTTTGTTTCGAAGCTGTTTCAAAGCCTTTTGTTTCATTTCGATTTTGCTGTTTTGAGCTCGAAATGCATTGAAACAGCTTCGAAACTAAACACTGGGCGAAATTTTGCACTGCCCTAACAGCTACTACTACTGTGGCTGCTGATGTTGCACTGTAGGCTTGGGCTGCTGCCAACAAGGGACAGGCAGCAGCACAGGCTTTCTGCGGGGCAGCTGCTGGTATCCTGTTCACCCTCCTTCCCCCACTGCCATAGAGGTGTGCCAGCAAAACCTCTCAGGTCATGATTCCAGTACACTACTGAGCATATAATACTGTGACTGCACCTGCCCCGTTTTTGTGGCTAGTCTGCACAGGGCTATCTATTCCAGCCATGACAAAGACTCTTGAGGAGTCTTACTGCTTCTCCCCCATTCAAGTTGGCATATGAGGCTGGTGCCTTGCTCGCCCCCTTTAGTCATGCTCCTGGCAGTGAGGTCTGTAATTCTGATCAGAATTGTGTCATTGTTACTTTATGTAACTCCATCTGTTGTTATAACCAGTAGCTGCATCTCATTCTATATGTAAGTTGTGATCCCTTCTGTTAAGTGCTTATCTTTTTCTTACATGTATAGAATACAATGTAGCTAGGGCACTGCTATATTAACAATAAATATTAGCAGTAGTCCTTAAATGCTGGTTTTAGTAGGATAAAAGACAGAAATGAGCTTTTCCACAAGAAACTTGTAGCTGAATATTCAAACTATCACTTTAAGTATATGTGGCTAGATTGTATCTGCCCCTAATTGAGACAGGTAGGAGAAGCATACATGGGGTCAACAGCCTTCTCAGAGACCAGGAACAACCACATGTGCATTGCTGCAGAGCACTTTTAAAGTGGCTGATTGCCTGGCAAATTAACCCTCATCAAATGAGGTATCAGATGAAGACACTCCACTTCGGAGAACCTTAGGGAACTTCTGTTCTGTAGCCTAGGGTCAATCTGTCACACAATCAAGGCTGGGGTGATGCAGTCCTGCCCCATCCCCGGGGCTGTCTGCAAAAAGGGAGGGCCGGTGGAGAGTGAGCTGCTGCCTAGGGTTTGTCCAGCCTGAGTTGGAGGGAAGGGGAGGTGTATTGGTCCCCCTACCTCATGTACGGAAATATCTAAGGAGGCTCCTGTATTGTTGAGTATTTTCCCAGGCAATAGGGACATTTTTATGCATGCACGTGCTGCAGTGCTGGGCACTCTGGAAAGTGCCCAGTGCTGCCATGCATGCAGTTGAATAAGCGGCAAAAGGCACGTCAGCGCTGAGAAAATGGTGGCAGCACGCTTTTGAACTAAAATACCTCAGAGGTGCTGTAGTTTAAAAGTGCACCACCACCAGTTTCTGTGCACTGATGTACATTTGATCACTTACACAACTACAGACTTGATTAATCAAGTCTGCTCCAAAGCAGCAGATCTCTGGCGTGTTGCAGGAAGAAAAGTATGTGCATGCCCCGCCTACGGGGCTGGTGCCCCCCTGACAGCTGACACTGATGCTGTTGGTAGGGCTGGTGCTCCCCCTGACAGGGTCAGTGGGTTCTGTGGATGCTTCCCCAGATTCAGGAGGCACCAGTCACCCGTGCAGACAGCCTTACCAATGCAGGTAGGTGCGACCAGCTAGAAGTAGGCTACTATCAACTAGGCCCACTCAGATAGTCAGGGCCAGCTGGGTGATAGTCAGCTTATCTGCTGTTCTAACTTCTAACAACTTGGTTCTGGCAAGCTCCTTAAAGTTCTGGTAACCATAGGTTTTCCTTCTCTGGGTTAACTTCGGAGGCACTGAACTGTTACAGCCATTAGCAAGTAGTTAGAGAGTTAACAATGCCTGCTATGGGACAGGGAGATCTGGGTGTTGGGGATCCCCTACCCTCCATAAATGCTGACCTCATGAAGGAACATCTTGAGAAGCTGGATACCTTCAAGTCAGCCGGCCCTGACAATCTGCACCCCAGGGTACTCAAGGAGCTGGCGAGCGTCATTTGAAAACTCCTGGCGCTCTGGTGTAGTGCCTGAAGACTGGAAGAAGGCCAATGTGGTGCCGATCTTCAAGAAAGGGAGGAGAGTGGATCCGGCTAACTACAGGCCCATTAGCCTGACTTCTATCCTGGGGAAGATCTTAGAAAAGTTTATTAAGGAGGCCATCCTTGATGGACTGGCCCAGGCTAACATCCTAAGGGATAGCCAGCACGGGTTTGTTGCGGGTAGGTTTTGTTTGACCAATCTCATTTCCTTCTATGACCAGGTGACCTATCACCTGGATGAGGGAGATGAGATTGATGTCATATATCTTGACTTCAGAAAAGCTTTTGATCTGGTATCCCACGATCACCTCTTGGCCAAACTGGCCAGTTGTGGCCTTGGCTCCACCACGATCCGCTGGCTGGGAAATTGGCTCCGTGGTCGGACCCAGAGGGTTGTAATTGATGGTAGTCACCCATCGTGGTGCCCTGTGACCATTGGGGTCCCTTAAGGCTCTGTCCTGGGACCCATACTGTTCAACATCTTCATTAATGATGTGGACATCGGAGTCAGGAGTGGACTGGCCAAGTTCGCCGATGACACCAAACTTTGGGGCAAAGCATCCACGCCAGAAGTTAGGCGGGTGATCCAGGCTGACCTGGACAAGCTCAGCAAATGGGCGGACAAGGACCTGATGGTGTTTAACACCGAAAAATGCAAGGTTCTCCACCTTGGGAGGAAAAACCTGCAGCATCCTTATAGGCTCGGCAGTGCTATGTTGGATAGCACTACAGAAGAAAGAGACTTGGGGGTCATCATTGACCACAAGATGAACATGAGCCTCCAATGCGATGCTGCGGCTAATAAAGCGACCAAAACGCTGGCTTGCATCCATAGATGCTTCTCGAGCAAATCCCGGGACGTCATTCTCCCCTTGTACTCGGCCTTGGTGAGGCTGCAGCTGGAGTACTGCATCCAGTTTTGGGCTCCACAATTCAAAAAGGATGTGGAGAAGCTTGAGAGAGTCCAGAGGAGAGCCACGTGCATGATCAGAGGTCAGGAAAACAGACCTTATGACAACAGGCTGAGAGCTATAGGGCTTTTTAGCCTGGAAAAGTGCAGGCTCAGGGGTGATCTGATGGCCACCTATAAGTTTATCAGGGGTGACCACCAGGATCTGGGGGAACGTTTGTTCACCAGAGCGCCCCAAGGGATGACTAGGTCGAATGGTCACAAACTCCTGCAAGACCGTTTCAGGCTGGACATAAGGAAGAATTTCTTTACTGTCCCAGCCCCCAAGGTCTGGAACAGTCTGCCAGCGGGGGTGGTTCAAGCACCTACATTGAACACTTTCAAGAGTAAACTGGATGCTTATCTTGCTGGGATCCTATGACCCCAGCTGACTTCCTGCCCTTTGGGCAGGGGGCTGGACTCGATGATCTCCCAAGGTCCCTTCCAGCCCTGATGTCTATGAAATCTATGAAATCTATGAATTAGGGAGTGTCTAAGTTCTGGTAGGTAAGCAGAACACACAGATAAACATGCTGTTTTAAAAAAAATGGTCATTTTGGGGGGAAAGATCCAACAAAATAGCAGGAAAAGTTTGTTTTTGGCTAACCAGTCACATTATTGCTACACACATACAGCATTCTCTCTAACCTCACAGGAGCAGGTCCCTCACCCAGCTTTCTTATTAAGGCCGGATCACTGTGTGTCCTGGGTTTCTGGCCAGTTTGTTTTTCATGGAGCAAACATGTCCCCAGAGAAAAATATCAAACTATAAAACAAACAAGTATGTATAAAGCAACAGATAAATCAAAAGGCAACAGTCTTTCCTCAGACCCTATGAGAACACCCAGACTCTGTGCTTCTCTCCGACAACACAAACTTCCCCCTCCTCCTTTTCTCTCTGCTCCTGGAGCTTTTAAGTATCTTCGTGACTCCACCCCACATTCATGGCTCTGTTCCCTCATCAATTGCAGCTACTGTCACCCTTCCAGCCAGGCAGACTCTTAACTGCTGACTACTTGCAGCTGGGTTTCAGGATGGGCTACAGACTGAGCACTTCTTTACACTTCAATAATAATCAGTAGTCCTAAGAATCCTAAGGCAAGAAAACAAGCTAAAAAATACTCAAGAGCTAATGGGTTTTCAATTAGTCTAGTCTCAATAATGTTCTCAGACTCCCAGCACCCCTGTAAATTGAACTGCACCCTATTTCCAAAACTAATTTACAGTGTTTACTTCCTGACACAGGGGACAGCTTGGGGGCCCAGGGGGAAAGGAGAAAGCGGAAATGTCTGGGCAGGGGTGAGTCTGTACTTACCTCTTCACAGAGCATGTCTACATGAGACACTGACTGAGCAGTATCCCAATACTACTGTGCAGTAGCATCGTATAGCAAAAACTGACACCCAGTTACCATGCAGCAGTATTAGGCTACTGCACAGTAGTGTCATGAAAGAGATGTTCATCAGCACTACTGCACAGTAACTCAGGTTATACAAGGACTAAATGACTGCACGGTAATGACTGAGCAGTCAGCATCTCGTGTAGATGTGGCCACAGTAGTGTAACTTGGGGTGGGCACCAACTTAGTTGTGGCACCTGAATTGTACTCTCAATCCCAAGGGCTCCATGTCTTGGCAGCAGAAGCAGCCCCAGCCACAGCTTCATACATATACCATGTGATGCTGTAGGAGCAACAACAGGGCAGCCCAGTGCTATAGCAAGGCGGGGTGAGCAGGGTGACCTCCCCAGGCACCAAAGTGAAGGGGTGCCAACAGGTGCTGCCCAGCTGGGGCAGTGCATGGGGGTGAGCTGCGAGTGGCTTATGTGGGGGGATGTGGGGAGAAGGAGAGGGTGGCTCCCACCGGTGCGTGCACTCCCGGGCAAGCATGGGGGGAGTGTGGGGCGTGTGACCCCCTGGATCTGTGCATGAGGCAAGGGTGGGCTGCCGCTATAGACTTTCCCCCAGGCACCAAATTTCCTTGCCATGGCACTGGGGCAGACAGACCATGGTGCAGCAGCTGTAGCCAGGGACTGCTTTTGCTTTCAGCATAGGTGAGACTCCTGTGCTACCCCCAGCCCCATGCTCTCAGAAGCCCTGCCCCTCCAGCACTCAGTGGCACCTCTCTATCCCTCCCACCCCCTGCTGTCCCACAGCAAACCCTGCTTGTTATACCTCTGCCTCTTCACACCCTGTAGTACCCTTCACAAGACCTCCTGGCACCCCACTTAAAAATAAGTGGTCTACAAATTCCAAGTTTTATTTCAGAAATTGTTGTTATGAATCTTCCCAGTTTCTGTCAGAGACCACATTTATATTAATTGGAGCTGAAAACCACTTGTCAGAGGCAAAGAGGCTATGGACCATTTGCAGGCTATGTGTCATTGCAGGCTATGTGTAATCTTAAACTTGAGAATGCAGCTGCTGACAGAACAATCATTCCAGGCCCTCAATCTTTAAAACAAGTTTGGTTTTAATGAAGAAAGAAACACATCTTCCCCAATAATACCAAATACATACAGCAGATATATGGAAGAGGAAGGAAAAGAAAGGAAAGGAAAACTGACCCCAAACCTAATAATACAGAGTGAATGAACAAGATCATACTTACTATGGCAGCCAATTTACATTTTATTAAGTTATAAATGTTTACTATTTGAAGGGTATTTTTTTAAAATGTACTGAAATATAGTGCTGATCACAAGCACAGTGTTCAACAAAGTATAACAGAAGGCTAAATGCTCAGGTTTTCTCTGAAATGACACCTACAGTTTTGCAAGTGCAGGCTTTTGCCCATGCTTTCTCATGTATGCCTTGGAAAACTGAAATTTGTACACATGGAAATCAGACAGCAAAAATTGCTAGTGTGATCCTTTTGTTCGATATGTATAAGTTATAAGTTGGAAAAAAAAAAAGGCTCCAAAGCAAGACACTCAAAGGTTAACGAATGTGAGAATGATGGTTGCCTGGGCACGTTTACATACTGCAGGAACCTGCTTCATTCTGTGCAGTGCTCTTTTACTGTTCACTTTTTGTGCCCTCCTGACTCTCCACACTTGCCTACCTTCCTTTGTCTATGGAGCAGCTTCAGTTTTCCTCCTTGCTGTGAAGAAACATTGGTGCATGTGCAACACTTTCCTGGTTCTTCCACTTCCCATTCCCTCCATTTTGTATTCTTCTGGTGGGTCTCATTTCCCTCCCACAGCCTATCTTCTAGTTTTTTAAGTTTGTTTTCTCCCTATCTTTAGTCTGCTTGTATCCTCTTTGCATTACTACCCACCCTATGCATGAGATTTCTATCTCGTTATCTGGTTCCCCTTCTGTGTTATAAATTTTAGTAACGTTTTAAGGAACTTGTGGGTATTATATTGGGAAATGTTAGACAAATTTAATAATAGGAGGTTCAAATTGTCCTGCCTATAATTAAAGCCCAGAAATTTAGCAATAGCCTTTACAGAAACTATGGCTCTGATGCTTGTACGTAGGTAGCATTTGCATTATTGTAAATAGACCACATGTACATTGAACTCCCATTGCTAATAGGATGTTCCACACACAGGGTGTGTCTATATTTGCATTTGTGTTGCATTAAATTTACTGCACAGTAAGTGGGAATAGGCTAGTATCTACATATACAGGTGACCTAGGACTAGATTTAGTCCCAAGTCAGAGCAGGTTGCCATGTGCCCCTGTGGCCACTGGAGGGAGCTCCAGTCTCTGGCCCCATGGTTGTCAGCAATTGGCAGCCATGCTGAGGTCAAAGGCAGCTGTAAGCATGTGGCAGCCATCTTAAGTGCTCATCCCCATCCACCTGCAGAGCCCTGCCCAGCCCCTGCCCTGCCCAGAAGCCCTGTGGCCAGCTATAAACATCTCTGTAAAGCCCCCTGTGCCGCTTGCTGGTGTGTTTTGCCTATCCTGTTTTTTTGGGCACCACTGTCTCCTTTATGGTTGACAGCTTGTTGTCTGGCCAGATGCCTTGGAAGGTCCTTAGTGGGTTCTGACCAGTCATGTCTTGTTGGTAAAGGTTATTATTGGGAGGATGCTTTTAAGTCCTGCCTTCCCTGGTTCCTTTCTTCAATCTTCCCATCCAGTTTCTTGTATTGGGGCTCTGCCTCCCCTACACCCCACCTTAAGCCAACCACAGATGTTAATTCCAGGATGTGACTAAGACAAAGTCCGCTCATCATGGTAAGGATTTTAGCCTTCTTAGGTTCAAGAGTCAAGTTTGGATGGTGTACCATCCTGCTTCAAGCTGCATGCTAACCGACCTGTAGTTTTACCTGTCCCTGGTTACCTTGCTTCCCAGGATGCTCCTTTTTCTCTCTGGTTTGGACTTACACCAGACTAAGATTCTTCCTCTCCCTCTCCCCCTGCAAGGCTCACCGCTGATCCACTCCTCACTGGCTGCGTCTGGGATCCTGGGCTCCATCCCAGGTAAGGACTTAAGCTGTGCTGAACTCATATTGTCTTGGCATGCCCCCTCCTGGGGCTGCCATTACATGCCCTCGTAGGGGCTATAGATAGCTCCAGGCTGCTCTGGGCCCTCCACTTCCAGTCCTTTCTGATCACCGTCCGCTACAGTTTTTATTCTCCCTCCAGGGGGCTGGCCGGCAAACCGGCATCAACATGCTGCCATAAAGTGTATCCACACTGGTGCTAGTGCCCGCCCTGGTTTTTCACTTTTTGTTCCCAGTGTAGTGCTTTATTTTGCTGCAGCCCCTGTCTTGCTGTGCTTCCGGTCTCCAGTGGTGTCCCACCAGCTCCGCTCTTCTCTTGGCTCTCCTACCTCAGGTAAGTTTCTACTTGTGGCAATGTCCCCACCACACATCCCCCTGCCTAAGTTGCCTTGTGGCAGTGGAGCGTCTTGGTCGTCCATACCCCAACGTCTGCCCTTTTTGGGTCTGCTACCATCATATCTGTTTCATTACATCTGGACAAGAAATCTGCAACCTTGTTGGTTACTCCAGGCCTCTCACTGACAGAGAATTTAAAAGGCTGTAAGGACAAAGCCCAGTGTGTCATCTGGGCATTATTATTCTTTGTCTTGTTTAACCACTGCAGTGGAGCATGGTCGGTCACCAACCTAAACTCTTTCCAATCAAATAATAGCGAAAGTAATTGACCACCCATTTTATCGCCAAACACTCCCTTTCCATAGTGGAGTACCTTTTCTCGACCGCGTTCAACTTTTTGCTGGAAAAAGGTGACTGGTCATTCCATGTCCTTGCATTCTTGGCACAATATGGCTCCTATGGCCGTCTCTGACACATTTGTCAGCAGACTACAAATTCTGGAAAAGTCAAGTGTTATAAGTACAACGTCACTGCACAGAGCTCTTTTGATGTCCCTGAAAGCCACTTCTATCCGGGGTGTCCGCTGTATGAAGCCACAGACCTTCCCTCCTATTGCATCTGTCAGTACCACCTCCTGTTCAGCAAAGTGTAGAATAGATCTTCTATAGTAGTTGGCCAAGCCTAGGAATGACTTCATCTGTTTCTTGGTCTGAGGGGATAGGTAGTTTTCTATTACGGTTACCTTGCGTGGCAAAGGCCATACAGGGGCACGGGTAGGTAGTCACAGCCACATGGCTAAGTTGCTTCACCACAGTCCTGCAAAGAAACAGAGATGCGGGGTGAGCAGCCGTGGGGAGCAGATGCTGGCCATGGCAGCACAGGTGGCAGCATTCACCTGTGGCTGGAAAGCAGCTTGGGAGGGGGACAGCCCAGGCAGACCCAGCCTGTGGGCTTTCCAGGGGGGGGCACACGGAGCCTGCTGAGGTGCCACAAGCAGCTTCTGCTAGCTTCCTGGAGTGTGTGCCCCAAGGCAATTAAAAACAATGTATTGCTTTTAATTATATGTTCAGTTTTACCAATTATTAACTGAGAGAGTGCTAATATTTTCCTTTATGGATTTTAGCCTATTTACTTTTTTTTTTTTTTTTACTAGGGCTGTATGCAGTTAATCCCTTCTCTGAATTTCTAATTATTATCCTTTGGTTATTCATATGGTGTTTCTCCCTTAAGCAATGTTTTCCTTTACTATTTACATTAGCTTTCCAAAGATTCCAGGTTTTATTCCAGAAATCATTGTTATGTTATGTTAGAATCTGCTGATGTATGCAATATTCAAGTCTCTATATTATCTGTTCCTTTTTAAAAAAAATTTTTAAAGTTTGAGGAACTTGAAGTATTAGGCAAGATTGTCATAAAAATACAATTCAGTATGAAAGCAAGTGTATTTTATGTTGCAGCATTGACAATGATAGCACCATATGGAAGGTTTTGTGCTCTATCTAAATTGCAAATGATTCTGCCCATTCCTACTTTTCCAAGAGACTGAAAGAAGGATTTGTATCAAGATTACGACATTGGTTAAATTCTTATTGGTGTAATAGCTACATTGTAGAAACCTTTTTGGAAAATAATGTCCAGAATTATGGATCCAGTCTTAAGCTTTTGTAGTCATTAATGCTTATGTGATTCATAAGTATGTAACCCTTTTGCTGAGCACCTGTCAGCAGCAACAAGGGCCGGGTTCAATTTTGGGCTACTAAATATATTTCACCTTGGCTCAGGCCCCCACCCAAACCACCTGGGAAACACTAAATGAATCACTAGGGTGTCTAATAAAGCCAACAACCCTTCAGTTACAAGCAGTATGAACATAAACCCCTGATTTATTACAGAGGCAAACACCAGAACACAACATACAGTCAAGACAAAACTAAACACTGTCATGGTTCAAAGTATACACTGTATCACCCCTACCCCTACTGGGGACCCTTCAACCCCAGGCTCGACAGTCTGAAAGTTGAGGAGTTTTGATCCAAAAGAGGTCAGTCCCTGAGAATTTGGGTGTGTCATCTTCCTTTGCACTGTCTGCTGGGGGCACTAGTTCCCTCTGTATTGCAAAGGGCCCTTCAGTGAGTTGATGTAACTCTGCCGAGCTGCTACAGAGCACCGATCTCTGCTCCTGCCCTGGATTCCCCTCAATGCAAATCTGCCAAGCTGCTGTGGAGAGCTGATCTCTGTGCCTGCCTGAGTGGCTGTTGGGGTGAGCCCAAACCCCGGTCCAAACCCCATATGGCTACCTGACTCAAAACCCTGACTCACTGTACCACCTGGCCTCAGGCTCCAGCAAGCATTCCAGTGTTTCCCCTCCCCTCCTCAGAGAAGGCCCAGGGGAAAAAACAGAGAGAGCCCCAGCCCAGGTGGCCTGAACCTTAAATAAATTTTCTGACCTCATCACAGGGTCTCAATCAAGAAACAGTATCATTGGAACACTGCTAATGCAGGCCAACCAATTCAAAGGTGGTCAGCCCTCCAGGATTTGGCCAGAGTCACTAAACTGGTTTTACTGGTTCTGTTGAGAAAATTTAAGGCAATGGCCTAGACACCAGGGGCATTTATACACCCACCTTTTAGGTCTTGGATGCACTGGAGATCTGCCCTGCCTAGAAGCTGACTTGACAATCAAGTCTGCCCTGCATGGGAGCTGACATGCACCATGCTGTGCCACTTGCAGTTGTATAAGCAGCAAAATGTATGTCAGTGTGGAGAAAATGGTGGTAGTGCATTTTGAACTAAAGCACCTGTAACCTGGGTGGTATTCCAAGACATACCCCCTCTTCAATTGAAGGGATCGGAGCAGGTGCATGATTGCTGCAGGAGGCATAGTGGCCCTCCTTCCACTATACAGCAGAGACAGATCACCAGTGGGGACTTTAATAAGGGAAACGGGTTGGAACATAACATATATACCAGGGCATATAATGTGCACTACAATACCCCAGGGGGACAGGGACTCCATAAAGGTTAGGTATTCACATTCATAGGCATACTCATTCAGTTGACAAGAGACAGTTTTAACAAAAGATAAGGTGCAGGCTGACACAACAGGAGACATCGGTTGACAAAATATGACATGCACAGAATATGAAACGCAGAGTAACAAGATATAAGGCACAGGCACCTGGGAGGGGAGAAAAGGACCCCCTTTCTCTGACAGAGATTCCCCCTTTCACTTCCCTCACCCATCATTGACCCAGCTGGGAATCAAGCTCCAGTTTCGCACATAGCAGGCAAGAACTCTACCACTCAGCCCCCAGTGCTCAGAGTGCACAGGCTTTTGTCCTTCTGAGAGCCCTGTGCCCCATGCTGCGCTGCCCCACCTCTCGCTGGAGAATCTGGAAGCTGAGCTGGGAGCCTCTCCTGTTGGCCGCACGCTGCGCTGCCCAGCCTCCTGCTGAGGATCCAGGAGCTGAGCTGGGAGCCTCTCGTGCTGGCTGCATGCTGCGCTGCCCAGCCTCCTGCTGCGAGATCTAGGAGCTGAGCTGGGAGCATCTCATGCCGTGCTGCCGAGACCTCAACCACCACCTGCAGGTCCCACTTCTCAGCTCTTGCCAGCTCTTCAAAGCTCCTTCTTGGTCATCCCTCACTGGTCTCCCAAGTCAGCTGTGCTGCCCCTTTTATCCCCCTCCAGGTGGCTGGAGGGGCAAATCTGGGGACATGAGGAGTGAATCTTAATTCAGGTCTGGTTTCTCTACCTGGGCCCCGGGAGAAGGTAGGGCAAACTTTCTACTTCTCCAGTGCCTGATTGTGAGGAAAGGGAATCCCCTCCACCAATCATTTTTTACCCTTACAAAACCCCTGGGTCAAATCACTACTGGCTAGCCTGTCGCACACCTCTAAAGTGTTTTAGTTCAAAAGCATGCTGCTGCCATTTTCTTCATGCTGACATGCATTTCGCCACTTATACAACTGCAAGTGTTGCAGCACTAGGCGCTTGCACGTGTAAAAATGCTCAATGAGGAGGATGGGAGGTGGCCCTCTCCAGTTCTAGAGGAGGCACAATATGCAACAATGATGTCACACAGAAAACATGATCATGCTTTACAACCAAACAAGATACACAGCAACATGCAACCAGAACACACTTTATAGTACAAAATGACTTGTAAACTTCGGGTGTGCTACAAGTATACACTAAAACTGTTGTGCTCCTGAGTTAAGCACGTCTGCTGAATGAAAGATTGGTACCGGCAAGTTGTGTTAAACTTTAATAATATAACACCTTACTTATTACGCAACCTGTTTCTCTACAGTCCAAAACTTATATTATTTACTGCTATTTTGGTTTTACCACTAATGCTGCATCTTTACTCTGACCAGCATTTCTGTTTTCCTAGAACACTGGCATAAACCCATGTCTAAAGGAAACTGTGGGATTTCTTGCGGACAGTGACAGAGCCAATAGCAGCAGAAACTTGATGCTTATCCTGAGATATACACTGTAAAAAACCTGAAAGATTAGTTTGGTCTTCTGCTTTGTATTTTATCACATGCTTTTCCTGATACAATGCATTACTGTTTTAAGCTAAGTTTGATGGTCATTGAAGTACTGAAAAATTGTATAAGTAAAAAAAAAATTAAATTCCCATGAAATTGCTTTTTTTTGGTCTGCTGCATTTCCTTTTTTTCATTAGCCCACTGGAAAATCCCCAGGACTGCTGAAATGCTTGTGGCACGCTGGAATTTCCTTATAGTTCTTGCTTTTTAGGTCACTTGTCCAACCCTTATGATAGGTGCCCTCTTGTGAGTGACAATGGACGTTTATGTGATGTTGTATTGCAGGAAATAACTTGGAAATTCTTACAATGTAAACACTTAATAAAAATATAAAGATATAGTGTATTCATGTATACCCCGGCGCAAGTAAACTAATCTTTGCTTCCAAGTGCTCTCACACACAATCAAACAAGTTTTTCCAAGAAGATTTAATCTTCACTCATGCTGGAAAAAATAAGACACAGTAGGGAGCTTTTCATGTACTGGTTGTAAAGAACCAATGTTCAAACATTATTTTTCCCCCTAGAACTGCATGGTTTACAGGATAAATCAACATTTTTTTTTGCCTTTGATGTTTTAGAACTGTTTGTGAAGGTTGTAAATGAAAGGGTTGTTAAGTCTCAGTTCAATCTCTGGTGTACAGTAGCTCACATGAATTACAAGAAAACATCTCACATAGCCAGGAACTCAGAATTAAGCTTTAATTAGTGTTTTATTTTACCAAGAAAAGCCAAATTAGGTTATCTGCAATAGACTGACTGGTTTGGATGCAGAGAAAAATTGTTACTATCATCCATACTGTAAGTTTTCATTTAATTAAAGGCAACACTTAAGTCTTCCAACAGGAACAATTACTTGCTCAAATCTATGAATTAAATTTGCCTCCTCTAGGGGGGTTAGTGCTAGGTTGTGGTGATGGAGTGGTTAAAGCATTCTGCTATGACCCCAGGAAGCATGAATTGGAAGCCTTGCTCCAAACTTGTGCTGAAAGGATACCTTTTTGACCCAGCTGTTAAAGGATGTAAGCTGGGGAGTCAAAGGTGCTGTATGCCACTTTGTGTGCTACTCCCTGTATAAACTAGCATGAGCTAAATGTACCAGTCAGGTGGGCTGTTAGGATTGCATGGATCTTTGATTGTTTTGGTGGTTTTCTGCTTTTATGAAGACCACTTTTCTTTCTAAAATGAACTTTGCAGTGTTAACCACATAAAAGATGGCAGGACCTGAATTAATGGTGCAGAAGGCATAGACAGAGCTGTTCCATTTATCCTGTCTCATAATATAAGAATGATTAAAGGGTGTCAAAAAGCAATAACTATTATTTCCATGATATAAGGGCCCTGCTACATGTTCAAATTAAAGCTGGATAGAAACCAGCTATAGAGTTATTATATGTTTTCAGGCACTACCTTTATAGCTGGTTGGCTCTTTTTATAGCTAGACAATCATTTTTATTGTGTGATAATTACTTTGCATGTGTGACTGGTCTAAATTTATTGCACAATTAACCATTTAGTTGTATAATATGTAGCAGGCCTAAGTGAAACATTTTTTTTTAATGAGTCTTTATTGAGAAGTAAAAATGCACACATCTCCAAAGTTACATATAAAAGTGCAATAAATAATTTTACACAGTTTTGTGACAATTCTACTTAGTCATTTTATTTTTATTCCTTTTGAATTCCAGAAACTATCTTGTTTATTTAACCTTTTCTTAACTCTTTATTATTTCTTCTCTGTTGCTTTTCACAGCTACGCTAACCTTTTCTCTCTCAAAGATTCTGTCTTAAGTAAGGGTTTTCTCAGGCTGTATTATAGAGCTCCATGGCTGTACTTGGTCAAAAGGCCGTTCCTTACCTACACATGCTATAACATGATATACTGTTTGTGCAAAACAACATGCAAATATATAATCAAGTTAAATGAATAGAACAGGTTTCTTATGGGATATATTCCATCTAATTTATAGTTGAACAACATGTCTTCATTTTAGTTCCTTGTGTCTTTTTTCAACTCTGAAAAAATCTCAAAGGAAGTTCTTTTGTGCAAGAAGAAAGCAAAACAGTGGTAAATACTATCTTGCTTTTTTCACTATACCCAATCTGGAAAAGTAGTAATGAAAGCTGCTATTAACTTGGCCAGTTTCTAGCTTACTAATTCACATGGGATTTCATGTGTTTAAATAGTTTATATTAATAATAATGCAAGTTAATAGGAGGCTTGTTTTGCGTATTGAAATTTTGGCTAATCTAAAGGATGTTTTGAATTACAAATAACCTCTATTGACTCACCTCATAAATGTTAAGTATAGGTTTTAAGCCTAATAACATAGCAAAGAACCCCAAATGCAGTATGATGTAAATAATTTTCAAACAATAAGTGGCTGGCTAAAATGACCAAACAAGACATTAATCTAAGAAGCTGGCAAGTCTTTTCCAATTCAGTTCTCAGTTACATTTCTTAGAATTTCAGTAGGAATGTATTTGTCCAGCTACTGAGTTTTGCTTTATAAACAATATTCTAACAAGCATGTGTCCTATTTGTTTCATAGTGAGGTGTGATGTGAAGTTGCAAATACTATTGCCAGTATCTTAATGAAGAGGAGAGTTTCTCTTCTCTTGTCCATTAGTTTCCATTCAGCCAAGTGTTAGCCATCTATTCCCATGCCTGGATTTGCAATAGACATCAGTATTTTCTCCTGTATGAAGGATGAAGCTCATATAAGGTCTGTGGAGATCTCTTTTAACAAAGAACAATCATCCATAATATACTTGTAGATATATACCACTCACTAGGAAACTATTTACTTGAATTTGGGCTCATCAATCTTCAACTTTATGCTTGTTAAGAAAGGTAGCAAAACAGAACATTTTTAAAAACATATACAAATGTCTATTGTCTATATATACAAATATACAATATCTACAAAAGCTCATGTTTACAGTTTAATATTTAATTTTAGAGTGGGAATTTCTAAAGCACTCAGCATTGGTCTAATTCTCCTTCCTTTGAAGTAACTTACAAAATTTGAATGGATATTTATGGAACCAAGCATAGGTTAATACAAAGAACTTCTGAAAATCCCATCCTTATGATTTGGGAGCCAGTAGAGGAAAATTTCATAAACAATGTTTTTAAATGTATAGAGAAATGAATTCTTGATGAACAGGATTCTTAACATTTTACAGTGTTACAAATAATAGTATTTTTACAATCCTGGACAAGCTTCTATTTTGATAATTCCTGAGGGAGCTTTCTGTTTAGCTTTACAATATCTACCACTTATAAAATTCTGAAGTAAAGCAAACCTTGACTCCAAGTTCATCATCATGAAAAACAGACAATTCTAAAACATGGTACAGTTTTTCACACTTATACATGTAGGATTTTAAAATTTACATTCATAATAGTGAGAGGTATCACTTTGTCAATACTATTTACATAATCATAATAGACAGATCATTTTGTCTTTATAATTGACTAAAGCCTCCTCACATTATACAAAAACATCTTTTTTTGACCACAGAGCTCTCATTTTTTACAGAGGGATGAGTCACTTCAGCCTACTGCAATTGTAAACAAGAAGAAATTGTTCTAGAGGCACACAAGCATTTATGTAGGACAGGGTGGAGCAGCCACAGAATTAACTTACAAATCTTCTCAATTACTGGACTTTTATCTTCATTTTTATGTGTTTTACTCCATTGGGAATTTATCTGAAAATCAATACTTTATATGACATCTAATGTCAAACTCTAAATGTTTTGTTCCAAAATAAGTTGTTCCTATCTTGTCTTTGTTGTAAGAAATCAAGAATGACCCTAAGAGACAATCACTGTAATTGTCTGTAATCACTGATTTCAAGAATAACTATCAAAGATTCATTTAAGAACATGGGGATTAAGCAGTATCACTAAAGATTTGTAATTTCACAGATTTCATAGACATTAGGGCTGGAAGAGACCTTGGATGATCATCAAGTCCAGCCCCTGCCCCAGGGGCCAGAAGTCAGCTGGGATCATAGGATCCCAGCAAAATAGTCATCCAATTTTCTCTTGAAGGTGTTGAAAGAAGGTGCTTGAACCACCTCTAAAATATAACTTTTGGGGAAAAAAATTGGAATAGACTAAGTAGATAAAAGAGTTGTGAGCCAGTTCCAATAGAGGATTTATGTGCCTAGAAGTTAAGATAATAACACCTAACTTTCTAGGCTTTTGTTTTCTTGGTTGGAGCCCTGTACCAGGCACCTAAGCATCTATGCAAAGTGTGGAGAGACTCAGGTGCTTTGGAACAGAATCCAAAGTAGTCAACACACTTACCTAGGGGGGTGCCTAAAGTCGGATGCCTAGCACACAGCTGCCCTGAGTCTATCCCTTGGGCTATCTACTCAGAGCTTCAGAAAGCTGCCTCTGTCCACTGAAGCTCCACAGGCCTGAACCTTCTCCTGGAGGTAGGAACCTGTGCTTAACAGGATAATAAGGGATGGATGACTGGGTCCCAGCCCCAGGTGCCCACTTAAAAGAGGCTGAAAAACAGCTGAAGTCAGCTTGGCCTCTGTTGCTCCTGCCATCCTGTCCAGACCCTGGCAGTTACCCCTCCACCTGGACACTTCCTTTCCAGGAATTAAACAGAGCCTACTCATCTAAAACCTGGCATTTTATAGTGCCTTCCCGATTCTTATAGTATTGCAATTGTCAGAACAATCACCTCTGCACAAATAGATATCCTCATATCCCACCACCCCAAGCAATTCCCTCCCCACCAGGCTATATGGTATTCTGACCATATTTCTTCTTCTACTCTAATCCTGTCCCAGGCATTAGGGTATTCTAGGTATATTTCCTACCCTTCCAATTGCAGGTCTGCTGCTATGAAAAAAATCAAGATACATTTGAAGCTAGGAAAGAGAAAATAAGGATAAAGAGAGTGAGAAGGAAACAGATGTATTTGTAGCTTAGGGGTTAATTAAGGGCACTACTGGGAAGGGGGAATCATAGATTTAGGTCCCGGTACCCAAGACCATTTATGTCTGCTTAATATAAAACACAGAAGCAGATAAGCCTAAAGGTGATACAAGTTCATTCATTTCTGCTCATTCATGTTTGGATTAATTGACACAAAACATTGTAACTTTGTTTCACACACACTCCTTCCATTGATTTCAGTTGGAAATATCTCACCTTGAAAACCTGAGCAGTGGTACTGCATTTATTGTAAGTGCTTATGTTGGTAAATCCTTAATTATGTTTTAGGGTAGGTTTGGTCTCTAATGGCATTGCAACAAATTAGTCATCTTTTGTTCTTGAAAAAAAGAGGCTGTCATAATTAGTGGCATCATTTTGAAGTTTGTTCCCATAATGGACCCTGGTACTGATTAGTGTTAAACTGAGAATGCAATTATTCATTGGCCAAAAATCAAAGTAGAGACTTAACACACAGCTCTTTCAAAATATTTTAGTCAACATCAATTTTGTAATGTGTTAATTGGACAAAGGATCTATTTTCTGATAGAACTGAAAGTTCATTTTAAGTATAATAATTATATCTAAAGCATTTCACAATTGCTGCATTCAATGGCTGTGGTTTGAGGTAAAGCAGAGATGACTGATGTGATATTACTGCTTGTTACAGTGTTTAGTTATAAAACATCTAATGAAGAAATGCTATTGAGATGTTTTGCTCCATTAATTGTGCTGAAGATGAAAAGTGCAGAGATTTGTGCTTCTCACACAGCGAGAGTTAACCCTTTGTAAAAATGTTAATTGGGAAATTTTTAGCACCTTTGGAACTTCAGGAAAGGTGGTCAAATTGCCAGATGTTATCCATTTACTATGGTGCTATTTACACCATCACTTAAACCTGCACTAGATTAATTACAATCCTCGGTAGTTAGCCAAAAGTACAGCGTTTTGTGAGGGTTTTTTCCCAGTTAAGAGGAGAAATTGTTGTTGAAATCAGGTGTTTCTCTAACACAAACTGGCTTACAAAAATGTACAAAGTCCTTTTTCCCTGACTCCAAGATGCAGGTAATTTGTTGCTTCTTCATGGCTCTTTCAGTCACCACTCTGTCCTAAAACATGTCTCCCCATTAATTTTTCTTTGGACTACATTCACAGTATTTCTTAGGGGGGGTTTTGGTGCTAACCTGTCAACTTCTCTCTCTCAGGTCCTTCTGTATCTCTTTCATGGACACACAAGCCTTCACAATACAGGTGTCAACAAAACCTATCTATCCACCTGTGCATTTTTTGGGCAGTGTACTTGTTTAGTGTGGAGGCTGCTTTTGTTTCAGCCGGCTTTTATGGAACCAGATAGCTGAAACAAGAGGGTAGAATTACTTGAAATTAATTAAATGCATTTTCTACAGTTAGTTGAAATAAAATGTTGTTTATGTAGACCTCACTGGAACATTAAGGATATATAATGCTCACACAAAGGCTTTGCTAAGGCATTGGCCAGAGTAAGCCTGACCAGCAAACCTGAGCAATGCATGAACTCCTTACATAAGCAAAACTTGGCATGTGGGCCAGATGGGCAAGTGGAGATTGCTGTACAAGGTATAGGATAGACCAGTGCCTGCTTGATAAGACTAGAACAGGAACACTCAGGTCAGGATGTGAAACAATTGTACAGGATAAGCTGAAACTTTCAAGATACAGATGCAATGCAATATGTAATTTGTTTTGATCACCTTGTAAGAGGAGGGTTGGAAAGTATGGGATCTTTGTAGTGACTTAGGGAAACCTGTGTGGTGTTGTGCTGACTACTTTATCACAGGTACTAATACCTTAACTCCTGGTCTGATGTACTCGTTAGGCCAAAACAGGTTTGAGCCGTGCTTGTAGACAATAAATGTGGCTGAATCTCTGCCACTGATTTGAGCCTGTGGTCATTCTTTAAGACAAGATTAGTGCTGGGATCTCCCGGCTTCAACTTTTGCCAGCATTGCAGTTCTTGCGACTTCAACACTAACAACATATCAATAACACCTGATAAGGACAACAGCAACAGTGACACTGATAACACCTGTTGACAGTTTACAGTTCAGTTTCAATGAGGCTTTGCACAAGTCATAACTTCATGAAAGGGAAGCAATACAAGAGATGTAGTGCTCTTCATGGGGTATCGCAAATCTGAGACTAGAAATCAGCCTCCAGCAAATATCTTTGACCATGCAATTTAGGGTACATACAGGTGTTCACAGCAGTTAGGGGAAGGTTAGATCAAGAATGACTGGGAGGGTGATGAAGCCCCATGTCTGCCCCTCCTCATCTGGGCCCACTCCTCCCCTTCCCTCCACCGCCACTGCCACTTTGGGGTCCAGCCATACACCCTCCTCTCCTGCCTCTTCAGTCTGCACCCCCTCCCTACTACTGTGTTCAGCACACTCCTCCCCTTCCCTGCTGCCAGCCCACTCCCCTCCTTTCCCCACCCACCACTGGCCTGCTCCACTGCATCGGGCCTGCTCTTCCCTAGCCACCGCATCAGGCCCAGGTCCACTCCTCCCTTCACCTGTTGCATCAGGTTCATCCCTCCCCTGGCCCATTCCACCTGCCGCTGCCTCCAAGGAAAGGGGGGATGGGGAGTGGAGGTGGCGGAGCTAGGCCAATGGCACTGGCCTCACTTCCCCACTGTCCCCTCTGTCATGGTGGCACTCTGCTGTGCTGCCACTGCATCCTGTCCATCATACTTTATTCGCACTCTGGTTGGCAGCCAAACAACCAGTCAGAGTACAACTAAAGCGTTACAGACAGATAGACTATGGCTTTTATATATATAGAATATTAATTGATTTCTAAAGTCCTGGCCACATACTCATACAGTTCTCACAGCGTTTAAGGCAGACAGGGTGTCTAACACAACAAGGCCAATGGATATATACATAGCCTAGGAAATTGTGGGCATATACCACACTGTTCCATAACATGAGATAAGGTGGCACGAGCTCATAAGGCCCCAGAGTGGGAGGCCTGAGAGTTCTGGTTTTGGGAAAACAGATCAAATTAGGCGAAGGCCCAGAAAGCTCAAATTAGGATCTTTGCATGTGATGGGCTTGTGAAACAAAGGAATATGCTGACAGGACAGAACATGGACAGTATGACAATTACAGAAAGACCAGTCAGAGATAGCCATGGATGAAGAGTGATCAGGAGGTAAAAAGAATACAAAAGCAGAGGCTTTAGAGCAACAATGCACACTCCTTTCCTGAGAGGAGTCCCCCAAAAGGGTCCCTGGCCCCAAGAGGGGAACCCAAGGCACCATGGACAGACGGCATACCACAAGCCTGTCCCCTGTGTGGGAGGGGAGGGGCTCTGCCTCCAACCTCCAGGCTGCTGACTTCTGAGAGAGCAGAGAGAACCTCAGAGTGAAGTGAACATCCTGGCCAGAGGTATCTTAAGTCTGATGACATTCCTAGGATTGGTAGCTATAGAAATGCTTGTATTATTCTTTTCTGTCATCACTGTGTATCAATAAATATGCCTCTTATTGAATGGAAAAGTAGTGGTCAGTTTGAGGGTTTTCGGTCCCCCGGAACAAGGCACCTGGGTCCTAAATCCATTACCAACAACCCCAGGATGGCCACATGCCCACCACCCCCGCCCTCTGTGGGTCAGCCAACCTCCCCTCCCCGCCCCCCCAAAGCCCAATTCCCCTGTCCTGGAAGGCACGCCCAGTGCTGGTTTTACTAGCATTCATGGGTGCCAGGAACCAAAGAAGTAAGTTGGGATAAGGAAAGGGGCATGTGGTATGGGGAAAGATTCACTGGGGGGGGTTGTTCTTTTGGAGTGGGGAGGGTTGGGGGCTTAAAAATAGCCCCTGGTCCTATGGGTGGAAAGAGATCCCCCCCCATCCCACTAACCTGCCCCCTTCCTTCCCCCCAATCCCACCAAACTCTCTTGGACCCTACCAACCCCACTTGCCTCTGATCCCCCCCATGGACCCCTTGCCCTCCCTCCCAATCCCCCAAAGCTTTCCCCACTACCCCCCCATTCTAATTTACTTTAGATTGAGTGTCCATTTTTAACTCAATCTAACCTCCCTTTAGCCTCCCTGAATATCTGTACGTACACTTAGTGGTGAAACACATAAGCACTCCCTTTCCTTTGTGATTATCTAGCATTTCCAGGATGGGCCTGCTTTTTTCTCAGAACTTATTCCTTTCTAGAGGTAACAGTCTTTAGGATAGCACATTTTCACACATCCTTTCCTTTTGATATCCTCTTGTGTCTGGGAGATGAAAAAAACCCCAAAACATCCACTATGAGTTTCTCCACAAAATATCCTTAGGCATGTGGCCCCCTATTTCATTTTGTTTGAAGTGTTCTTGGTTTCCCATGTAAGAATCTGATTCATGTGAGACAGCCGGCAGAAGCAAAAATGCTGTGGCAGAGTAGTTAAGACATCTTCCTATTCTAGAGGTGTGAATTCAAATTTCACTCCAGATTTGTGCTAAAGGTTGTTGCCATTCAACTGTAAATAAATGCATGGCTATTTGGACAGTGAAGTCAAAGGTAGGCAGACCTGATGCCAATCCCATCAGTCCTTTGTGTGTGTTTGGATTCATAGACTGGCATGTGGTGGCATATCTCAGTGGTGACAGATGACGGAACTAGGAATAATGGTCTCACGTTGCAGCAAGTTTTGGTTAGATGTTAGGAAGAATTTTATCAGTAGGAGGGTAGTAAAACACTGGAACAGGTTACCCAGAGGGGTGGTGGAATCTCCATCCCTGGAGATTTTTAAGACCACACTAGACAAAGCCTTGGCTGGGATGATCTACTTGGGGATGATCCTGTTTTGAGCAGGGGGTTAGATTAGATGACCTCCTGAAGTCCCTTCTAACCCTAATTTACTGCGACTCTGTGTTGTTACCATTCTATGCTGATGGTCCAATTAGGCTTGGCTGGACCATGAAGAAAGCTCTGTTGGATACAAAGAACCTAGCTAACCTTCTTATTTGTACACTATATTTTTGTCTAGGGCCTTCTATCCCTTTCCAAGTTCTAAATTTTCTATTCATATGTTTCTCAAAACCCTAGAAGGGGTAGGCATTGTTCTAGCAGTTCCTATAACTATACCTCAACATAATCTCCGGTAATATCCAACCTGTGGGGTGGTGATGACAGAAAATTGAACCAATAAAAGTTTAGGGTCCGTAAATTGTTTTGGCTTTAAAATTTGGAGGTGGGGAAGGGCAAAGGAAAAGGGAAATGAAGCCCCTTGGTTAGAACTTCTTGAAACAGAACCCTGACTCCAGTACAAAAAAATTGCAAAGCTAGTCACATCCATTATCGTTAGGGGAAAACAGTTCACATGGGCATTTAAGCCAGTGCTTCTTATCCTGTAAAATCACATACCCAAATTTCACTTCTAGGAATAATGCCCAGCTTTCTGTGTGGTTCTGTTTTTGACAGATTAGATTTGCAGTTGATAAATGAATGGAATTGTAATCCTTCTTATATAACTTTCTTATTTCCAGTCAAAGCCAAGAACAGATTGTATTTATTGTAGCTGATTTGCAAAACCAGAAGTGACTGAAACAGCTGGTGTGACTTGTCATCAGCACCAGGACTTTGAAAAGTTAACACAATTGATTTATTCTGTCCCACAAGCGGGTGGGGAGAGAAATGCATTATTCCTTTTGTAAAAGCAGTAAATATGAACATATTGATTACTGTTCCAGGAACAACAAATTAACACTGAAACTCTTAAAATGTAGTTACAATTTACTTTTGCTGGAATCAAAACACATTAAACAGAACTTTAACTTTGTTCATAGTTTTAAATACAGATACAGAGCTTGTTCTTCATTCTTATAAATAAGATTTCCACTTATTACTCTTTGGGTTTTTTTGCTATTGTGCAAGGCACATATCAATTAAAAATTCTTCATCAGTACTTCTGAATAGCTATTAGCCCAATGAAGCATTACAACTTATATCTCTCATCCACTGTCTCTTGCCTGCTGAATTAAACCAACTTACTACTACTAGGTACTTTCCAATATTGTAAAGGGTTTACAAGTACATTTGGTTGCTTGAATAAGCATTATTAATTAGAGAAAAAATACTTAGTTCATAAAATTGGTGTGTGAGGAATCTTAACGGTCTTGCTTTCTTCCCCACTGTGATATTTTCTAAATTTCTAATTCCTCTGATAATAGAGTTGAATTTGTTAGGTCTTATTGCTCCTTTGTGTGTGTGAACCTGAAACTATGGAAAATATCAAACTTACATTCCAGGGGAAATTAATCTAATCACACCTTGACTAACTTTCCCTTCTTTACCAAGGAGAACCCTGTTAATATGGGGATTAATGAAAATTTACAGCTTTCTATTAAAGTAGCTTGAGAGGAATGGAATGTATGAACTAATTTAAATGGCTAATTGTGCCTGAACACTGTCAGTAGCCTCTTGTCTCTCTTTTTACATACTGTACCATTTCCTGGAGAACAACACAGCAGCTCACACATCACAGTCAGCAACTTGTAAAACATCATAAAACTATGCAAGAGTGACTCAGGTCTTAATCAGAGACACAAGCGGGTGAATGCTAAACCAGAATCTTCTATCATTTTTGCTTCTAGTTGCTTCTTATACTAAGTGTATGTTGTTATTTATTTATTTATTTATTTTTACTCACTGAGTTTAAGGATCCCTAAAATGGCTGGTAACAATCTGTTTATATCAATTAGTTTTAGTTAGTGGTGGATTAAGATTAAATGGGACAAAATCCAGGCCCTCCATCAAACTATGAGGTTGACTTTGATTACTACGCAATCTGCCCTCTTACCTGGGCCACCTGGTACAAGTACTGAACTGAGTGACTGCGGAGCTGGCTGGGCAGAATACAGATTTACTTTTATTAGTATATGTGTAGGATTGTGAATCCAAAAAAGATGACAAAACCGGGAGGGAAATACAGATTGCCCGAGTGAAGGACTAACATTAGAGGGATGGGGGTGAGGAGGGGAACGCAACTAGGTTACAGAAAATACAATGTTAGAATTAGTGGGGGATGAGGTAAGGGGAGGGAGGGGACTCTCGATGCTGAGAGAGAAAGAAGGTAGATACACACAAACCCATTACAATGGTCCGCAATGGTAGAAGAAGTAGTTCGATGAAAGTGTCTCAGTCCATATAGAGTCTCATCACGGGGGTCTTCTTCAGGTGGAGCAGGGTCATCTGTTGCAGAAGAATCCTCTCGAAGTGAAGCCCATCTGGTGCGGGGGGGGGGGGGGGGGGGGGCGGTTCAGGCAGTCCCATCTGGGTCCGGTCTGGCGGTGGTTTGTCTGGTGGGGTTGGAGTACTGGTGGTGGCCCATGGTTCCACTTAGATGTCATGGGACCAGTGGACGGTGTCGGACACCATGAGGCAGCGTATCAGCTTGGCGTAGTAGCAGGAGACATGGCAGGCATGCAGCACGCTCTTGTTGCTGGGGTTCCAGGCTCCGAGCGTTCCCACGATGAGCACGTTAACTCTCACGTCGTAGCCATGGCCCCTCAGAATGTTGGCCAGTGGGGTGTACTTCTCCTGCTTGCGAGCCCAGACATCGGTGAAGGCTTGGTGCCGGTTCTTGAAGGGGGTGGTTACATCCACGATCATGACCTTTTTGGCCTCTTCGTTCATAATGACAATGTCGGGTCACATCTGGCTCTTGCAGCCCGGGATGGTGTGGTTCACGGAGATCTCCCCTGCTGGAGCTGGGATGGTCCTCACCAGGCAGTCCTCAACAGCATTGTGGAGGAGCTGCCAGGCTCTGGCGTGTGGCTTGCAGCTGCGTGGCATGTGGAGGAGGGTCTCTACCACATAGCCACACCATCAACACCTCTTGTCCCAGTGGCCGAAGCAGATGGCCCTGTTCAGGTGCAGGCAGTTGAGGCGAGCATGATGGAGGAAGCACCAGTTCGCAAAGCACATGAAGCTCTCGCTGGGCATGAAGTGGTTGCTCGAGTCCCACTTCAAGGTGACATCAAAGACCTTGTCCTGGTTGGGTTTGGCCCTCAGGTTGCCGGTGTACTTGTTTTGGATGGTGTCCTTCAGGAACCTCTCCAGGAAGGTCCTCATGCAGGGTGTCATGGTGACGCAGTCAGCATGCGGGGATAGTTGCAGGGAAACTCCCAGCTCCCGGTGCTCCTCAGTCCAGGTCCAGGCACAACTGATGCATTTCCCAAGGTGGCACATGGCATTGCGGGCTCAGCTCCACAGCTAGTACATTTGGACTTTGGCCGCTCAGTACCTCACCATGTAGTTAACTCAGGCTTGGACCCCAGGCTTATCCTGTTGTGCATCTGGACTGCCTGGTTCCTGATCCTCATCTTAACTAGGACTATGAACACAGCTATTGCTTTGAATTAGGAATATAACCCTGACTACCTGGTTTTGACCCTTTTGGTGCAGCTTTGACTCCCAATCAGACTGTGCTACTTGGCTAACCCCACTCTCCACAAAACTGTTTATGTCCCCCTCCTTACAGTTTGAACAGCACGAAAGGTCACTTGCCCAGCCTTCCAAGGGGAAGTGCACAAGTACCTAGCATGGATTTGTCCCTGATCCCTCTCCCTATGGAGGCTTATATGATCAACCTGTAAAACCTGAAGGCTTGAGCAGGGGCCCTGATGGCCCAGAATGCAGCCCTGCTAGCTCATATTGAAAAGCTGGAGGAGGAAAATGTGTCCCTACAGGCCCAAGAGGTGCAAACTTCTGCTCTGGTTGCCTTTTTCATATCTGCCCCTCAGCATCCCCCTGAACCCAAGGTATCACCGCCAGATCAATTTGATGGGACCCAAGAGGCTTCCTGAATTATTGCTGCCTCCTGCTCTCCCTATTCCTCAGACTTAGTCACAGGCCTGTATTTAGTACATCCACAAATGCTTAGCCCAAGGACCCATAGAAGACACTCAGAGAGGGTATGTACTGTTCAAAGGCAATTTGTCCTCTTAGCAGGTTTATCTGGCTATAAGCACTGAGCTGATTGGCTGCTAAGCCAACTGGGCTGAGTATATAAGCTGAAGGCCTTCATTTGAGTACCTAGCTCCTGCTTATCCTGTTTTGTGTCTGGACTCTGTGCCTCCTGGCACTCTCAGCCTGGTCTGGGGTACAAACATGGATGAGGAGTATGATTCTGACTGTCTGGTTTCAATACCTTTGGCACAGCCTCAATCCCTGCCTGAAGCATGTTGAGTTGTTCCATGTGAGGTGCTTCCCAACTGGAAGCAGTGTAGTTGTCATTCAGTAGGGTTAATTATCCTGCCTGAAGCACCTCATGGACTGAGTTACACTTTTTCCAGTTTAGGAGGCAACCGTTTACCAGATTCCCATGGCCCAATATGCTGTCTTTAAAACAAGTGACATGTAAGTCTTGAGCATCTGCAAGGGACCGTACTACAATTGCTTACTTTAAGAAGCACAATTTTAACCTGCCCTATTCCCTTCCCAGGTATACCTTCCTTTCTTGTAAGTATATGGGAGAGCCCTGTAAGTAAAATCACTATAACCATCTATCTGGAAGAACACAGGTGTATTTATATAAAATAATGCTAAGTAACCCCAAATACTGTATATTTATATGCTTGCCTCTATCACCTGAGTCTTAGTTAACTGTTCTACTGGTTAAAAACCCCAAATTCAAAGCTACTCACTTTTACCTCAATATAAATCCAATTAGATCAGTGATCATTTAGAAGCTGCTAAGAAGCAGTATTTCCCACCTCTTTGTCAGTCCATTCAGGGTCACAGCATTGGTTTCTGTCCTCCTTGTCTCAGGCAGGTCCACTTAGATGTCACAGATTTCATAGACACTAGGAGCTGGAAGCGACATGAGATTATTGGGTCCAGCGCAGAATCCATTTTCCAGGAAATTCTAAGTTTCTCATTGGAAAGCCCAAAGCATATTAAAGACACAAAGACAGACTCTGGTTTGTTAAAAGAGAGGTCTTCAGTACTCTCAATGAGAGGCAGATCCAGGATTTGTGTGTCTGTGCTGTGGGGAGAGGTGGGAGCAGCAACTGGTATTGCTGAAGTGGCTGAACCTGGTGCTCCCAAACTCTCCTCTCCTCACCAGGGTGGACAGACTGGCAACAACAACTGGGGATTTCTGTTAAGTCCACAAAGTACCAACCCACAGCCATTGTTGCTGCTACCCCAGGCTGAGCCCAGGCCCCATGCAGCTTAGCTGGAAGGGCTCTGGAGCTTCTCTTGCTCTGGGAACTATGACAACAGTAGGTAGGTGAGGAGATGAGAAGAGAAGGGACTGTGGCTCTGAGCACAGAAAGAAAGGAGAGGGGGATTTTTACTTTCATTGATGTCTTAAAAAGGCCTCCAGCTGCTTCTCCTGCCCCATGGTCAGAAAGGGGATTTGCAGCTGCATCACTGCACCCCTTGCTTTCAATCACCTTTGGACTTTGTCTTTAGCTCAGGGTGACCCCCTTATCCTTAGGTTAAATTATGATGTCAATGCCTTCATGGGAGTCCACAACAGAGAGAAAACTGAAAATGAAGAGTTTTGGATATACTGTAAGATCATACCTTTTCTGCAATTACAACCACCAGCAATCCTACTGACAACAACAACAAAACCCACTTTTAAATCCAGATAACATTTGAACCATAGAGTGTTCAGGTACTCCATATGTTGTTTGTAGGAAAATATTTTTCCAAATTATCATACTATTTTTGATAATATAATTTTTATGAAAATTATTTCTTTAAGCAGACATTCAGTAAATTTAGCTAACATTTGGAAACCCAAACTCCATCTAAACTCCATCTCTAGCTTCTTCCCAAATAACTACTTTTTCTCTGGGAAATGCTCCTTGCTTACATTCATTCTAATACATTTCCCAGATATTTTTTCTATTAAAAAAAAACAAAAAACATTAATTAAAAATCCCAAGTATTCTGATATCCCAGTTTGCCAAGCAGATAATAAAGACCTGGGTAGTTTCTGTTACCATGAAGAATTCACAACAGCCATTTGCACATAATAAATAACATCTAGAGCCTTGTTTATAAATGGTCTGAACAAGAATCTGAAGATATAAAAATTTAACTTGTGCATGAATGTCATTAACTTGTGCATCAATCTCATTTTCTTTTACTGGTTTCAAAACTGCTGATGTATGAAGATGGAAGAGGAGTAATATAGAACACACCATTTTTCTAAACAAATTAATCTATTTTTTTTAAAAGACTTATGTTGAGTTAACAACTAGGGGGCTGTGAGATTTCCACAAATGCTACTTACGGACATCACATTCTATTACCATGTAGCATGTAATATTTAATAGCTTTAGACTCTACTGACACCCAATTGTAGTGTTTTATAAAATGAGGTAAAAAGATAAGAGAACTTACCTAGTAAGTCTTGCTTTCTGTCCTTTGGCCATTCATGGAATGTTAGTGAGATTTCTGTAAGCGGAACAATAGCATGAAATAATCCTCAGTTTTCATTGGCAAAATTCTGTTTTTTGTATGAAAACAAAAGGGTCCATGGACACAGAATGAAAGAGGTGGCTGTAGTGAAAAAAATTCTTCATGAAGAGTAATTAAATTTATGTAAAAAAGATGCATACGAGATGCATCATGAAATGAAAGGTACAGAACTGGTAAACTGACATCTTTATCTTCTATTATTATAACAATAAAACAAGGGGATATTGAATTAAATTGAAAGTCAACTAATTTGGAACTTATCAAAGTTATTACTTCTTTGTACAATGTATAACCAATGCACGGACCCTATTACCTCAGGGAAACATGGAAGCCAGTGGATTGTTGGCTTCAATAGAGTATTAGAGATTTACAAAGATTACAAGAGCATCCGCTGTTACAGAAGAGAGAAAAAAAATATAAGGGTGAGTCTGAAACATGTGAAGAAACCAAAAATTTGGGCCAGATTTTTCCTAAAATGTGTTGTAACTTCTGAACAGCTTTAGCAAGCTTGAGTTTAGAGTGAGATTGGATGCAAGCCTGTGCTGACTGGTAACTTTCAAGGGTACCTAGTATGTGAAAAAGGGCATTTTAACTAGTTAAAAGGTAAAACTGTTAGGGTACCTTGTTATGTTTAATGTGTAGAAGTTGCACCTGCTTATAGTACTGTTTATATATAGCCTTATTTAATCATTGCTTAAGTTTTGTCCTTATTAACTTTTTATTTTTGTCACTACAAGTTTTTTTTTTAAACACAACATAGCAATGGCCTTGTTGCCAGCTCCAGTTAACAGAACTTGGCACTAACCATCTGAGGGATGAAAGGATTAGATATATTAATTAGAGGTGATAAGGGAGACCAATGGACAATACCCAAAGTAAGACACCGGAAAAAGGCCAGATTAAGAGGTGTGCTTCTAATGGGTCTGTTAGACAAAGGAATATGCTGATGGGATAAAAGATGGACAGTATGCTGAACACAGAGAGACTAACATGAAAGCAAAAGTCATCAAAGGAGTGAAGTTGAAGAAAAGTATAAAAGGGGACAGCAAGAAAGTTTGTTGTCGTCATAAATCCAGCCTTCAACACCTGTCTGGACCATTCCAGCTAACGATGCACCCTTTGCTTCCAGGAACTGAGTGGCCATCTTTTCTGTTGAGCAAACTAACATCTGGGACTGGGTGAAATTATAGTACTGAATGTGTTTCTCTCTCTGAATATAGAAACTGCTAAGATAATACTTGTTACACTAATAAAGTTAGATTTTAATTTTAGGAAACTGAGTTGTCTGCATTCGTATTTTATGTTCTATTGAAAGGTTAATTGTGCTTTAATGATCCTGTAGCACTATCTGAGAGACAGTGGTGCTAACAAAACCAGGCAAAAGTAAGCACACAGTTTTGGCAGAATTTTCTTTGAACATATGTGTTCATTTAAACTTCAAAAATGGTATGTGAATCCACATGAATAAAAAACAGAAAGTAAGTTTATATTAAACTGTCCTAATTTGACTCCTGTCATAACTCTATCTGGTATTTAGCATAGGCAGTACATGCTTCTCTCCCAGTTCTGAGGAAGGGTGTCAAAAGCTTGTCAAACATCTCTCCCAGCTGCATAGTTGGTCCAATAAGAGATATCACCAAAGCTTATGACTTCTTGCATATCTCCTGGACTATCACAGTTGCAGTAACATACCAGTCCTATTATCATCAAAGAATGAATTGCCCTGGTTTTCTGCACTTCCCTGGCAAATATTTCAATAGAAGGCTTGAAGTGGACTTTGTGCTCCATTTGAGGTAAGTGTGAGTTCCAGGGTCACTTACAGTAGGCTACATTAGCAGACGTGGGTGTGACCAGTTTCACCATATTTTGTATATACTGGCTACAGTTGAGCTAAAATTTCGAGGTGTTTTCAATAAACATTAGCAAGTAGTATAGTCATTGGCATTCACAATGGCATGCGCCAGGAAAGATTAGGAACTGCCAGTTTTATTTCAAACTTGACAAATAACATCCTGAATTGAGAACTTAATGGTTATAGGTGGCAATTGGCAAAATAAGGAGTCTGAGGTTAGGAATTTGAAAACTTCCAGAGTTAACTGTTCTAGCACTTCTGGGAATTACTAAAGACCTAAACATTTTTAAATATTTGGTCACATCTTTACTCTTATCCTGGAGCTTACAGATTTATCTCTAGCTTATTGTGTTAAATATTTTTCCATTGGTGTACTACACAAAAATAAAGGGGCTCATAATGCTGACATAAATGTTTTAAGTATTTTTACTGCATCAAATAGCATTTATTTATCTGTTTGTTCATTTGATCAATGGTTGACCATTCTTGAGATTAATCTTGTAATATGAGCAAGACAGCTCTAAAGCACCATTAGTGGAAATCGCAATGGCTGATGTTATGCTGAAGCACTGATAAAGGTAATTCTTTGCCAATTTCTGCCCGTTTTCTATGGTGTTAAAATAGGAGAATGATGTTGACCAGAACAATGAATGTCCCAAGCAATTTTGTAAAAGTTGGGAAACTTCTTACCTCTTGACCAGTGATTCTGATATGGATTGTGAAGAAAGCTTTTACCTTTAATTGGTGGTTGCTTGTTCTATGCTGCTGTAGCCATGATAAGCAGAGAGGGTTGAGCTGTTTTGCCTTTGATATTAGTAAAAGGGAGATATTTAGCAAGATATATTCCATCAAAGATCCCTGATTTAGGGACTTCCTCCTTTTCTTGGTCTACTATATCCCAGATTTATCAATTTATCTCCCTGACAGCCCTTTCTCCTGCCCAGGCTTTGAGTGAGAGAATTGGTCTGAGGAATGTATTATGGCTTGAGCATATTTTATTATTCATGCGGCTATAGGATATATATTGTTTTAAGGCAGGATGAGCAGTCTTTTATATCATATCATTAAATGATTACTATCTTGTGCTAATTATAAAGTAATCTTACTTTAATAATGTTGTGCTAATTTACTTAATGAATTTAACAAACATATTTTAATTCCATATAATTATTTGTGTTACTAGTAATTGATAGTTTGAGGACCCAGAACATTAGATGAACACTTAATTATTTTTTCTAATTCAAGCAAAATAAAATGTGTTCTTAGTACATAAGGAACATATTGCACTGTACTGTTTGAGACTAATTATGTAGCCTTACTCTCTTATGATCAGTCCATTGAGAGGATATGGAACCTAATACTAACTCTATAAACAAAATAGGTTTCCTTGTAGCTCACAGGGTTTGGGTGTTTTTTTTCTTTTCTATTCTTTTCTTTTTTGGTTTGGATCTAAAGAATAAACTGTGACCATTGGGCCTCGAGTACCCGCTCTCAAGTGGCCTTTGCCCAGATGGTGCACGTCGGGCGTTCTCCGAGCTGGCATCTTTGGCCGAGCAGGTGTCTTCCCCATGACTCACCATCCCCGCTCTCACCTGCCACGACTTGTTGGTTCCTCAGTGGACAGGGTTAGTTGCCTGGTTCGCTCACTGGCCAGTGGTTCACTCAGTGGTCATTCACGGGGTTCTGCCACCCCTAAACCCCGGCCTCACTCCACCTAGTGCATGTTGTCTCCCAGTTGGCCTTGTCCCTCTCATGGAGTCGCATCCTTCTGGTGGCCACCTACTTTGCCTGCTAGCCACCACAGGGCCTGGTATCTTGGCTCTGACCCTACTCTGCCTTCCTCCTTCCCACCAACCCCTTCACCCAGGGAGACATAAAGAAAAACTTCCAAGGCACTACCCTCAGCCCCACTGCCTGGGGAAATAAAAACCCTCTTCTCCTCAACCCCTTCACACACAAGGAAACATAAAGCAGACCCTCTAGTGGGAACCAAAACACAGGGTCACTCCTCAGTGTGCCCACACCCAGCTTCATAGCCCTGATCACCCCTACTTCAGCTTGGGGATGCTCTCTTGGGCATCAGCCACCCCTGGGTTTTCCTCCCTCCCTACTGTCATCTTGGCCGACAATGGTGGCAATACCTGCCCCGACTGTGACCACTCCAGAGCTTCCCTCATAGTTCTTCTCTCTGGCATGGTGCCGCTCTCACCCTGGCCACTCCAGCACTCCCACCTGGAATCCTGCAGAGTCTTCAGTCCTTCCCTGGGTCCTGTTTTGGGTCCAGAGCTCCTGCTGCCTGGTGGTTTCCTGCTCTTGCCTCTCGGCGGGTCACCCTGCTCCCCCCGCTCCCGTTCACTCCCAGCTTGCCAGGTCCTGCGAGACCCGAGGTAGGGAGTCTCCTCCTTCCTCCAGGCCAGCTGGGGTCCTTTCTCTCCACCTCCCCCTCTTGCCGAGGTGTCGGCCACCATTTTTAAGACCATTGGCTGGTGCTCATAGCTTACATCACCTGCCGGTCTTAGTTGAATAAATAAGCAGCTAATGTGCTGTGTGGGCTTTTACCTTTGCCCCTGCTGGGCTGCGTCTCCTGCTACAGGTTAGTGTTTATCATTATGTGTATGTCCCTTCCCGGGATATAAACACTTGAGTCTTGTTCTACAGTTATGTTTGTATGAAACTATATTTTTGTATAAAAATTGTCTGTTGTGAGCAGAGCATTAGGTTTATTACAAATTATCCCCATTACAATTGGCATCAACTGGAATCCTTGCTCACCATCTCAGCTAAGACACTAAATAACAAGTTATTATAGGAAAACAGACTAAAGGTTTGTCTTTGCATGCCAGGTCTAAAGCATTCTAGTAAGTAGCATAGAATGGACTACTGTTGCCTATGTTGTGTTTTCTCAATCAGCGAATAAGAGTAGCAAATAACGTTTCATTGCTAAAGCTGTCAAACCAGCATCTTATGGTTGTAAATTAATTTAAAATACTTTTAAAATGAAAAGATCCTTCATCAGCGAACATTTTGGCTTTCTTTTACCTGACTTTTCCTAAGAAAATTTGCTGATACGTGTTATATTTTAGCTGTTAGTAAAATATATGGTGTTTGCCTTTTTTAATGCTTTGAAGCCACTTGATCACAAAAAAATACTTTCTTACTTGAACTTTCTAGGAGACAGATAATCAAATAGCTAAACTCTTGTGAAGGACAGCAAAGTTAGCCTAGTCCAAATTCTTGGACTAGAATCATGCTTAGGCACCTGAGTCCACTTACATATATAATAAAATCAGAAAAGAATAGGCCTGGAAGGCACCTCTAGAGATCATTTGGTCTAACCCCCTGCCCAAGGCATCCCTATCCAAACCATTTTGTGCAAGTTCTTGTCTGATTTATTCCTAAAATCAACCCTATGGCACAACTGCAGGATATGTTGCCCCTAAAACACTAACAACACTTAACCTGCCACAGGTGGAACACAATCTGGACCTGTATATGCTTAAATTAGCGTTTGAACAATTTCTAGCTGAAGTCTGTTGAAAATGTAAAGCAAAGCCTCCATAAGTCCTCTGACAGTTTTTTTGTGAAGAATTTTATGCATGAAATTTTTAGGCCATTCAAATAAGTCCATTTCACCACCAGTGCCTTGCATTTCCAGTTTCAAATATTTACCCTGCCAAAGATCCAGACTGAAGAGAGTTATGCAGAATACATACTGGAGATACCTCCTACTGTCCCAATAAATGTAATAAATCATAAGTACTTACATTTATCAGTATGGATTTATAACTTTTAGCCTTTGTTTTCTGACTGTTTAAGCAGTTTAGACTCCTGCCAAATGTAGAAAATTCTAGATTGCATCCATGAAACTCATTAATAATGACATTAACATTATTCCAATGTGTTGCGTCATCTCATATTAAATGGAGCTGCCTATATTTAAGTAAAAAAGATATAGGATTTATATAAGACCAGTACTGGAAACTATTTTTTTACATTAAGTAATATTGTGTGTGAATTTTATGATTGTTTTTAGAGTTCTTTTCTGGAGGCTAAAACTGTATATATAGTTTTGTGCAAATAAAAATTGGAGCAAGCTTGAACTGAGATACATGACCATTGCATTTGCACATACAACTTAGTAGTTAATTATGAGTTAGCCCATGCAAATACACTAACCAAATCAAGATCCAGATATTGTCTCTGGCAAAATTTAAAAACACAAAATTGTATGTGTAATTTTATGTTTTGATTTATCAAATGATTCTCTTCTTAGAGCAGGATCATTCCATGGTAAAACTCCACATCAGGGGACAGGCCATATTCCCTGCTAGAGCCAGTGTTGGTGTGGCCAGCACCCTCAGGATTAACACTACTGCCGTTCAGGTTCCTTTTCCTATTCCCACCTCCTGCTGAATTATGTCTCTAGCAGCGGTCAAAAATTATAAATTGGACGGTGGGAAAAGGGGGACTGGACCGTAGCAGTGTTAACCACCAACACAGCTGCTCCGGCAGCCCAAAGCAAGAAGCCCGGCAGGCTGGATGACTGATTTGCGTGGGCTGATATAGCCAGTCTGGTAGCCCTGGTAAGACGTCCTGTAGGTTGAATGACCTGTATCTGCGGGCTGGACTTGGCTGGTGGACTGTACGTTTCACAGCTGTGCTTTAACTGATCTCCTGGCCTGCCAGCCCCCATGCTATACCCTGTTACTGGATCTGGGCACACCTTTGTAGTGAGAAGAGAGCAGCTCGAGAGAGAGAACTTCTAGAAACAAGCATTGCATTTGCTTTGGGATAAACCATTTTATCCCAAGATAAAGTGCAATCAGTTAGATGTCTATGTCCATTGACCCAGGATAAATCCTAAAAAAAAAAAAAATAATGGGATAAAAAGTACTACCAGTTTAGCCTGGGACCTCGCAAAGAGCATCTTAACGGCTACCCTGGGATTGCATTGTTTGAATCAGAAAAGTGGCAGTGCATTCAGGTGCTCCCCAAACTCTGATTAGAAGGATGATGTGCATATATGCTAATCCTGAGACAGATTCATTCATAGATTTATGGATTGATAGGGGCTGGAAGGGACCTTGCAGATCATCAGGTCCAGCTCCCTACCCCCCGCCCTAGACAGGAAGACAACTGGGGTGAAGTGACATTTGTGTTCAGTAAGAAACACAGGTACAACTTACCCAGGGACAAACACAACATCTGTTTCTAGCCTTAAATCCTCTCACAAGAACTTGTTGTCTTGTGTAGATATTCACGTTACACAACATTTAGGCACAGAGTGAAGCAGACCTATGACAGAGTCCTTGGCTCTGAATGGCAACACCTGGTATAAGAAGGAAAATAAGCAATGTGACGGACAGCAGGAGGACGGAGTGCTGTGCTCTGTGTCTGCAAGCAGTAGGCGCCAGCAGAAAGGAAGAAAGTCAGATAACAGCTGGCTGTGAGGCAGTTGGTATTTTTCAGTTTGCAGTTCACTAAGGCAGAGGAGGCTAGCAATGGACTGGAAACATAAGCAGTACTACACTCTGTTTGGGGAGAAAAACTATGAGAGATTTATTTTCTCTTAGAGAGCACAAAATGAAAGTGAGAACAGAGCATAGTTTGGGACTGGTGTAAGGGTGAAAAAATCAGTCAGTCTGTCAACTTTCCGGAGCAGAGTCCCAGATGAGAGATCAGGCCATATTTGGGAGCTGGGTGAAGCAGTCGGGAGACTCAGAATTGACCTTTCACAAAGTAATAGAATTTGCCAAGCATCCAGGAAGTCACCCAGCCCATACTGGAGCATATGGAAGGTGGACTAGGCTCAGACACTGTTGACATGATAACAAACACAAAATACTAGAAGAAATGTACATTTAATTGAAGGATAAGCCACCAAAAGCTAGTTTTCATCTACTGTAGGGCAAGAGGAGGAATGTAGGCCATTACCACAAAGAAGGTGATGTACTAGAAATCCTTGATGTCTTTTACCTCATGGTAGCTTGTGTGCTTGTGCCTCAAGTGATGGGCAAATTACAAACATTTTTGGACAAGTCTCCATAAAGTTTAGATCAGTGGTGCCCAACCTTTTCACCCTGTGGACACAATGAATGGTGCCAGGATGGTCCACAGGCTGGGGCCCAGTTCTGCCATGCAGCAGTGGCCTATCTGGGGCCTGATGCCACCACGTGGGGCTTGAAAATTTGGTCCTAGGGGAACAGTGGCACTCCAGAATGACATGCTACTAACCTCTCCTCCATAGATGGGTATTAATTGACTGGGGGGGGGAGGAAGGGGGAGGAGGTTTGTTAATAGATTAAAAGGGAAGATGTATGAAAGATATACAGTTTAGAGAGGCTTCCTAACAGGAGACTGAGGAAGTTGGCAATTGGGAGATGGTGCTTTAGTTAAGGAGCCAGTTACAGCCAGAGAGGGTTTGCAGAGGTTACATATTGCTCCACAATTAAAGTTTGTTGTTCTTCCCATTCATGTATGTCTGTGTTTATTGAAGCCAGTGATCACTACACTGACCATAGTATGTACAATACCTACTTATTTCAATGGATCCAGGCATGTGTATGAACTACTTGGTTGACAAACACACACTGAACTCTATGTGAGGAGGTAGGAGGTAAATGCTTATATGATATGTAAAAGAATGAGGTGCCTATATGCACTGAATCACTTTGCTCACCTAAGAGCAAAGTAACATCAAGAGAGTAGTATTTCTAAAGAAGCTGTTAGATTGAAATAGATTAGTACCACAGTAAATCAAAGCCACATTTTATTGTATGTAGAAGACAAAAACAAACTGGGTTTCTGTGAGTAATGGCAAATTAATCTGGGGTTTAAAGATATAGTGTGGTATAGTTAGGACGGAGAACATTCCAATAGGCTTATGCTATCAAACCTTGCCCACTGGATATGGAAACTGATCAAATTTTGTAATTACTGGATTTTGTAACTGGAGTTACTCAGGGACAACTTTATCAAGCAAATTATAAGTGAAGGGCTAAATGTTTGGATTAGCTGAAATAACAAATATTTTAAAAGTGAAGTGTATTGAGCTGCATTTTATTCTTTTGATTTACAGCTCTGTGGTTTGGTTTTGTCACTCTATGATTCCTTATTTTTACCTCAAGTCAATCTTTCCAGCTCAGGATGAATTTTCTAATTCTGGATTACTTTTTTCTCTTTTTTTTTCTTTACTCATTCCTGCTACACTTATCTCCAAAGTTATCAATACAAATCCACCCAGTTCAAGTTTATATTTACTTATAGGAAATGATTGTAAATTTGGGGCATAATTGAACATGTGGACAACTGGACTAAGTACAGACAGTCAAAAAGCCCAAGGCTCAATTGATTCAATTGTTGCAGGTTTCTCTAAGTTAGCTAGATTGAACCAATAGGCAAGTGAACTGGCATTCACTTTTCGAACCAAAAAGGTAGCCAGACCCCTGCACTGGTCCATACTAGCAGCCAGGGGGTGCTAGAGCAGGCCTCCCAGCTTTCCAGCCCCTGCAGAGAACCCAGAGCCTGGTGATTCCCTCCACTATCACCTTCAGCCTTTGGCCAGTTGAGTAGCAGGCATGGGGGGATCCCCCCAGCACTGGACCCCCCACTGGGGTCTCCCCAGCATGGTGGAAGGGGGGAGGGAGGAAATCCCCAGTGGGGTGTTTCTCCTCCTCTCCCTGAGCCCAGAGCTGGGAGCTGGGCAAGTCCCCGAGCCATGCCCCCTACTCAGCCCTGGGCAGGCCAAGGAGCAGGTATGGAAGAAACCTCTCTACCCCCCATTGGACCATCAGCTGGGGTCTCCTTGGTATAGGGGGAAGTGGGGAGGGGGTAAGCCCCCAGTGTGACATTTCTCCCTCTTTCTACCTCCTTCCTCCCACCAGGAATTGGATGAGTCTCCTAACCATGACCCCTGGCCAGCTGAGGAAGAAGTGGGAGGGAATGCACCCCAAATGGCTCTGGACCCCAAGCTGGGCTGTGCTTGGCATGGGAGGAAGTGGAGAAGCCTGCACTGGGGCTTTAGTCCCCACACCCAAACTGAGAGCTGGGTCATGCCTCCCACTTGGCTGGTGGGCCAGCTAAGGAGGGAGTTGGGGAGGTGGGGATGAACTCCCCTCCACTCATGCTGGGCACAGTCCATGCTGGGTCCAGAGCTGGATGGGGGGAGGAATTCCCCCCCTCTTCCTCCTCAGCTGAGGAGGTGGCATGGCTGGGCTTCCAGCTTAGATAGAGGGAGTAAAGCCCCACTGCAGGCTTTGTCCCTTCCCTGTGCCAGGCACAGCCCAGCTGGGGGTCCAGGGCTGGGCAGGGAGGAAGCCTGAAGTGAGGGCTTTATTTCTCCTGCTCAAGCTGGAAGCTGATTACTTGGCTCTGCTGTCTCCTCAGCCAGCTGGTCAGCTGAAGAGGTGGGGTGGGGGCAATGCCCACCTGCTTGGCCCCAGACCCCTGCTGAGCAGTGCCGAGCAGTGGGGAGGGGGGTGGGTGGTGTGTGTGTGTGGGGGGGGAACCCACAGTGGGGGCTTTACTCTTCTGACTCAAGCCAGAAGCTAAGCCAATCCCCCCCGGCCAAAGAGGGGCCAGAACTGGGTGAATTGGCCTGGGTCCCAGTTGTGGGAAATGGAAAATCCCCTGCTAACAGCTGGGGATGGGGTCAGCCCCACTCTGCTGGAGCAGAAAGCACAGCCCAGGGCTGCACAGCATCCTGGGATGCTGGAGGACTGAGTTAACCTGAATCAGGTGGGGATCTGGCACAGAAGTTCCATAAACCAGTTTGACCTAAATCATTTAAGTCTGATACTACGTCTATTCAGGTTCATCTTAAACCAGTTTTGGCCATTTTGAAAATGGTTTAAGTGCGCTGAACTTCTGTTCTGTTAAAGGTTTAAACTGGTTCTTGATCACTTAAAGCAGTTTATGTGTAACTTCTTTATGTGTAACATATGTGTAACTAGCTCTGGTGAAAATAATTAGCAAAGGGGATAAATTTTTAAGGATAGGAGGGAAGGGATATGGAGTTCAGTCTTCTGCTGTTGAAGGACATGGATAGAACAATTGCTTAATATATGGCTTTACCACATGGTTACCGCAAGTTTGCACTTCACCTCATACTTGGGATGTGAGAATTGAGTCATGGTTTGGTTTCATGGTGTTTTCTGTTTTTCAGAGGGATAATGGTGCCGCTGGGTACCTGGGACAGCAGCCACACAGTGGCAATGGTAACTTCCAGTTGCCTCTGCTCTGCAGGCATGATTCTGTGGCTGCAGTGGCAGCTAGTTTTTTTCTTTTGCACTTTCTTTCATCCACCCCTAAGGCAGTGCTGGGGGCAGCTGCCTTGGTTGCTTCAACTTAGTTATGCCATTACTGTTTTTCTTTAATAAATAATTATAAACCAATCAAAATATATCTTCTAAACATTATAAAAAATTTTTTTTTTACAAATCTTGCTATACCATCTAACCTCATGTAAGTGTAATATTAATTTGGATATTACAAGCCAAAGATATAGCTAGCTATTTCTGCTTTCTGGGTAGAGCACGGTATGTGAGCATGCATTTGCACTGAATGTCAGGAAGTGAGTGGGGGTGGGAGCAGAATATTACTTGCCATGGGAGGGGCTCACTGTACTTAGGCTGCTGCTGCAACTGCAAGATGGGCTCCCCACACACAAGAAGCCCACAGCATGGGCTTCCAGATGGCCACCATTCTGGTGCCTTGCTTGCCCAGCTCTCATTATACTATTGTTACAAACACAAAAGCTGGACATTCATGGTTCTAGTTCTCATGGCAGTTTTAACTCTGTCCCTTGTGCAAATAAGTGTATCCTGATAGTATCATTCTTTACTTGTTTAATCAGCCTAGGACAATGTGGAACACACAACTAGGCAAGGGCTGGGAAAAATGAAGAATGTCAAAAGCAAAATGAAAGGATCTGTAGTGGGTCTTTTGAGCTAATGACAGACTTAGATTAAATGGTCAAATGAATTGTACAACTCCATTAAAGGCTTGATTTCCCCTACTTTTTCTGGGGAGTATTACACAACTAAGTAATTATGCTGACAGGGAACCCACTAATAAGAACGTTACTATGCGGCCATCAACATTACTGCTTGTATAGTGATAAAAGAAAACTAGAGGTGGATGTACCTGTTGGGTTTTGTTTTCACAGAGAAGATTGTGCTTCAGGTCATACCATGCTGCAGCCATAATCCTATCACTTCTTTTACTCTGCACTCATATGAATCAGAGAGTTGGTACACAAAGTTGAGACCTATGCTTAATAAAGAGAACTGAGTCTAATTATCAACCTTACTTGCCCTCACACACAAGATTATTTGGCTTTAATACTGCACTTTTCATTCCCTGATCTCAAAGCATTTTATAATGAAAGGTAAGTATTGTTAACCACATTTTATAGTGAGAAAACTGGAGCAAGGACAGGTGAAGTGACTCACCCAGAGGGCTGTGATGACTTGCCCAATGCCATCTGTCTTTGACAAAAGCAGAAATAGATATCCCAGTTTGCTGGCTCTCAATACAGTACTCTGACAAGTGGGCCCCAGTTAGCCTGCAATCCTACATGGTTTCTACCATGCTCTCTGCAAAGGGTTGTAAGATTGGTCTAATATTATCTGTATCTGTCTGGATTTAAAAAAATGTGTAAAATCCCGGCCCTATTGAAAGCAGTGGGAATTTTGCCTTTGACTTGAAGAAGGCAAGAATTTCACTTTTTGTTTTGCTAAGTAGGTAAGCCACATGCTTGCCGTTTCTGAGGATTCTGTTTTCTTTGTACTGTCAGTGGCTGCTGTGGTGTCCTTTTGGTAAGGGAGACTTATGCAACAATAAAATAAAATAAGTAAACAGGACCAGGATGTTATTTTATTCATGGGTATGCAAAAATATGAAAGGCTATTTCCGCTGGTGGCAAACTTGCTTTTTCTCTGAAAGGCTGTTTAAGACATTGGCATTTTCTGTGAACTTTTCTAAATAAAACAAAACTGAATACATTCCCATATGGAAAGCACTATAATATAATAGAAAATGATAGTCTTTATATATAGACTAGCCAATTGCCCATCAAGAATGACAGGGGTGGGGAGGGGGAGCAGGCAGGGATGGAGCCCCATGCCCCACCTGTCTGGGCCCGCTCCCCCCTTCCCTCCTGCTGCTTGGGGTCTGGCCCACTGCTGCATCAGGCCGGGCTGGACCTGCTGCTCCCCACCTCCACCACGGTGGGCTTGCTCCTCCCCCCCCTTGTGTTGGGCCTGTTCCCCTCCACCACCGCATTGGGCCTGGGCCCACTCCTCCCTTCCCTTCCCCTCCTCCCCCCCCACCACCACTGCCACCGTGCACTTGCTCCTTCCCCCTCTACATTGGGTCTGCTCCTCCCCCCCACTGCTGCCACAGTGGCCCTGCAGGCAGTGACAATGGAAGGGGGGAGGGGCAAGCCAAGGCCAGCGCTGGTGGCCTCACCCCCCTGCATCGTCCTGACCCCACTCCCCCCTGTGCTGTTGCCACTACCCCCTCCACTGCATTATTGCCACCTGCAGGGAGCGGGGGGGTGGGGAGAGGGCAAGTCCAGTTGTGCTGGTTTCACCCCCCCCTCCATCCACTGTGTCCCCACCATCATGGCAGTGCACTGCCAGCTGTCCAAATGTTTCTTTGCACTCTGACTGTCTGTTTATCAGCCATTCAGAGCACAAATAAACCATTATGGACAGACAGATGGAAAGAAAGATTAAGGCTTTTATACTATTAGCATTGTTTTTAAAAATCCTGTAGAGATTTGAAGAGAATTATTTCCCTTCAGTAGAATTTTAAAATAACCTATTGTTGTATGTTAAATTGTTTGGGTTTTGAGTGTAATTTTTTTCATGGAAGTTTATCCAATCCTCTAGAACTTTTCCATAAGGTTCATAATGAAATTAGAGCCTCCACAATTGTGCTAAATGCATAGTTTAGCTTAGGGAATGATTTTCATTATTTTTTCTATGAACTACTCTTCTCTGGAGCAAAATGAGAATGTTGTTTGCAATAAGTTTATAGATAAAGTGCAATCGCCTTCTTATATCAGGCCCCAAGGAGCTAAAGAATGAACAATAACATTTAGAGGCTATATTTGACAACTTGGTTTGTACCTTTTTGAGCCTCAGTTTCCATACCTGTTAAATGCGGGGGGGGGAGGCATAATTCTACTTAGTTTCATGGCCATTGAGGATATATTAATGTTTGAAACATTGGCTGAGATCACCAGATAACAGTTGCAATATATTTATATATATTATGCTGATTTTTTTCAAACAGTTTAAGAAAGTAAAGCTTCACTAAATGTTCAACTTTCTTATCCAATAATTACTTTGCAAATACAGAAAAGGATGTTTGTGGGATCTTTTGAATCATTATGTTAGTTATGGGCTGGTATACTCTACACCAGTAGTTGACAACATTTACTGATAACAAATTGGAATGACTGAACTCAAATCCAAGGCAGGCTGGCACTAGGACCTGTCCACTGCTGCCACCATCACAACTATTTCTCCTTGCTGGCTGGCTGCAGCACAGGTGAAGTTTGTAGAAGACTTCATGGCCCTTTGCCATGAAGCTGTGGTGCCAAACAGGACCAAAGCCCCCAACTCTGCACAACCAGATCCAAAGGCTCCATGGGTCAGATCTGGCTCAGGGGTCATAGGTTACCAACCCTCACTTTACCCATGGTGAAAATCTCACCTTATTTTTTATTTATAGGGTATTTCTATTATGAATTCCACTTCTAATTCTAGTCAATGTATATTTAGGGAAATGTATTTCTCTCTTCTGTATTCCACAGTGGTTTTGGATATTACATATTTCTTTTTTTCATACCCAATATTTCTTTGCTCTTCATAATTTTCATGCTTGTCATTAAAAATTCTGCATGGAGTGAGTGTAGAATATACAATAGTTACATGCGGTTTGGCAAGGAGAATTTTTTCCTCCTAGTACCTATTCTGTGTAGACTTGAAATTTATCCAAGTAACTCCAAAATTGATATAGAAAGTAACAACTAAGATTATTTCCTTTCTTCTCTTGAAAATATAAGCTGTGGGAATTCACTCAGCTCCAAACAGTGAGTGTCTTCTTAGGGAGAGACTAAAATACCATGGCCTTCATGCAAAATTTGAGAAGTGAGAATTTGCCAAGATTTCTGTCAAGTTTTTGACTATCATTTCACTGGAAGGATTAGAAATGGACTCTGAGAAGGTGGTTGTGGTGATAGTGGGCTCTTTCCAGAGATATTTGGTGTTCACAATGTTCCAAACCCACCTCCCTGAATTCATCTGCAGGGGAAAGGAAGGGATGAGTGGCAGTGATGGTCAGCCCTTGCTTTCATGGAGCCCAGGGGCTGTGCCCCACCACTGCTCTTACCCTCTTGTCCTCTGCTGCTGAATTTGGGGGGTGGATGGAAGAGCAAACCAAATCAGTCTCCAGAGCTGAAAACGGGGATTCTAGGAAGACCCTGTGCTGGTGAGCTCATACTGCTCACAGCACATGCACAGCTGCGCTGACATGCTGATGAGCTCTGGGACGGCTGCTGTGCAGGGCTGTAGTTACACCTCCTTTAACTATGTGATACATGCACAATGAACTCTCTTCAGTATGCATGCACCACAAAAGTGAAGGGAGGGTGGCCACACCCCCCTTGCCATGATCCTGGATCCACCCATGACAACCTAGATGGTTTATTAAAGGGGTTCTTTCAATAGGGTTGCCAATCACCATTATAACAAAAGTAAGTATAATTTGTGTGGTCTGCAAAGTCTTAGAAAGTTTTCTAAGCTGCTAATGTCTGAGTGTTACTAAAATGTACAGGACAAAGTGTTCTTGATAGAAAATATTGCCTTTTTTGAATGATGCCTTTTTTGAAGGGAACCTGGTTACCCCTACAAATCTTAACAGATTACAGGGACCTGGAACACCTATACTCTGTTCAGATTATGAACAAATAACAGATCTGTTATGTCCTATTTTTACACAATTAAGTTCCTAACCATGTATCGATCATGTACCCAGAGTAACATGGATGATGTGTTCTCTCAGAGGGATGAACACCATTCATCATGCCTTGAAATTCATCATGTCCTGTAAACCCAGCCTGCCAAACTTGCTCTTGAAAATTTCTGGAGATGGAGATACCCAAGCTTCTCTAGGTAGCCTGTTCTAATGATTGACCACCTTCACAGTCAGAAAGTTCCTTCTAATTTCCAACCTAATTTCTTTTGCTGTACCTTGAGGCCATTGATCCTAAACCTGTCCCCTATGAACACAGGAAAAAAAAGTCTGTCTCCATCCTCTTTATTTCACCCTTCAGATAGTTGAAGAATGTTATCAAATCTCCCCTCAGTCTTCTCAACTCCAGACTAAATAACCCTAACTTTTTCAGCCTTTCCTCATAAATCATGCTTCCCAGGCCTCTAATAATTTTTATTGCTCTCTGCTAGACTCTTTCCATCTGTTTACATCCTTCTTGATGTGTGGGGACCAAAACTATATACAGTACTTCAAGTGAGGCCTCACCAGTGGTAAATAGAGCAGAAGAATCACTTCCCTATATTTGCAAGTGACACTCCTGTTAATGTACCCCAGGCCTGTTGGCCTTCTGGATACACTTCACTTCAGTCCAGAATATCCCAATACCTCAGGAGAGAGTACAACTGATTCTTGGAAATATTTTTCTGCTTGGTAGTCTTCCAATAAAAAAAAATACCAGATATGTGGGCACAATTTATCTCCTGCTTTTGGGAAGAACTGTCTAGGTTGCTAAAGGTGAGCAAATTGACATAACCTAGCTATCACTTACAGAAAAACAGACAGAGTAAGAAAGTGAATGAGACCTTAGAACAGTACCTACACTGTGTCATTAAATATTATAAGCACAACTTGGTAGCTCTCTTTCTGGGGCAACTCTTTTTTTTGTACCTCTTCATGCTGCCGTGGAACATAGTTCTTTGTAAACAATAGGTTTCTCCAAAACTTACACCCAGTTTTTAACAGGTGTAAATATAATTTGTAGATTTTTAAAGTGAATAAAAATTGTTGGAAGAGGAAAAACATTATTTATGTGATACTGTGGTATTCAACATTGTGGAAATAAGATATTACTTTTGATGGAAAGGGATTTTTTCCTGTAATTACTGAATACGAAGAAAACCCAAAGTTCTTAAAATTCAGTTGAGTTTGGTTTCAAAATTAAATTGGGTCCTGTCTTTGACTTTTTCCAAATAAAATATCCATTTTTATCAAATCACACCAATAGTTGTTTTTAACTTCCACTTTACTGTTTTTCAGTATGGAGATTATCAAAAAATTCTGTCCTGACACAAGAAGATGGTGTGAAAAATTGGAAATCCTTTAATGGATTTCCTACTCTTAGGTTCCAGTACTTATTTCTTTTGAATTCTAAATAAATTGTAAGAGAAAAAAACTTGCATCCAAGGATCTCAAACTCTTATTGGCTTAAACCAAAGCAAAAGACCCCAGGATTTAGTCGAATGCAGACCATACAGGAAGAAAAGAAAGTTCTCACGATTCAAGAGGTCAGAGTGGTGTAATACATAATCCAGCTGCCTTCAGTTCCTCAGAAAGAACTCATATATAGTTTCTGTTTTTCTTTCTCCCTTAATATACACCTAGAAGATCTAATAGTACATTCTTATTTGATATTGACTTTCTTGGAAATGGCACAATCCTTTACTTATACCCTCTGTCGATAAACATGTGAAGCTTGATAATGTAGCATGCTTGAAAGTATAGATATATGAAGGATGATTTTTTATAATGTTAGACAACTGAAGCAACTGGGGCTGCTAAGAGCTGCACAGCTGAATTGGGAGCCAGAAAACCTACTCCTGATGGGGAAGTCTCCCCCCACCTCTTCACTGGAGATGCAAGCAAATGCGATGAGATGAAAAAGCCTCAGGTACAGGGAGAGAAAGTCTGTTTTGGAGTTTGAGAGTCATATTTCCTTCCTCTTTCCCATTTTTTTCTTAAGTCGGTTAATGCCATGGGGGGATTAATCCCTGGAGAAAACTGTCCAGGAATGGGTACTGGCAACTACTGGCCCCTGTGTTTGGGAATTGTAGCATTTCAGCATTGTGGTATACCTGAGACCAGATGTCCAGGCTACAGCCATAGGCCTGGGCCCTTTTTGCTGTTTCACAACTAATGTGTTTCAGCGTCACTGTGTGGCTGAACCTCAGCCATATGTTTGACTGGCAGACTTGGGCCACGGTGAAGCCTGGCACAGTTTGAGCCAGGGAGACACCTGGCACTATTTGTTATTTATCCAGGCCTCAGTGCAGCATAGACCTGGATGGTTTTTTGCTGCCCAGTCCAGGCTCAGCAAGATAGGCCTGGACTCCCTTTTGTCCCTTTTGCAGTTTATGTCCCAACCATGTGGTATAGTTGGGTGCTAGTTGTATTTCAGGCCCAAGCCAAGATTGGCCTCACCTTTCCATCTAGTGTCCTCCTCTCCCCACCCCCACCTGGTTTTCTGCCCAGCAGAGCTGGAATCAGGACTAGGAATTTGGGGGTGTGGTATGCTGACAAAAGCTGCAGTTGACCCCTCAAAGCCACCATGAGGAAGTGGAGGTCAGCGTTGTACTACATCTCCAGGAGCAACAGAGCCCCTTGCAATGCAGAAGGACCCACACTTTCAAGTAGCTCTCCATGGCATAGTGAACCCAAGGAGCAGCACAGGACTCTCCAGTGGGGGCCCCCATCTCTAGCCCATTGCTGAAGGGCAGGTACAGGGGTTCAGGCACCTGGAACTACCTCTCAGGGAGCCCCAAGTCTCAGGCTGCCTGGTGAAGCCTCCTCCAAGAGGGTGCCACCTATAGACTTTGCTTGGAGTAATAGTGTTTTAAAATTATATTTAATGTTTTCTTTTTTGTTGTTGTTTTATTCTTTGTAATACATTTGGATGTTTGTGATTATACTGTTTGCAAGGAGGGGGGCGTTGTTTATGCAGGATAACCTAGTAATTCATTTAGTGTTTCCCAGGTGGTCTGGGTGGGGGCTCAAAGCAAGGTAAAATATATTCAGTACCCCTTGTTGCTGCTGACCAGTGCCTGGCAGAAGGGTTACACCAGTATTAAGTGAAATGGCTCTGTGGCTTGGACAGTAGCACATTACACTATGTGGTAACTTAGTGCGAAAGTGAATCTGCAAATCTCATTTTATATATGATTGGTTCCCTGAAGAGATTGCAGGTTGCATTGCTGCTGGGCACCTATCCAATCATTTAACTCATGAAGTGTCTTACCATCTGTTTCAGGTAAAGAATGCTAATGCCTTGCCTGGCACAGGGTGGACACAGTGCCAGTAGCTAACAACAAATTCCAGCTGTCTGACACTTCAGTATTTGTCTTTGAATTGCAATTTGAAACACATTGCCTGTAAAACAGCCTTCTGTTCATTCCTCTTACCACAGCAATGTGTTATTGAATAGACTCAAATACTGACATCATTTGATGAATTGAAGGTACTCAGTACCTTCCCGGAAATGTCTAACATTGCTTGATCAAGCTTTAATTACAAGCATATGTGCTAAGTTCTGATTCTCTTCTGTTACTTATCTCCTGTTTTAGTTGCATGCATTCTTAGATGGTTCCAAGTTGTGTACTGGGCTCTTCTGGTATTTGGGACAAAGTTCTCTTGAGAGTTAGAATGCACACACTTGAATGGGAAACAGAGAGTCCTGGCAAATAAATACAGCCAATCTGTATTACTTCTCTCCAACAATTAGGAAAATGCCATGAAAACCACTTCTATGATGTCTAGTTCATACAGAAATAGGCTTGTTGACAGTCTAAAGACCAATCAGCAGCTTTGGAGAATAACTGCACTAAAACCAAGTTCTTCCACAGTTATTCAAAAGAGCCTCTCTGTCTGCCTACACCTTTAAATAAAGTATAGACCAAATAATTGCTACTAGAAAAAAGTTTCTAATCAGTGCATAGGGTATATACAAAGGTATGCCTTTAAAATACTGAATCCATAAATATAAATAGTATGTGACTAGATACTGTGAGCTTAAAAATAATAACTGACACTTTGGGCGCATCCACACATGCAAGCACATGCACTTACAGCAGTTCAAGTAGCAGCGGCACAAATTTGTGCCTCAGAGATTTGTGCCTCAGCACACGTGCCTGAACATAAACTTTAGTGTGGGGCAAAGTGTGCCACTTGGGGCAACTGGACCCTGCCCATCTCCTCTTGGATCTTAGAATCATAGAATCCATGAGTTGGAAGGGACATAGATCATCAAGTCCGACCCCCTGCCATGGGCAGGAAGGAGCACTGGGGGTGGCAGGGGTCATAAGACCCCAGCCAGGTGCCTGTCCAGTCTCCTCTTGAAGATTTCCACGGAAGTTGAGAGCACCACCTCTCTGGGAAGCCTATGCCAGGCTCTGGCCACCCTTACTGTGAAGTAGTTCTTCCTAATATCTAACCTAAACTTATCCTCTCTCAGCTTGTGGTCATTGTTCCTGGTGACCCCAAGGGGGGCCCTGGTGAACAGACTTTCCCTGAGTCCCTGTTGGTGGCCCCTGATAAAGTTGTAGGCAGCCACAGGATCCCCCCGCAGTCTCCTCTTGCGGAGACTGAAGAGATTCAGGTCCCTCAGCCTCTTCTCATAGGGCTGGCCACAGAGGCCCTCAACCATACGAGTGGCCCTCCTCTGGACCCTCTCCAGGTTCTTCGCGTCCTTCTTGAAGTGCGGTGCCCAGAACTGGACACAGTACTCGAGCTGTGGCCTGACCAGCACCACATAGAGGGGGAGCAAGACCTCTCTGGACCTGTTAGTGATGCCCCTGTTGATGTGTGACAGGGTGTGGTTGGCTCTGCCTATTGCTTCATTGCATTGGCGACTTGTATTCATCCTGGAGTCAATCCTGACTCCAAGATCCCTCTCTACCTCTGTGCTGCCAAGACGGTCAGCTCCTAACCTATAACCATAATGCTGGTTCCCTCCCCCCAGGTGCAGCACCCTGCACTTGTCCTTGTTGAACCGCATCCTGTTCAGATCCGCCCACTCCTCTAACCTATCCAGGTCTGCCTGGATGCGGTCCCTGCCTGCCGGTGTATTCACTTTACCCCACAGCGTGGCGTTGAAGTAAAAATTACGGTTCATTTCTTTGGAGGCTCGCGAATAATAATTCCTCAGGCACACATTATTAGCAACACAAAGGGTATATTTGCAAATAGGGTCAGAGTGGAGACAAAAGACCACTCTGCCCCCGAGGAAAACTCTTAGCTGGTTTTTATCCCCTTCTCCTGGGCATGTGTGCAGAAACAGGAACTCTTACAACTCATTTCCGGTTCATACAAACATATATGTAAATACGTCACTTCATACGTCGCATGTCCATTATAATTAACTACTTAAGTATGTGGGGCGGATAGGCATATATGCATTAGCTAATTACGCATGCTTAGAAAACTCTCCAGGTTACCAAAAGTTCAAATCCTTCTCTTTCTCAAGGACACAATTAAATTGAATTACAGCTTCTGTAATCTACATAAGAAAGCAGAGGGAGTGTGTGATTTAGTGTAACAAAGAGATAGTAAGTTGAAGGAGAAGGATGGAAATGTCCTTGGTGGTGTTTCTCCTTATCAGGTACGAGATACAAACTGTGCAGTTCTAACAACACTCTATTCATTATGCATTTTTAATAATATTTCTAACAGCGTCATCAGCGAACTTGAACAGGGTGCTCTCCACACCCTCGTCCAGGTCGCTAATGAAGATGTTGAACAGCACCAGCCTAAGGACCGAGCCCTGGGGGACTCCGATCCCACACCCTCCCAGGTTGACATCGACCCATCCACCACCACACCTCTGGGTGTGCCCCTGGAGCCAGTTTGCCACCCATGTGACTCTGCATTCATCAAGGCTGCAATCCCGCAGCTTGCCCACCAGAATTGGGTGGGACACTGTGTTGAAGGCCTTCTGGAAGTCCAAGAAGATGACAACATCCTTTGCATGCACGGCCTCCCCCAGCTGCCTGGAGAATTCCAGATCCAGCTCTTCCTCCTGATGTGGTGGCCTGTAGTAAACCCCTACCATCTTCAGCCATGGGGAGCTAGAGGCTGGAGCTAGCACCTGTTTTGGCCCCAGCAGTATAAAAACCTTCCCTGGCCAGCAGCTCAGGGTTACTTGCCCTCAGGAGCTTCTGGGGGAGAAGCCTCTGGGAGGAAGTTGGCCATGCCCCTTTCAGGTGGCTGCTGCTGCTGCTACAAGCTTATTTTCAGGAGCTTCTGGGGAGAAGATGGCCAGGCGCTTTCCTGTCTCTGGCTACTGCTAGCTGCTGGCTTGGTCTCAGAACTTTTGGGAGTAAGCTGGCCACACCCCTTCCTGCCTTGGGCTGCTACTGCTGTTGCTGCCTCCCACCATGGGGGATCCTCTACTACATGCTGCTACCCGCCCTTGGGGAGAGGCCCACTGCATCACACCCCAGCTTCTGCACCCCTGTTCCAAACTGTGGTCAGGGGACAGCCTGGGAGGAAGACTGCACTGCCTGTGGGCCTCTCCCCGACCATCACTGCTGAAGCTTAAAGGTACCTTGCCTGCCCCAGCTACCTTGGCAGGCCAGCCCCCACTTTCACCTCCACTTTCACCAGAAGCACACCTTGAGTGGCTGAACTGGATGGCTTCTACCATCACTGCTGCTGCTGCTGCCATTATTTCTGCTGCTGCCCCCTCTCAGGAGAGAGGGAGATTCGCTGCTGCACCACCTGACACTGTAACTATATTGGATTACTTCCTAATTGACTGACTGCTTTTGCCCTCCCCTACAGCTACCTCACTGCATCTGATCCTGATTTGTCTTCCTACCTACTGCTCCATTGCTGAGCACCCAGCTGGAGGCCTGAGGGGCTTCTGGACAGGTCTTCAACAAACAAAGCTCCTCCATTGCTCCAGCTGTATCTTACATCTGCCTCAGCAGCCTTCCCTGTGTGTATTTGCCCTTGTATGGTAATTGCTATGGTCCACTCTCCCTGCCCTAGTGTTTATTGTATGGCTGAGTAAGCTATCTCAAATTTCCCCAGCCTTTGTGTGTGTGTGAGTGTGTGTGTGTTTTGTTGTTGTTGGGTTTTTTGAGGGGTTTTTTGGCTCCCCGCCTCCACATTCTCAAAACATAGGCCTCCCAGTTTTTTTCCTGTGGGGCTGTGGCTCGGGGAGCTTCAACCCCCTTCCTCCCTACCCCTCCTCTCCCCCACAACCCCAGCCTGCCCCTACTAGATTTACCAGCCTCACGGGATATTTTGTTTTACTTTATTGTCTTCCCTGCCCTCAGGTGAAACAATGGCAGGGCAGGAACCTTCTGGGGGGGGGGTAGATGCCCCCACAGAGCTTCCTGCAGCCCCCACTATGGGGGTGGATCCCAGCCAAGCCCCCAAGGGGATGTATGCCCTTGCAGCCTCCACACTGGAGGCAGAGTCCAACCAATCTCCTCTGGGGGTGGAGAAGCCTGCAACCTTTGCTGCAGGGGCAAGTGGGAGTCTGGAACCAACAGGGCCAGGGGGTGTCCCCTGGCCAGGCCCCCCTGGAGGGGTTCCCAAGCCTCCCTCCTGTCATTAGGGACCAAGAGCAAGGGCAGTGGGAAGGACTTCTCTTTAGCCTCCTCCACAGCTGGGGATGGGAAGGACAAGGGCCCTGGCCCCAAACCTAGACCACCAGTGCCTGAGGGGACCAGGTGCACTACTCCATCCAGCCCACCCACTCAGCCTGGCCCTGGCCCTCGCCCTGGCCCTGGCCCTACCAATGTGGCCCCCTGTGGGGGGGAACCACAGCTATGCACAGGCAGCTGCCGGGAGACCAGAAGCCAGGGGGCCTGGCTCTTCCAGCTTGGGCAGCCGGCCCCCCTTTCCAGCACTCACCCACAGGCATGGGGTGAAGTGCCAATGGCCCAAGCAGGAGAACCTGCACTTTGCGACTTGGGTGCAGGCCCTGGCTTGGGTAGTGGGGCCCCCAAGATCGTGGCGGCCTCCTGCTTTCATGGCAAAGAGGTTTTTTTCCTTGCCTCAGAGGCCGCTTCACAAAAGGTGATGGAGAGGGGGCTCATGGTGGAGGGCGAGTACATCTCCCTTGAACTTCTAGAAGAGCTGGGGATCAGGGTGGTCCTTAGCTACATCCCTCTCTATATCCCCAATTGGGCCCTTCTCCCCCAGCTCCAAACCCTGGGGAGAGTTATTTCCCCAGTGGTGGCCCTCTCATTGGAGTGCCGAGACCCTGGCCTTCGCCACATGCACTCTTTCTATTGCCAGGTCATGATCCAGCTGGAAGTGGGAGCATGGCTGGAGGCTCAGGTGTGCCTGGTAATTCCTTATCAGGGGGCCCTGGTGAGGATTTTCTTCACACTGGGGGACCTGCGGGGCTTCTGGTGCCATGCCCTGGGGCACTTGCATAATGAGTGCCCCATGGGCCAGGCGGGGGAGGGGAATCTGCAGATCCCTCTGGAAAGAAGGGTGCCCCTACCACAGGTGACCCACCCCCCTCAGGACCCCTTGGAACCTCATCCACAACTATGAGCCTACCTATGAGCTCAAGGGACTCCACCCCCCAACCAAGTTTAGCGGAGTCCCAGGGAGGGCAGCAGCAACTGGGAGGAGAGAGGGAACAGGGTCCCCCTGCCCCCATCTTGGCTGCCCCTGCCCCAATACTCACCTTCTCTTGCTGAAGCCTGTCCACTTGAGGACCACCCCATGGCTGAGTGGGTGTGGGTCCCCTCCGGACATAAAGGCAAAAGGGAGACCCGGGTACAGCTGGAGCCCTATGATGTGAAGAACTCCTCTCCCCCTCCCAAGACCACCACATGGAGGGAAGGAGCGGCCCAGCCTCTGGGGGTCTCCCCAGCTGCACCTGACACCCCACCCCCAGAAAAGATCAAATGGGTGATCCCCATGGAGGAGGTTTCGGGGCTGCTAGATAGTCCTGAACAGGAGCCCATGGAGGAAGCCCCTCATTCTGCTGACCTGGGCATACCCCCTGAAACCACAGATGCCAAGGCTGAGGCCTTGGCCTACCCAAAGGAAGGCCCAGCAGCAGAGCCTCCTCCCCCTGATTATCTGGGGGATACAGAAGCCCTGGAGCTCACCCGGGTGAGTCCTGAGGGCGGAGGTTCCCTTTCCCAGGACCCCGAGGCAGACACCGGAGCCACCCTGGTGCTTGGTGTGTCTCTTCCCTCCTTCCCAGGAAAACCTCACCTCCAGCCTACTTGGTAGTTCCCCACCAGAGGGGGTCGTGGTGAGGTCCCCTAATCAACAGGCCAATCTTGTAGGGGACCCTGCACAGACCCCCAGGGGCTCCAGCTCTACCCCACCATCTTGGCAAGGCTGGCAACAGTGGATCAGACCCAGGCTCTGTCCCTGGTAAGTAGGGATGAGGGAGGTGATGGACAGGGACTGTGTGTATGTTTGGCGGGGGACAGGACTGTGAGGGTGGAGGGAACTATAGGGGGTGAGGGGAATGTAGGGGTGGAGGGAGTGCTTGGGAGGAGTGGATTCCCTGCCCATCCAGTGCACAGCTCCCCCTGCAGTGGCTGCACATGGTGCATGGTGCCATCAGCCTGCTGGCATGCACATTCAGGCTGGCTCTTGCTGTCATCCTGGGCTCCCAGCACTGCACACGGGCTGCACACCAGTGGGCCAACTTGGGTCCTGCCTCCATATGCCTTGCATGCCATCAGGCCAGGATGACTCCTCCTTCCATGGAGCTGGCCTGGCCTGATGGCACACGGGGCACATGGAGGCAGGACTCGCCCCAGCCAGATGGTGTGTGCCCCTGCATGTGGTGCTGGGAGCCTGGAGTGGCAGCAAGAGCTGGCCTAGTAAAGATGCAGGTGCTGTGTGCCATTTGCAATCACTGGGTCTGAGGTGGCACTGTGTGCTGCTGGAGGGCTCTGCCAGGAGTGGGCTATGAGCACCCTGATGGCCCGCTGCTGCTGTTGTTGGGTGGGAGGATGCTGCTGTTGCAGGGGAGGAGGCTGTATGCCATGTGGGTGGGCAGGGGACCCACCCCTCCTGAGCTGGCCCCCTATCCCCACACACCCCCTCACCTCCACACAGTTCCTGCCATACCTGCAGCCCCCCACTTCAATGTCCCTACTTACCAAGGACAGTCTGGATCTGATCCACTGCTGCCAGCCTTGCTCCACTTCTGTTTTCTCCAGCATGATGAGGCAGTGTGCTGGAGCAGCAGGGGCACGCAGCTGGCATAGAGATGCTCTGGCTGCATGCTACAGCATCTCTCAGGAGGACCCAGCTCCCGATTGACTCTAAGAGCTCTTCATGCACCACTTTTCCCCTGTGTGTTGTTTTTTTTGATACCAGGATTTCCTGAAATAAAAAATTAGAGTCCACACTGGGGGAACATATTTTAATTCCTAGCATGCCTCTTGCAGCATCTTAAACTACTTTGAGATGCTGCAACAGACATGTGCTTGTTCGTCCGGACATGCTTTTTCGGTGTGAAGAGTGTTGCGCATTTTTCATAGTTTCATAGCTAGTAGGGTCGGAAGGGACCAGAGCAGATCATCAAGTCCGACCCCATGCTGTGGCAGGAAACAGTACTGGGGTCAAACGACCCCAGCAAAGTGATTGTTAAGCCTTGTCTTAAAGACCCCCAGGGTTGGAGCCAGCACCACTTCACTTGGAAGTTGGTTCTAGATCCTAGCCGCCCTGACTGTGAAGTAGTGCTTCCTGATGTCTAATCTGAATTTACCCTCTGCCACCTTGTGACCATTATTTTTAGTCGGTCCTGGTAGTGTTCGGGTGAACAGTGCCTGCTGGTCCCCTCTGACTAGTTTGTAACAAGCCACTAGATCCCCCCCCTCAGCCTTCTCTTCTGGAGGCTGAACAGGTTCAGGTCCCATAGCCTCTCCTCATAGGGCCTGCCCTGCTGCCCCCGATCATGCGAGTGGCCCTCCTCTGGACCCTCTCCATGTTTTCCACATCCCTCTTGAAGTGCGACGCCCAGAACTGGACACAGTACTCCAGCTGTGGCCTGAACAGTGCCGCATACAGGGGGAGGATTACCTCCTTGGACCTGCCTGAGACGCATCTGTTGAGGCATGACAAGGTGTGGTTGGCCTTCCTAACTGCATCCCCACACTGCCGGCCCATGTTCATCTTGGCATCAATGATGACTCCAAGATCCTTTTCTGCCTCTGCACTGATGAGAAGGGAGTTCCCCAGCTTGTAGGTATGGTGCTGGTTCTCCCTCCCCAGGTGCATCACCTTGCACTTGTCAGTGTTGAATCCCAACCTATTCTCATCCGCCCACCCCTGTAACCTGTCTAGGTCTGATTGTAGCCTATTCCTTCCTTCTAATGTGTCCACATCCCCCCACATCTTAGTGTCATCAGCAAATTTGAACAGGGTGCTTTTTACTCCCTTGTCCAAATCACTGATAAAGATGTTGAACAGTGCGGGCCGGAGGACCGAGCCCTGCAGAACCCCACTGCCCATGTCCCTCCAGGTTGAAAATGATCCATCCACTACCACTCTCTGGGTGCGGTCCTCTAGCCAGTTGATGACCCATTTGACTGTGTGGGTGTCGACACCACAGTCCCCCAGTTTCTTAATGAGAACGGGGTGAGAGACAGTGTTGAAGGCCTTCCAAAGTCCAGAAAGACTATGTCCACTGCTACCCTTGCATCTAAGGATTTGGTAACCTGGTTGTAGAACGCCACCAGGTTGGTCTGACAGGACCTGTCTCTAATGAACCTGTGTTGGTTGCCCCTCAGCATAATCTCCCCTGCTGGCCCCTCGTGGACATGTGCCAGAATAATTTTCTCAAAAAGCTTGCTCAGGATCAAGGTAAGACTAACTGGTCTATAGTTCCCTGGGTCCTCCTTCCTCCCTTTTTTGAAGATGGGAATCACATTGGCCCTCTTCCAGTCCTCTGGCACCACACCAGAGCACCATGAGTGCTCGTAAAGCTGTGCCAGGGCTCCCACAATGAGCTCTGCTGATTCCCTCAGCACTCTGGGGTGGAGATCATCCAGACTAGCTGATTTAAATACATCCAGTCCCTCCAGAAGTTCCCTAACTAGATCCTCACTGACCCTTGGCCTAGGTGCGCCTCCTCTGGGGCCTGGGGGGACCCTAGAGGTGGGGTGGCTGTTCCAGTTTCTGCTCAGGAAAATGGAGGCAAAGAAGTCATTAAATAGGTTAGCTTTGCTGTCTGCTGTGATGACTAAATTACCTACCATGTCTTGCAGGGGCCCCACATTACCCAGTACCTTCTTTTTGCCCCCTATGTATTTAAAAAAGAACTTCTTGTTGTCCTTGATCTGGAAAGCTAGTCCCAATTCCATCTCTGCCTTGGCCTTCCTGCCTGGCCCCCTGCATCCCTGAGCAACTCCCTGGTGATGGCTCCTCCCTTCCATCGGGTGTGCGCCTCCCTTTTAGCTAGAAGATGTTCCCGCATGCTTTTGGTGAGCCATGGGGGCTTTTGCGCACTCCTGCTCCCTTTTGATCCATGTCAGGACTACCTCCCTTTGGGCTTGGAGGATTGTCTCCTTAAGGAGTAACCACTCTTCTTGGACACCTGGCTCCCCTCCAGTCAGGGACCTCAGTGCTTCCCCGACTATTCTTCTTAGCTCATTGAAGTCTGCCCTCCTGTAATCTAGGGCTGCTGCCTTGCTGTTGGCCTTTGCCACCTTGCGCTGGATGGTGAATTCCAGCAGGCGATGATCACTGTTGCCCAGGTGGTCGAGCACCCGCAGCCCCCTCACCAGGTCGTCAACTATGGCCAGCACCAGGTCCAACAAGGCATCTCCCCTGGTGGGGCTGTGCACCTCCTGGGTTAGATGGAGGTCCGGGATTTTGGCTAGGAACCTATGTGAGTGGTCAGGCCTGGTTGACTGGTCTTCCCAGCAGATGTCTGGAAAGTTGAGGTCACCCATGATGACCACGTCCTTTGACTTAACTACCTCCGTGAGCTGACTTAAGAATTCCTGGTCTAGCTCTTCCCCTTGTTTGGGTGGTCCGTAGTAGACCCCCACTGTTAAGTCCCTTTGCCCTCGACTGCCTTGTATTCTAACCCAGAGCACTTCAGAGTGCCCCTCCTCTGACCTTGAGCTACTTGATGAGGATGTGTATTCCTCCTTAATGTACAGCGCCATGCCCCCACCTTTTCTCCCTGTCCTGTCCATCCTGTACAGCTTATAGCCCTCGATATTCACCGCCCAGTCATGTGTTGGGTCTCACCATGTTTCAGTGAGCCCCACTATGTCTGGGTTGGTGTCAGCTAGCAGGACAGTAAGTTCCTCCTGCTTGTTTCCCATACTATGAGCGTTTGTGTAGAGGCATTTGAGGCCTCCTGTAGATGTGTGCACTGGCACCCTAATCTCAGCGTTGTCCTGGCTCCTGTTGCTTACCTGTGTATATGTTCCGCTCATCGGTCTAGGCTGAGCTGAACTTGTGAGTGCTGCTTGGTTTAGGGGTCCAAGGCTTTCTCCTCCCTTGTCTTCCCCTTCCCCGATGAGCCTAGTTTAAAGCCCGCTGGAGGAGATCCACTAACCTAGAAGAGAACACACGCTTACCTTTAGGGGAAAGGTGGAGCCCATCCCATCCAAGCATTTTTCTCGTCGCAATGCGCAGGTCGTTGTCAAGGAAGCCAAAGTCCGCCTCGAGACACCATTCCCGAAGCCACCAGATGGTTTCTGCAATGCATGTCTCATGCCATCTTCCACATCCACTCTCTGGTAGGACAGAAAATAATACCACCTGTGAACATATCTCCTTCAGCACACCCCCCAGAGCATGGTAGTCCACCATCAGGGCTTCTCCTGGCTGCATCATTAGTACCCACATGGATTAGGACCATGGGGTAGTAATTGGTGGGCTGGATCACAGCCTGGATCATCCCCGTCACGTCCTGAATCTTTGCTCTGGGTAGGCAGTAGACCTCATGTGTTGAGGGGTCCTGGTGACAGATGGGGCCCTCTGTACCTCTCAGGATGGAGTAGCCTATGACAATCACTCGACACTTTCTCCTCTGGGACTGTTTAGCTCCTTCAGCCTGCTCGGGTCATGGAGAGTGTGGAGTTGCCTCCTCTCCAGTTGCCTTTTCTCCCTCGTTCTCCTCCAGTGTTGCCAGGGCTTTGTACCTGTTCTCCAGCCGGACTGGAGGAACTGGTACTGCTGTGTTGCAAGCAGCCCTGGTTCACTTCATTTTTCACTGTGTCACTTTTTCAGATGAGATATTCTAAGGCACTTTTGTGGCTTTCCCATACATCTAGAATAGGGGGCATCTTATTGTTGGGCTGATCCAGGAACTACCAGAAGAGAGACTATAACAAGATCTTGAGTTACAGTTTCACTTATGTTTCTCCAAAGCATGGGACATATATTTACTACAGCATATATGGAATCCTGGCATAGCTATGTGGGCTGGCATAATGGGGAAAAGGAGGAGAAAAGTCTCTTTTCAATTCTTATCCCATTCTATACCCTTATGACCATTCAAGGGAGAATTAGGATGATGTAGATTGTTTTACTCAGTTCCTAGGGTGATGATAGTAGAAGCAATACTCTGTGGGTAAAGTGCACCTTAACGATCTCCTTCAAACCTCATAAAAATAGGATCTAGTAATGGCTAAGGATTGGTTAAATAATGGTGTGAGCTGTGCTTAAGGACTTTTCAGAGGGTGCACTAGCTTTTCCAAATGGAGGATATGCTGTGCACAATGCATGCTTTTTTACTGGAGCATTTGAACTGTGACAAGAGCTCCCACTGCAAATCTGGGCTCTGATTAGCTACTATGGAGTCATAAAATTTGATGGAGGAAAAAGCAGCTGGGGGAGAAGCTGAAAGAGAGCAACACCAGCCTTAAGAGAGGGGCAGAGACTCAACCCCTCCCTCCATCTCAGGCAGAGGGAACGTAGTAGAGGCTTGCTGGGGAGCAGACAGCAGGATGGAGGAGAGCCTGAGTCATTCCAGGAGAAGCTGATTCCTCACCCAGGTCAGAGCTGTGCAATCAGGGACACAGGTGCCCAGGGAAAGAGTCAGGAGGGAATGGTAAGCTAGCTGGGAGAAGCTGCCTGGTCAAGGATCTGTGGAGGGAAGTCCTTTGCTGGGCTGGAAAGGCTCATACTGCAGGAACAGAGACCTGCAGAGGGAATCCACTGTCTGTATTTGGAGGTGCTGGGGAGAGAGACAGCCCCAAGATGGAGTGGGCTGTAAGAATCCCAAATCTGAATGGGTGTGTGAAGGGACATTTAACCCCTAGTGTTTTCAGGAGGTGTATTTTTCAGAAGGAAGTAAAGAAAAAAAGTCTATTACCTGCAGTGGCTGATTGGAGACTTGTTTTTGCTGAATTACCAAGAAAGACCAGAGTCCACTTTCCCCAGAGCAACAGAAGCCTTGCCTCTGCCATATAGTAGTGGATCATAGTTAAACCTGTGTTGCCATGGGAAGGGGAATGTAACCAGAGAGAAATCAACCTGGGTTATGGGGGGTGTAATAGGGTGCTGTCTCTGGTGGCATTTTTAAAGGCTGGTTAGTGGGGCACCTTTCAAGTCCTGGTATATTTTCCTCCTACTCTGAGGACCAGCTTCCCCGCTTTGTTTGTCTGCCGTGACTATATGTCACTTGGTTCTTAAAAAGGGAGGCTAACCCAAAGGTTCCCAGACAGGCTCTAAGGCTCACCACCTGGAGGATAATGAGCTGTTGCTTTAAGGGCAAAATGCACACTCCAACCTTCCCGTGATGTGTCCCATGCCTTGTAGATGTTTTATAATTTTCTCTTTATGTTGGGGTCTCAGCATCTCTGGGCATACCCCATCTCCCTCTAGCTAGGCCTGTCAGTCAAAACCCGCTAAGCAGGGCTTGACTCTGAGGCTCTAGCTCTTTAACCTGCTTGGGCTCACAGCCTTCCATTCCATACCTTCCATGACACCAGGCCTACCAGCCCTTCTACACTGCGTCCCTGTGGCACCAGGCTGTTGGGGCCTCAGCCCCTCTGGCTTCCCCCTCTTCCTGTAGTTAGGGCTGTTTGCCTAAGTCCACTCACTAGGACCTGGCTTCAAGGCTCCTAGCTTCCCTTCAAGTGACTCTGGGCTTGTGGCCCTAGTGTTCTATACCTAGTGCACAGGGCTTTTTGAGCCCTCTATCACAGGGTTCCATGGTGCTAATGAGGCCTCCTTCTCCCCTACAGCCTCATCCACAAACCATCGGCCTTAACATTAAACATAAACAATAGGCCCCTGTGGCCATATAAAGGTAGGAGAGGCAAATTAACTGCTTACTTGCGATTGGGCTTTTGTCTCCCAGCTTGTTGCATTCTTCCCAAGGAGGATGCCACAGCTCTGTAGTCATCAGAGTCTCTCTGTCTGCCGCCTCCCCTGGCTTTTTCTGCCAGAGTTTTATGTGGTTCTGGCCTTTCCCTTCTGGTCACCTGACCAGCCAGCAGGACTTGATCCTTAACCCCTGTTCAACTAGAGAACTGCACCCATAAAGTTCTGGATTTAAAGGGGCCACCCTACTTCCTGGTAACAGGGCTAGGGTTCTCTGTTATGGGGGTGCGGGGGGCTGTTTTAAAGGGTTCTATCCAGGTGAAGGTAATCATTGAGGTTGTTTAATGCAAGTGGGAACACCCAGTGTGGTGAAATTATTCACCTAATGTTGCAGTTATATATTCTATTCAAATTGTTGATTTTATTATTAACTACTGATATTATATATATGAGATCTATATCTGTATTCTCTTGATTAATCATTTCTTTTCTGTGTATAGTTGTCCATAATAAAGAAACCAATGGGTTTATTAGGTTTGGAGTAAATTCTTGGGCAGTGAGGCACATACCCCTCCATGGGACACCTCAGTCAGCAGACCTGCCTGCTAGCAACACCCAGCTATCCCAGTTAAATCAGAGGAGCCCAACTGTGGTGCGGGGGGTTCCCAGGGCTACTGGCACCCTGAGGATCTAAAATCTGGCACATCATCCAGCCTACCATGTCAGCATGGGTTAAAATGATTTAACTTGGTTAAAATAATCAGGGTTCTATTGTAGCAAAGGCAAATAGGTAATCCATGCACATCTTCCTCATTCTTCTTCCTTAGTTCTGCCAGTCTGTCTTCTATGCCTACTTCTTGCAGTAGGTCTTCATTTAGGTTGTAAGATATTCATGGACTGCCTGTTACTCATAGATTTGTAAAGCAAGCACCACAGTTGGGTACTCTTTTATTTGACTGGGATACCTGGGTGTTGCTAGCATCACTAATCTGCTTGTTAAAAGTCTAGAAGGTAAATGATAGTGTTTGGGTGCATTTAAACTGGATCTGGAAAGTATGTGCATCAAACCAAAGGAAAGTGAAAAACAGTAATGGGGAACCAAAAATAATTTCCAGCTTGCAGGAACATTACCACATAAAGGTTGGTTAGAGAGAATTTCCTGAAATAAAGAAAAACATCAGAGCATTTCAGTATGAACTAAGGCATGTAGACATACCTCCCTGACCACAGGAAGACTTCATAACATAGTAATAGTTATATAAGAAATAAACATATCGTGTATATATACACATGCATACAAAATAAATGTTAGAAAACAAATGGACTAGGCTACTAATGGTACATTTGAATAAAAGTAGCTTTTCATATGTTATTCAACATGACTTCCTTCAAAAAACAAAATGTGAGAGATTTACAAATGTTCCAAATGAAAAGTAAAATGCTCGCAATTTTTTACAGCTCTACCCAGCAAACCTCATACTTTCTCTTCTGTTGTTGGTGTGTGCTCAGGTGTCTCATCTGGAAGAATGGCCTGCTTCTCTTCTATGTGTAGCAAATCACAGATATTAGGCTATGTCTAGAAAGTTACCTGGTTTGGGGAGTTTAGCGCACATGGAATGTGAATGGGTGGGTAGAGAGTTGCCACCGGCAGTCCCTTGATGCAAGAATGACATTCTTTCAGTAAATAGAAAAGTCAGTGGTGAGTCCATAGATGACTCAGAAGGCCAATCTGAGGCCTGCATGTTTGGCTGAAGACATGGCAAATAGGTCTGTGAGGCCAGAATTGATCTTGGGGCTGTCAGGTGACAACGCTTTCCCTTTGTCTCTCTTGTCTATCTGCCTCCATAGTGATGCAAGTTTGATCAAAATGATCAATATCTTGTCATACATCATGGTGCCACTGGGGATGATCCAGTGCTCAAGTCTCTTAGTAATTGATGTTAATATCACATTTCTTCAGATTAGCCTTCAAGGTGTCCTTGAATCTCATCTTTTGCAACCTCTAGATCAGCGACCATAGGTGACCTGGGAGTATAGGACCTGTTTTGGGAGCTGATTGTTAGGCATTCTTATTCATGACCTGTCTAATGAAGCTGGTGCCATATAAACATGGTGTGGTGGGGACAGTGCCATGAGAATGGACTCACCAGCAGTGCAGGTGCAATAAGAGAAGTGGCAGCTGGAAAATGCCACCATGGGTCAATGGAGACTTCCGGTGCTAGCTTGGACATGATTTATAAACACATGCCAGCAGCAATTTTCTGGCTGGCATCTTGGTAAGGAGTTAAAACCCACCCTGACCAACATCTGGGGAGGACTGGAAGCTTATCCTCTGAGGAGCTCACATGTGTGCCCTGGGAGGTGCAATTGGTAGGAACCTGGAGTGTTAAGATATCCTACCAATGCTGGCTCAGAGGACCCAGGATACCTACCCCTATAGTAGCCATGGATTCTGGATCACGAGGGCTGGGACTGGAACAGTGAGAACCTGGCAAAGAAAAAGAAATAGAGAAGTGGTGACTTCATGAGTACACTTGGGAAAGGTGCCAGAGATAAAGTACTCCACCCCAGGATTTCAGAGGAAGCGAGCTGGGCAAATACTGAAGCCCAAAGAAAAATACAGACTTTAAAAAAGAGACTGTGTATGGATTTTAACTTTGTATGCCGCTAAGCAGGGGCTATTGTCCCACCTGTGGCTGTTAGCCTGAAGTTAGACTTGACTGAGCCTCAACACGTTATTGGTTAGTGTTAAGCAGGGTGTAGGGGAGGTAGAGCCCCAGGACCAAGGCTGTCACATGAGAACGAAGAGGAGAGCAAGAAAGGCAGGTGTTAAGAACTCCTCCTCATTAATAAATTTTACCAACAAAGTCATGACAGTCCTTGGGTACCTTAAAGACTAACACCATCAGGCAAGCTGTCATCTTGCAAGGGGACAGGGGTGCCTGACCAGTTTTAGAAGTCTAAATGCTCTAAAGAGCACCATGATAAATTACACATGGCTTCAATGGTGATTGTGTTTGTTTCAACCAGAAGACATCACTGATCATAATGTTCCAAAGCTTTCAGGTGTTTCTAATATGTCATCCAAGTTTCATATCCATATAGCAGGGTAGAGATGACAACAGCCCGGTAGGCGAGAAGTTTGGTTTGGGTCCTGATGTCAGGATCATTGCAGAGACAATTTTGGACATGTCCAAAGGCAGTACTGGCAGATTTTATCTGGTATTGAATAGTGTTGTCTATGTTTTTTTTGGGGGAAAGATGACTACCCAGGTAGGGAAAATATTCAACATTCTTTAAGGATTGTGCTTTAATTGTAATAAGTGGAGGAGCCGCTGCCCATGTGTCTAGAGCAGTCCATTCACCTGCCTCATCTTTGATGTAACTGAAGATGCTCATAGGCGGGAGGCTGCCTGTCGCAGAGCACTTAGGTGCCCTGCTCCTTTAAAGGGATGAAACTGCTAGGGAGAGGGCCCTAGTAGTGAGTTGGGAGCCCCAGCTGCTAGTTACCAGGGCAGCCAGAATGAGCTGGTGGGCCCACACCTGCCAGCGGTCAGCTGACTAGAAGGGGTAGGGCCTGGCTCATATATAAATCCCAGGGCGAAGGCCAGGAAGGCAGTTCCCTGCCAGCAGCCAAGAGGGACGGAGCTCTCCCAGAGGAAGCAAAGGGGAGAGGCCTGACTGGAAGTGTAGCTTCTGATACAGTTGAGGAACAGAGCACACCCTGTGTGGCTCGAATTATATTATAGCCAGGCAGCTTGAGTTATGTTATAGCCTTAATGTTGATTTCTGTTTATAACACTGGTGGTTTGGGTGAGGCTATTTGTGGAAGGAGGAGGCCTCATTGGGGGTGCACTGCAGTGTGGGGATGCTGGCGCCAGAGAGGGCACAGCATTTGGGTGCACTGACCCCAGTGCCAGAGAAGGTGCAGCATTTGGGCTGCAGAGAGCCCAGACACCAGTGAGGTGCAGAGACAGGGCTGCAGAGACACCAGAGAGGACAAATGGGCCAATTCATACCAAGGCCCAGACCGAACAATGTCAATGCCATCTGCGAGGCTTGGGACATGGTAAAGGAGCAGTTGGAGCCATGCATATAGCCCATAAGGCAGGGGTGTCCTGTGACATCTGTTTTGAAGCAGATGGGACCCACAAGGGGTCCAGGAACCCATTGGGTTCCCAGAGAGTCCATCAAATCATGTCCAAGAGGGCTTAAAGTCAGCCTCCCTATACTATAAATCCATCAAGATGTGGTGGCGAGAACTGAGGGCACCCAGCAGGCCAAATTGGCATGGTCAAGGGGCCTTAGGGGTAACGCAGCCATCTTTAGGGATCCCATCCTGTAACACTTGCCCTGATGCCAGGGGCCAATACATGGCTCTGAACCTCCCCTTATACCATGTCCCATGGCTCGCAGCTAGCATCCATATCCATCACTACTCCCTGGCCCCTTAGCTGGGCCATCATGCCTCCCTCACTGGGACATCTATCTTCCCATGCCCTCACATTGGGGCTTCTGTGGCTAATGCCCCTTGGTCCTCAGGCCTTACTTAGAGCCCCTTCAGTCTCGGGCCTCACTCAGTGGGCCTGGGCTGTGTCACGGGCCCCCTTCTCCCAGCCTGGACTCCACCTCAGGCCCTACTCAGTGGGCTTTGGCCCTGTGCTTTTCCATCGGGTTGTGTTCCCCTAGCCTTTTCCCTCCAAGGGGTGATCCACAAGGCAGTGGGGGCTGAGGCTTTCTGATACCCCATACCTGCCTTTCATTGGGGAGGCACAGGTGTGGCACTTCCTGGAGACTGCCCTGGCACAGGAAGACCCACCACAACATCCTCCCTAGCAGGGTGAAGTTTTACATCATTCCCCAGAATTAGGAACTGCCTCCATCCCCTCAGTTCCTAACTTGAACCTCCACATTTTGGGAGCAACAGCTGGCTGGGTGATGTTGCTCCATGGGCCCCCTGCAGCAACTGCCAACTTTGCTCTGGGACCTACTCGTATACTTAGGCTTCCAGCCTCTGCACCAATCAGGTGGCCTCTTGCCTAACATGTGACTGCCTGATTGGGCCTGCTGCCATCTGCAGGCTGCTTACTGCCAGCTCAGACCCCTTAAAGTGACAGGCACACCCTATGCTCTGCCATACAAGCATAATTAAAAACAGTATTTTTGACAACCTTTTCTTTGGGCATCAGTAGAATTTTTAATTCAGAAAAGAGGTCCTTTCCTCTTTATTTCTTTGTAACTGTCACTTCTGTCAGTTCTTTCCTTACCATAGAAAATAAACACAGAAATAAACAATTCAGTAGGAAAAAAAACACCATGTTCCTGAAATGAGCCTGCATTTAAGATCCAAAGAACTCCCAAGCCACTAATTGAACTCTGTGTGCTCATGTGCATGGTACAAGTACACCTAAATAATGATCTGAGTTTATGTAAGACTGGAATTTTCCATTATGAATCTCATCTTGCATCTTCACCATGAGCCATATGTGAAAATGGGCAGACTCTAACTGTGTACACCTCTTTCTAGGAGACTCCTAGAACGCCTCAGAAAATATTTGATCTAAAAAAGTGCAGACAGCTGTGTTGATGTTTTTTGGCTATTACTAAGAAAGTAATAAAAATAAGAGAGAAGTTCCTTATAAATTATTAATATATGTAGCTAATAAATATCAGGCTCACAGGAATAAAAAAAACAGAATAAGTTCAGTAGAAGACTTTTTTAGTAATCTTGAGTAGAAATGCATAAATAATAAAATCCTCTCTAGGATGAATATAGAAACAATTTATTAAAACTACAGATCTCACTCAACTGAGAGCTTTGTATATGAGAAGCTGTTTTTAAGAGAGGGATCATTGGACAGGATTTAGGAATTTTGTTATACCATTTTAAATATATACCATGACTGTTCAGCTTCTATGTAAATAACCACAAAAATGGTACAGGAGTTCCTGACTTTAATTCTTTCATTCTAATGGTGTGTCTACACAAGATGCTTTGCTGTGCAGTAGACTAATCTATGCATGTGTAGACACTGATGCTTTATTGCATAGTCTAATGCACAGTAAAGTGTCAGCATCTACCTATGTGCACTATTACTGCACAGTAAATTACTCTATTGACAGTTAGCTACTACCTGTAAATACAGGTAGTAAACTGTGCAATAGACACGGTGCAGTAACACATGTGTAGATGCTGACTGGGAGCAAAATTGCTTCCGGTCAGCCCCAACACTAGAGGGCTACAGGAGATGGGAAACTCCCTTGGTTATGGCATTACTCAAGTCCTGCCACCCCCCACCCCCCCCCAACTCCCAGATGCTGGGAGCTGAGCGGTGCCTGGACAGGGTAGCTCTCTGCCCCCCCATGCCCTAGTGCTGCCATAAGAGCTGGGAGCTGAGCAGTGCCAGTACTTGGGAGCTCTCTGCTTCCCCATGCAGCCTGGGGTTGGCCAGGAACTTCTGGGGCAACTCTCAGCCAGATCCAGGCTTTGTCCTGCACAGCCCAGAGCTGTCTGGGAGCTGTCCCAGAAGTTCCTGGCCAACCCCAGGCTAGCACCCTGTGGGAGCCTGGAGTCCCCCCTCTGGTTGCTGCATGAGTCTGGAGCAGGATAGGAGCAAACCTAGATTTTCTCTCAACAGGGAGCACGTGCAGATGTGCTCCCAGGGAAGGGTCACTGTGCAGTATTTTATTGCACAGTAAGCCTTTATAGCATTAATAGCATCTATAGACATGCCGTAAGAGTGCTGTGCTTAAATCCTCCAAAATTTAAAGCCACAATTCTCCATCTTCTGGTGGGAGCAATAGCTAAAGTATGGCAGAGTCAAATGGGATGGTGTGCCCTGAGTATAGCAGGAGTTACAGTTGCTATAACAAATTCAGCATTACACATAATTTTTCCTTAGTGCAGCCAAGTCCTAACAGAGCAGTGTTTCTCTGTATGTCAGACTTTGATAGGACTTAATCTTAGTGTGGGACATGAATCTTGATCTTTAGATTGGGAAGCAAAAAGCAATAGTTGTTGTCCTTTTATTATATCCTACAATTCTGATCACATTATGGCAGTGCAAGGATCATTTCCTGCACTACCCAGTGCATCCATACTCTGATCTTGAAGGAGCACTCTGAGTATATGCCATTCACTCCTTGGCACTCTGCTGAATGTGCCAGTCAGCTTGCTAACATTGCCAATTGTAGTGGTTGTTTCTGTGACCCATTTCCTTGTCCCCACGCAAAAATAAAATAATAATAATAGAAAACTCAGTAATTTATTTACATTTGACTATATTACTGAGTGTATTTCTAATATGCCCATCACTGTAACAAATTTGGGTAAAAGTTCCTGGTTATGAACTGCAGAGAATCACTTCTTAATGGAAGCATGACTTTCCATATAGACTCTTGTATTAAATGGTTTAGGAATAGAAGATGCTGATGGCAATGAAATAGGGGGACCCTGATTTCCTGTTAAGAGACTACCTTAATGAATAAATGAGACAAGTACCATGATTTTGAATGCCACTATTTCAAAAGAAAAAATGTTTTAAAAGAAATGCATGAGAAATGATTATTACAAAGAGCATGGCAGGAAATAACTGCTTTGATATAAAATATTTTTGATGACAGCTTACATTTTTTGTAATATTTTAAACTCTGAACTCCTAAGAATGTTCAGGATTAGGGAGTGAATAATTTAATAGTATATTTGTAGGACATAGAAAGCTAAGAAATGTGATCTAGTAAGCTAGCAAGGCACAAATGAAGATAAAACTAAAAATAGTCCTGGCAGCATGCTGCCCATATGGATTGCATCAGGCACAAGACCTTCTAAACACACCTTTTGGATGAGAGCTGAAGGGCTAGTCATTTTCCAGAATGTGTCCTTTTACTTAGAGGAGTCAAAAATTTCCTTTGAGACGGCCATTGAGCCAATTTGTTGTCCCTGTCTGGGGTTGAAAGTGTTGTTCTATCTTACTTACATTGCTCGTTTGGTGTTACATTTTTGAACTTCAGAACTAGACTTTTCAATAAATTGTCTGCAGTCTGATTGTTTTAGCAGAGCTTATTTGTCAAGCTGGCATTTTTGATGCTTCTTCTTAACATCGGTCAGTAGAAATTTAATGTGTTAAAATCTGAAACAGCCATTTATGCAGAATGTAAGGAGATTTCCAAGTGTTTTCAGGAGCAACAACTTCAGCATATTTGTTAATATTAAAAAAAATTAACTTTATGTGAAATATTTAAACTACCTGAAAATATTTAGTTCTAGTTAGCTTCTATTAAAAAATGCTATGAAGTGGGCTATTTCCCTAGCCTCTGTCTACTTCTCTATCTGTCTTTAAATGTGGACCAATCTTGGCAGGGACTGTCTGCTATATATATTGGAAAAGGCCTAGTCCATTACAAAGGCTAGCATAAACAGATAAGATCTTATGGGTGCACATAAGTAACAAGTCTTTTTTCTCTTTAACATGTGTTATGCATTTATATCTTTCTGAAGTATTTATATACAATGAAATAATAAGAGAAATGATTTACCACTGTTCTCATGTTTACATAGTGACTTTCCCATGTTAGATCTCGACAGAGGTGTAACTAGCAATTTTGGTGCTGGGCAGAGATGCTGTTGAGTGTCAGAAAGAGTGTGGGGAGGTTCAGAGTGCCACAGAGTCCTGGTGTGGACTGCTGTGGCATGTTGCTGGTACCCTCTAAATTAGCACCCAGGTCTGGTTTCCCTTGTTCTCTACCCTAGTCCCACTACTTCAGGAGTGTCAAACTTACCTGGGCCTATTTTCTGGATGAGTGGTGACGGGCCAGTTCACAGGTTGGATTGGTCCCAATCCCCTTCCCCACCCTTGCATGCCAGATCCTATGCACATAGTTAGCCAGTACTGCTTGAGGTGCAGGTCCTGGGTCCTGCATTCAGGGCCAGTCCGATGCGCATCACATGCAGCTGTGGGTCAACTCAAGGCCCAGGAGCAGCACCAGGTCAGATAACTGAACTCTACAGGTTGTATCTTTGACACCCTTGTGTATGGTATCTCAAACTGCTGTCCAAATGATGGACCTCATTCTGCTCACACTGTCATTATTATGTTAGCTATTGACTGCTGTGAAAGTAGGATCAGGAGCAATGGGCATGCTCTTGAGGGGTACAAAGCAGTAAGGTAACACTGGTGTCATATAACTTCTCAGCATTAATGTTACACTGAAGGCTTCTACTGTATATCATACTAAGATTACAACCATTGTCTCCTTCCTGGCTGCTGCAGCAGACAGAATAGCTGAAGAAAGGATCATGGTTCATCAACATCACTTGGCACAAGATTCCTCTAATTTGAGACTGTTAAGTGGAAAAGCATGCTTCAATGAAAGAATAATTGTCATACTACATTTATGTAGTGCCGTTAGATATTACTTCATACTATTTCTATGAAAGGTTTCCAATCCATGATCAAAACAATTTTATTCATAGCCTTTAATTATTAAAAAAATTATACCTAATACATGTGTCAGAAAATGAGAGTAAACCAGTGCCTGAAGAATGCTGAAACTGAGATCTGCCTTGCAACTCTGAGAGGAGAATTTTGCTTCATACCAAGAATTTCCTTTGGTCACATTAGAACTTTGGTCACATTCTTCTCTTTCGTTTGGCTTTTTAAAACCAGGCAAATGTATTTTTTGTTCCCATGCCGATTGGGAAAATAGCTGTGTTTCATGGAAACACCCAGATTAGTGCACAAACAAGAATGCTTGCACTGAAATCAGGTATTTGCCAGTTGTGATTTATTAACCATTTTCAGACTACTGTTTCACCTGGTTAATGCAGGCTAGTTCTTGAGTCTGGAAAGACTTTTTGAGAAAGATCCACTTGGGCAAAGTAGAAAGACACCTGGCAGATCTGGCAATTCAAGATTTAACAGAGCATGCACAAATCCTCTAGTGACAGACAGCCACATTCATGGACCTCTGTCATTTGAGCTGACTGGAAGGTAACAATTTCTTCTCATAGTAACTAGCAACATTTTATGACTTAAATTACATTCCATATTGGAACAAAAAGTAAGCACAGTTGTACATAAATGTCTTCTAGGGGTCACAGTGTTTGTGCATGTATCTGCAACACTAGCCTTGGAGGAAAAAGACCACGGTTCCATTGATTTAGGGAGAAGCATTTCATTGCAGATCACTCTGAAGCAGGCAGAGCAGGGATATGAACCTTGGTTTATCTCATCTCAGGCCTGTGCCCTACATACATAGGCACATAGGGCACTGTGACAGGTGTGCCCCTTCAGGGTCTGTCCACTGGTGACCCCACCTACCTGTTATGGGCCAACTGCCTGCCTTCTCACCTGCCATGCCTTGTTGTTAATTGATTAATTAGATGTCAGCTAAGCGGGAGGCTGCCCATTTTACTGCCCTGATGCAAGGGGGCACTATCTGTGGCTCCTTTCCTCCCCTACACTGCAGCCCAAGCCTCACAGATGGTACTCACATTGTTTAGTTCGGGCCTTACTCTATTCTGGCCCTCTCAGCCTCCCTGGGCTCTCCGTGGCCCTGCTTTACTGGGCATCTCACTAGGCGTTCATCAATGCTGCCCCCCTCTCTGAGGCTTCTCTCTGTCCCCCCCCCCGGGGCTTCTCGCTGTCCCCCCCCCGGGGCTTCTTGCTGCCCCCCCTCTGGGCCTGGGGTCTCCACGTGGCCTTGGCTCCCCTATAAGGCCTCCTCCAACCCCAGTAGCTTCACACAAACCGCCGGGTCTAAACAGCAAACACAAAACACAAGCCCCTGGGCTATAACATGAAGTCAAAGCTGTCCAGCTAAACATCATTCAATCCCTACCAGGGAATTCTCCACCCCATAAAAGGAATTGGGAGCTACTCGTGCAGTCAGGCTTCTCCCCTCTGTTTGCCTGGCCCCAGCCCTGGGGGTTTAAAAGTGAACCAGGCCCAGACCCTTCTGGTCAGCTGACCTCTGGCAGATGTGGGTCACTAGCTAACTTTGGTTGCCCTGGCAACCGGCAGCTGGGGCTCCTCACTCACTACTAGGGCTCTTTCCTAGCAGTTTCTCCTGTCTAAAAGGAGCAGGGCACCTAAGTGCTCTGTGATAGGCACTTTCAGACATGCTTTGAGGGAGGGTGGCACTTTAATTAGAGTGGCTCCAAGAGCTGCTCTAATTAAAGAACCACCACGTCTCCTGTATTAGCGACCCTGGCTGAAAAATGGTGGTGGGGGCATTTGAACTAAAGTTCATTTGATGAGCTTTAGTTCAAGTGCTCCCACCACTACTTTTAACCACGGGGACACTGATACATGAGGGTGCAGACAGAAGTGCAGCTCCCAGCTGTAACTCAGAATGAATTTTGCAAAGTGTTCTGAGTTACAACATTACCCCAGACCAAACAGAAGTTCACCATTGGTTCCAGGGCAGAGGGGAATCTAGCTGCAGCTTGGAGCCTGCACCCAGGTTCCCATAGCAACATGGCTCTCTGTCAATGCTCATTGTTTTCAGAATGGGAGGGGGGAAAGGCAGCAGAGGGAGTTCATTCTTGGGGCTCCCCAGCTGGTGCTGAAAGGTGGGGTGGGTGAATTGAAGTCCCCCCCAACCTCAATACATCCGCTCCATCTTCTGGGAGGTGAGAAGGAGAAAGGGGGCTGAAAATCCCCCAGACCAAACCCCCTCTGCTTCCTTTCCCCCACTACCTTTCTGAAAACAGTGACAGGCTGGGAGCTCAGCAGACACAAGTTATAAAAGATGCTACATTTTGTAACAGCTTCATCTGATACTTCATGCAACCAGGGGTCAGATTTTCACTTAATTGGGCATTTCTGAAGCTGTTTGCAGCAATGCACTTCTGTTTGGTGACAGTGATAAGCTGCCTTTTGTGGCCAAATCTTTCTGCTCAGTGCAGGGGGCTAGACCAGATGATCTTCCAAGGTCCCTTCCAGCCTTAAAATCTATAAATCTTTGAAAATTGTCACTTGCATCTGCACCCTGAGATGCAGGAGGCTGCTGGAGTGCAATAATTACCACGGATTAATCAAGTCTGCTCCGATGCACTGGAATTTCAGCATGTTGGAGCAGCCTCAGTGCTTGTGGATAGGTTCCCACAGAATGTGAACATCATCCTCACCTCACCCTCTCCCATGCTCAGAAGCTTTAATGAAACAGTGTGTTTTGACAAGAGGGAATATTCCAACAAGCTCGAAATGCCATCTACCTCCTGACCTCTAGGGTAAGTTGTATGGGCAGTCCATTCATGTACTCAGTTGATTTCTAGTTGCTTGAACTGCCCTTGGTACAATTAACAGTAAATATAAATTAAAGCAGCATCCAACAGGCCCTAGAATGAGGTGTAATGCCACAACTAAGCCTCTTCACTCAGGTCCTCACGAAGTGCAGCTCAGTTCAGCTGGACCAGAAGATCTTGGCCATGGCCCAAGTAAAATGTATCCTGAAATATGTTTGAAAAAAGTGTTACTTGAACAATTACAAATACTGTTACTTATTTGTAATTTTCAAATATATCTTTTTAAATAATTGATAAATAGAAGATAGATTAATCAGAAAAAAGGATCACAACAGATAAGTTGCTCAGTTCCTTAGCAGAGACTATTAATAGCCCAGCACAAATATATTTAGATAAATCCATTTCCCTATATATCATTTTGAAATGCTTGTTTCAAAAGACTGAAGAGCAAAGAGAACCTCTTTGGCTTAGAGAGGTTCACTTTGGTATTCAATTGTCAAGACTACCTGCAAGTTTTTTTCTCTGTTTACTGTTAGTCAAATTTGCCCCATTGTAGGTTGAGACTCTCAATGAATGTCTCCAGGGTAAGGCATCATACTTAATAGCATAAGTAAGGCTGGTAACAGCAACCTACTAGAAAACAGTCCTCTGCCTCCTCCCTCCTAAAGCATCCAGTATTGTTATGAAAGGGTCTGACAACCAGTAGTAATGGAAAAGTTAACAGAAGCCAGATATTCAAGGTTAGATAGTTGTTATAAAATTTAGCTTCTGTTCATGCAGTTCTCAGAAAAACAAAACTCCCGAGTACTAAAACTGCAATCTGAAGGGAAAAAATGTTTATGAGGTACTTTGCTGCTTGCCGGAAAAGTCATAGGAACTATACGCCATCATATGTTTCATGTAGCAAATCATATCCACCTACACTTACTGAATTCATCAGTTGGGATGGGCTGGAGACAGTCAGATGACAGGGCATGGCCTAAAACTCACTGATATTAATGGAAAATTTTCCAATTAATGGGCTTTTGATTAAGATCTTCAATCACAAATTTTTGTTGCTTGAACTAAGGAATGTTGTTAACAGTCAGCAAAATGCTGTGTCCCCTGAACCCAGCCATTAGAGTATCATAGTGATATGTCCTTACATTATGTAAGAAAATAGGGAAGAAAAGATATTGGGAGCAACTGGTTAAAGATAGATTATTTGTATTTTTTAGATGAATCTTAAACATATTAAAGTTCAGTATACACTGTTGGATCTCAGTAATTTTAGTTTAAATTAAACATGCAGTTTAATTTGGGTTACAAACCATTTAATTTGGGGTACATATTGCTTTGAGGATGAAATATGTTACATCCTTTTTCAGGGATGGATTCTTAGACTCATTGTTATAGATGAAGCTCTCCCCTGTGCAGAAGGCCCCCACGCAGCTCCATATACCATTCTATTATATAAGTTAGAGGAACATTTGATAAAGTCACACAGTGTACACAACCACTATATGGCATATAGTGAAAGCTCTGTGAAATCTCCCTGTTGCTTGAGGGAGACAGTAGAGTAGGGCCAAGCTGAACATGGGGAAGCGATAGTACTGTGGTTGGATATTCGGTCACTATTCAGTTCCTATATTTTTCTTCTCCTGTAGGGATTGTGATAGTGGGTCTAGCTTGAGGATATTACTTCTTCACCCAGTAGATGAGGATAGTTTCTGGGGAGTGTTCTGTTCCTGTTCTATGGCATGCTTCTTTGCAGAGTATCTTCAGAATCATGCTGGCCTTTTCAGGCTGCACAGTGAATAGAGGGCTTGCACTTTGGGTGAGGCTTGTTCGGGCCTTTGTGGGTTACCTTCTGCATGGGAGTGACTTTTGCTCAAATGGCAATTTCTCAGGCTTTCAGAGGGTAGATACCAGTTTAATGTTATCTACTGCCTTTGTAAGAAAGATAAGAAAAATAGTTTAAAACATCTTAATGAGTTTTCAATTTGATTTTAACTTTACAACAAGTAACACATGGTATTTCCTTCCATTATATAATCATAGAAAAGTAGAGCTGGAAGGGATCTTTGGAGGTCATCTAGCTCAACCTTATCCTCATGGCAGGATCACCCCTATTCAGACCATCTCATACAAATTCTTTCTAACCTAGTCCTAAAACTACATAGTCAACCCTGTTACACAACTAAGGCACAAGTAAGATGCCAAGTGGCCACAGGTTAGGTAAAAATAAAAAATTAATTACTCAGTGTAGGGCACTTCTATATTTCCATCTGGCAGTAACAAGGAAACATAGGTAGGCTTAACTCACTAACTTAATCCATCTAGTCCCACTAACAGCAAAACTCCAATAGCATATAGCTCATCAAGGGCAAGTTGCAGTAAAGAAGTACTAGAGGGCTTGTACACACCATGTTGAAGCCTGTACCACCATATTGTCAAAAAATTCAAACATTTCATTTCAATCATTTATTTTATATTTCAAAATAAAAAGGTATTTTCAACTAGAAAACTTTTATTATTTTTATTTTGAGACTCCTAAATGAAATGTTTTGAACTTTAAAAAAATGTCTTGGTTAAAAACAAACAAACAATCCACCCTCACCCAATGAAAAGCTGCAGTTCAGAACAATCGACACTTTCTGATAGAAAATTTTTAATTTTGAAAAATTCCTGGCCAGTTGTAGCAGACAGCATCAATTATTAATATAAAGTATTTCATCTCTGGTATCTGGGACCATCATACATGGAAATGATAAGATTTTTTTTCATATTCTTTATATACATGTGGTAATAGAGGGATCTGGGCTTTGAAGAAGTACTGCAGGAGTTCAGTTATCTGGTGCATTTCACACACAAAGATGGCAATAGTCAGAAGAACTCATTCCTCTCCTTTCTACAATCTGGGTTATGCTTGCTGAGACAATCCTCTACTCTGCACCTCCTGCTATCTGGGACAACCTACCCATGTATCTGCTTTATTATCTCCCATTTTTTAAAAGATCAAATGAGAACCTATTTTTCTCCCTTTCCTCTTATTTATGTATTAACATATTTATGTATTATATACATATTTTGATATAAAAATGATAAACAAAATAGTCTGCTATATTCTTAGAGGTTTCCACTAAAAGTGCAAATGGCTAGATAAAAAAGGACTATAATGGAATCCACTCTTTAGGAAAGTGTCCTGTATTGTAAAATGTAAGAGGAGACCTGAAAAATTATTTCTGGCTAGCCAGAGAATGATTGGTGGGATATTCAACATATCCATCTCTGTTTAGAGTACAACCTGTTTTCACTCCCAGCTTCATTACTGCCTAAATGTGTTTCAGAACATCTCTCTGAATTATCATTAGCAAAATTAATAGGCTGCATATATCCTTGGTGATATTGCCAATAGGCTGGTATATCCTTGGGAATATTGGTTCATTGTTTTCAATCTTGATAGAATCCCATGGAATAAAAAAGCCTCACAGGTTATCAGTAGATTACTTGCAATATTTTGGGACAGAACATATATCATTATGAAATATTTCCATGTAGAAATATACTCTAGATCCATAGGTATAAAAGGCCGACAAAAATTTAAAAACCCCTGTCTGCTCAGGAATTTCTTGGTGCTCAACTCTAGGGAACAAAACAACATGCAGTGACCTTACTTACAGACACCGCCTCTCCTCTCCCCCTCCCCCACCATAGACTACATTAAGGAAACCCAAAACAAACAAGGAAGAGTTGTAAGTCTAATTTCAGTTTCTATAAAATCTAGGAACAGAAGATATAAACAAGAACTGTATAAAAAATATCTGTTAAAGCATGAACAAAGTGAATAATTTTTTTTTTGCTGTTACTATTTTAAGTAGTCACCCAAACATTTAGTTCAGTTAATTTGATTAATTTGAAACAGTGCTTTGATTTTTTGTTCAGGCGTATGTACTCTGTGCCATACCAGTTTACTTAAAATCATAAATACTGTGCTATAAATGTAACTTTTAAATCACAACTTGGTTGGAATTAGAGGGAACTGAACCAAAATAAAAGATACAGATACTTTTGAACTCCAAATCTGAACTGTGTTCTGGATCAATTTTCTTATGCTGACCCTTCTCTTATTTAATTTCTTCTGGACAGAATACTCCTGGTATTATGTATGTACAAAAACGTTACTTGGGATAGAGAACAGAAGGCAGGCTGGGCAGTTAAACACAAATTTCCAAGACTGGACCTAGATGTGAATTTTAGTTCTGACATACCTCAGAGTGGGAAGTTGGTTAGGACTCGTCTTCTGTAGTTCAGATAGGTTTCTTATTGGGATGTGGGTAATTTTAATGCATATGATTCCTGAAAGAAAGTGTTGGGGAAATGCATTGTGTAATGGGATTCAAATGACCTTGAACTGCTGAGCTATTTGTTAGTGGTTACCTTTAAAATAGTCTGATAGGCATGTAATTGGAAATTCCAGTCTTATTTTTAACAGCAGAAGTTGCTGCAGGAAAAAGAACCATGCAGTATTCATAGCAGGACACAGAAGAAACTATGAATTCACAGGCATACCACTTCAATGAAGTAAAGAGTTAGTTAACTGTCCAACTTTACCATTCTGTTTAAAAATATTTGACTAATGAATAATTGCACGTTTTTATGGCATTAAACTTCAGAATTTAAAATTTTGCTCTGTTAATTCTGGGTAATCGAATATTACAACGCATGGAAAGATATCTTTTGGTTTTATTTTTTTGTGCCACTTAAAAATTCACAATAAGGGTGAGCCCCCATCCCCACTTTCCCTAAACATATTAAGTTATTTTAGAGGCTTTTTATCTGCACTGAAGGCTGGTCCATTTTTTAGCTGCTTTGAGTGGACTGAGGTTTTAAATAGTGATGAAGGTGGGCCAGAATAGAGGAAAGAAGCTGTATTAAATATTTAAAGAAGGCTATATTGCCTCTATAAGGTGCCTGTTTGTAGCTGAAATATTTAAGACATGATAGGATGAATACTTATGTTAGATTTGGTATGAAGGCTCCAAGCCCTCTCCTTGGAACTGGCTGTTATTCTGAGGGCCTTGTTACATATTGCACTTTGAGCTCCTCAGATGTTGATCTGTGTTAGTACTAGGTCAAGTTTGGAGCAGTCACACCTTAACACTAGGTCGTTTGGAGCAGTCAGACCTTAAGACTAAAAACCTTCTGAATGTCCCTGACCTGCATAGTTGTCACTTGCCACTTAGAGGGCTGGCGACAGGGGCCAGACTAGGAGCTATAGCAACTTGGACAGCTTATCTGTGGGGAGTGGCCACACATTAATGGAATGCTAGCTGGGTAACACAGATCAAAGATAAACCTGCTCTGGAGTGGTGCAACTTGAAGCTGCCTAAAGAGCATTTAAAACTAGTTTCAGGTGTTAATATGTGGACAATCTGTGGGTTAAGAGCTCCAGAAGCTGCCTAAAATTAGATGTATAACAAGGACCTGAAATGCCCTTTTTACCTATAGTGAAAAAGCATTATAAGGGTTACTTTTTATAGAGGACAGGATAGTGTGCCAATACATAGTTAATTTGATTAAGCTTGACGAGAGATTGTAGGTCTCAGGGAACTGACAATAGATTGCTAAACCTTTTACTGTTATCTTAGAATGTAGAATAGAAGAGAAGAGAAGAGAATGCAGCCAGATCAACAGTGCTTAAATATTGTTACCCTTTTGTCATGGGGATTTGCATAATAAATTCATGAGGTGGGTCCCAAATGGTAGTCAGCATCACAGTTAGCACTAGCAGGCAGTTACAGGAAACCAGGGACTGAAAAGGTTGTAGAGAGTGAAAAAAACCCACTTGTATGCCTGGAGATGGCTCACCTGAAATGGAACTCAGGCTCATTTACATAACGAGTTGAGGAAGCTTACCTTTATGCCACCCAGATCCTAAGATTTTTCCCTCCTCATTCTGCTCAGCATATAAAAGCACTGGAATTCAGATACAGATGCAAAAGAAGAAGGCATCCTGAGTTCTTGCACTAGATTGTGACCTCTGCAGAAGAAGCCAGGCTGTCTCTCTAATTGACTTGCCTTAATTTTTCATGTGAAAAGTTTGTAATGCCTTTGGGTATAACAGCTCTTGATTTGGTAAAGAAGAATTAATTCAATGCAAAATTGGACTGTTGTAGTAAAAATAATAAGTTGAAGGTGAACCAGGATTATTAAGTCCACAACTGAGCTTCACCGTGCTCCCAGATCAGATGACCAGAGCTATTTGACGTTGCCAAACTGAAGCAGTCTCTCAAATGCAAAGATTTCATCCTGCCAATAATCTAATTTCCTCTCCAGAAGAAAAACAGGTGGATACTTTGATTTATTTCACTGGAGACTGAAATAGATTATATCTGCAGAGGAACAGCCCTACGTGAGGAAGTGAAAATTACAGTTTAAATTAATTTGGTAGACTATTTTGTGGTTCAAAAAATGTTAGTTACAGTGATGAAAAAGTACTGGTTTAAGGTCATCTCGTACTGTCCTGAATAACTTGAAGCAGAAGAGGCTTAGATTAGCCAACAGTAATGAAAAGGTGATGTATTTAGTGCTCTGACTGAAAAAATCTATACAATGGTTTATAAAAATACTATCTTGATTTTTTTCCTCCTCTCCATGCTTCAGTTCAGCATCAATAAAAAATAAGAGTATGAGCTAACTGTCAATTGCCTTCTTTCACCTTGAAATGACCAGTTTTAAGCTATGGTATATATCTGAAGGTTAGCCACAGAACTAATATTATCAGAGGGTCTTATGAAAAATGTCTATAAGATCTGAATAAAAGCCCGGGACGTGCAAAGTCCAATCTACAGATCTTTTGCAGGAGGAAGAAAGGGGAACAAGATGGCTGACACCTGTACACCATGTCCTGGGGGCTTTTCAAACCTAACATCACAATATACAGAGCAGGAGAAGGCTTAAGCCCCATGTGAGTTTGAAGACAAGAACAATTTCTAATAGCAGGACCTAAGATGTGTTATTAGATCAAAGACCAAATTCTCTCCTGCACTCTGGATGCTTTATTGCATTGCAGTTGGAAACCCAGTTATCCTGGTTCATTTTTTCCCCCCAGGTCAAACATAACTTACAGCAGCCCTGCAGTTGTTCTTAAGCAGTCCTCCCAGAAAGTCTATAATTAAGGGGATTGGTGATGTGGCATACAACTGACAACCCAACTTGCTGCCTGCGACACGATACTTTTTCCCAGTGGATTGTTTATGGTGTGTTTTGAAATACTGTAAAAGGATTTTTTTATATACTTGTTTAGAGGATTGATCCTGTTGGGCTCATTTACCATATTGTTGTTTCAACCATGGTCTTAGTGCCAGAAGAAACAAATTTGAACAAGTCCCTTGGTGTTCTTGTACTTAGGAAGGCTTACCTGTAAAATGGCGAGAAACAGAGTATTATTCCCTCTAAAAGCTTAGAGTTAGTCCCTCTAATCCTTCAAAAGGCTAGCTCAAATTTCTGTGCCTATTAGGAGTGGTACTGCAACCTGACTAGATCTTATGAAGTTGGACTTGAGATGGAATTTCCAGCCTATTTACTTGGTCCTTTACGTTTTTGTGGGATGCTGTCTGAAGGCACTGCTCTGGCCAAACTGAAATACAGTGAAAGCTGCATTATCTGGCACCTTACAGCCTGGCATGCTCTGTTATCCGGCATGCCAGCTTGTAAGGGAAAAGTGAAGCTGGAAGTGCCCGCTGTGGCACTTCCGGTTTCGCGAAGCCCCCACCGGCTGGCGGAAAGCAGCCCGCCTGGGTCCCCCCTCCCTGTCCCTTGGAGCCCACGGGAGGGGTAGTGGTGCAGCAGAAGGGGTGGCAACACAGCAGGAGGGGTGGTAACACCCCAGACGCGGCGGGACAAGTGGTGGCCCAAACAGGCAAAGACAACTGTTCGGGCCGCTCAGTTAACTGGCATATTGTGTTATCCGGCACACTTCATTCCCCATGGGTGCTGGATAACAAAGCTTTTACTGTACCTAGATACTCTGTAAAGATCTATTTATTCATATTACAATAGTGTCTAGAGGCCTAAGGTGCAATTTGTAGGTGTTATGCAAGAGACAATCTAAGGGCCTTGTTATACTTTACGCTGAAAGCTGCACAAATGTTAATCAACTTAGTGTTGTTCAGCTTAGTTAAGCAGTCATACTTTAAGGCAAAAACTGTTCTTCACCTGCACAGATGTGACTTGCCACTAGAGGCTTGGTCAGCAGGGACAGGACTAGGAGCTAGGGGCAGGCAGGACCAGATCTTTGCTCCTGCTGGGCAGAGAGCAAGCCCACTACCATGTTAGTTGCAGTGAAATCAGAGAGACCGGGAAAGCAGCTTCCCTGGTGCTCTCCGGTCTTGCTGAAACTAACAGTAGCTCTGCACTGAGAGTAGGGCTGTCAGGCCTGAGTCCTGGCAGCCCTGCTCTCAGCATACAGCTACTGCAGATGTACAAGACCAAGCTGCTTCCCCAAAGCTCTCTGGTCTCATCAAGCTCTGGCAGCTTTGTGCTGAGGTCAGGGCTTAAGCCCGACAACCTTACTGTCAGTATGGATCTGCTGTGTCTGTTTTAGAAAGAACAGAGAGCCCCAGGAAAGCTACAGCCTTGAAGCTCACTCGCTCTGCCTGGCTGAGCTCCAGAGAAGGCTCTTTGCTATCTCCGGTGGCCATGGTGCCTCCTGCCGCTGTCTGGACTGGTTTGCTGCCTGAGCTCTGAGGGACCTGATTTTTTTTTCCTCTGGAGCTCGCCCTCCATGCCACCATCAGTGGGCACAGTGAGTCAGTCCAGGTGATTTACTTTGCCCAGTGTCCCTGAGGGTAAGGTGTCATGCCCAACTCTACTGCACCCCAGCGTCTCAGCTCACCTTGACTCGGGAGGGGCCACTGCAACCTGGGATGCTGGAGGACTTCAACTTGGGTGCAGTAGCTGTTCATAGTGGCCATACCTTAATGGAACAGGAACAAAATTGGGTGGATTAGAGATAATCCTGCCTGGAATGGTATAACCAAAGCCAAATAATAAGTGCTTTAAACCATTTAAAAGATGTTAATGTGCAGCCAGTTCAAGGAGTTAAGAACTCCAGAAGCCACCTAAATTACCATGTAAGTAAATAGACAAGGCAGACAGAATAGCAGGAGTGACAGAAGATGCACAAAATGGAAACAATGACTGGCAATGTTTAGACAAGACAGCAGCAGCAGCAGAACCAGGAACAGCACCCAGATTTCCTGGAGCCCTGTACTCAGCTGGCCCTCAAAATGATACGCTGTCTTGGCAAGTCACTTTGGCCTTCTCTACATTACCTGGTTTGCTGGCACAGCTATGTTGGGTAGTGGTGTGAAACCCCCCTCCCCACCATGGCTGATATAGTGCTGCTGGCAAAAACCTTGATTTGGATGCAGCTGTGCTCACAGAGCATCTGCCTTTAAGGGATGGCAGGGTAACTGGTGGCAGAAATCAATGCCTGCTGGCAGGAGCTACATCTATACCAGCGAGCCCAGCTCCTTTCGTGCTGCCATTATTGTTAAAGCAGCTTGGACAGCTTGTTGCATAGTCATGGTGAATATCACAAGAATGAATATCACTTGTTGCATATCACAAGCAGTGATAGAATTTAAAAGAAATAAAATCATCAACTGAATTGTAATTTCTTATTTGTATTAGTATTTGTATCCAGTAAACAATCGGGTCCCAGTGTATATACCCAGAGAAAAGAGACATTGTTTACAGCAAAAAACTTAGTGCAGAACATTATTCCTTTCTCTTATTGAGTTAGAGCCATTCATGATTATGAAGCAAACAGGAATTTTAATTCACTTACTTCCATGAATCCAGATAGATTATGGCCTATGAAAAAAGTCATGGCCAATATTTAAACTCCTTCCATAAAAGGACTGAATTCCTCTGAAACGAAATGATGTAGAAATATGAAAACAGACTGCAACTGAATTATCTGTATATATTTTTTTGTTAATATAGGTTTATTCAGCAAATTGGCTACCAGTGGAGGGCAATGGTTTCCATACTACAATCTGTGGCATATTTAAAACAGATGGAGATAGCTCAGAGCCTGCTTCGTCCAAGGCCAAGAACATTTTTTCGGCAAACATACTGAACTTACTGCCACATAAACAAAATGAGTGATTTAACTTAGTGTCTACATATTTTGGAATGACAAAGTGCTGAAAAAAAGAGCAAATCCAGAGGGCAGACCATGTGAAAATAGGAACAGAGAGAGAGCGAGAGAGGGAGAGAGAGGCTGGCTTCAGCTCAGCTTGAACATTCGTGCAATGTGCAGCGAGGCTCTAAGCAAGCAGCAGGCTGCTTTGGTACATCTGGAAAATTTCTTGCTAATTTTTTTATCCCATAAGCACAGATCAATCTAAATACTGTAGATAAGTTATTTGGATCATTTCTGCTGACTGGCTCTGATGACAAATTTAATCTTTGTATTTTCTTAAATTGTGTGTATTGTATATAGGACCATTCTTTTCAGATTCAGTATGCTGCCAAAAATTCAGACACTAGCAAATAAACTCCACTTGGGGTTAGCTAGAAATACTCAATATTAAGTTTTTTATTTACTTGAAAGGCATGCAAAGTATCAGTCTTCTGTTCTGTAAAATGTAATAAGAAACTCCAGAATGGCTATTAGGAGGCCACATCTACACGAGATGCCGACTGCACAGTCGTTACTGCGCAGTTATTTAGTACTTATTTACACTGCACAGTAGTGCCGACAAACAGCCTTTTTGTAATGCGAACTGCACAGTAGGATAAGACTACTGCAAAGTAATGTTGCATCATGGTTGCCGCCATGTGATGCTACTACGCAGTAGCCTTAGGCTGCTGCGCAGTCAGGATCTTGTGTTGATGCCGTCAGGGAGAAGTAAAGAAAATACACAACAGTCAGAATCATCAGGGTGCAGAGGATGGCAGAGGACACTGGAACACTGATTATTTCTATGAGGATTAATTCTGCTTGGGATCATGGGATCTGAGGTAACCAGGATTTTTTAAGCTCATGTAATACTGTAGTGCAAAGGCTAAAAATGTCATTATGGTTTTGTTTTATATCGGGTGCTGGCCAGTTAGATTGTGTGTGTGTGTGTGTGGGCTGGGGGGGGGACTGCTACTGATATGTTCTGTCATCTAGAATTATAACAACTAGGGACTGCTCCCTGAGCAGCAGCTGTGGCAGGGGCAATGGCAGGGGCTGGGCTAAGTGTGGCAACAGCAGTGGCAGTAGCTGTCATTCTTGTATTCCCTCTAAATGGGCTCCTGGGTCTGCTCCCTTAAGCATGCTATTAAATTTTAAATACAGGATGATATCAGAAAAATAAATTTCTACATAGTATGTAGACAGACTACAAAAGTGGGCAGATGAGAATAGGATCGGGTTCACGTAGACAAATGCAGGGTGCTGCACCTTGGGAGAAGGAATCCACAGCAGACATACGGGCTGGGGAGTTCCACTCGTGAAAGCTCAGAGGCAGAACGGGATCTTGGAGTCATTTTTGACTCCAAAATGAACATAAGCCACCAAAGCCAGACCGCAGTCAGCAAGGCCAGCCATACCTTGTCATGCATCCAAAGCTGCAGAGAGGTGATACTCCTCCTCTATGCGACATTGGTTAGGCTGCAATTGCAGTACTGCGTCCAGCACTGGGTCCTGCACTTCAAGAGGGATGTGGCCAGCCTGGAGAGGGTTCAGAGGAGGGCCACCCACTTGGTGAGAGGGCAGCAGGACAGGCCCTATGAGGAGAGACTGAGGGACCTGAATCTGTTCAGCCTCAGCAAGAGGAGGCTGAGGGGGGGCCTGGTGGCTGCCTACAAACTCATCAGGGGAGATCAACAGCAAATAGGTAGAGCCCTTTTCTCCCCAGCACAACCTGGGGTGACAAGGAAAAATGGTAATAAACTGATGGAGAATAGGTTTAGGTTAGAGATCAGAAGGTAATATTTTACAGTTAGGGTGGCCAAAATCTGGAACCAACTTCCCAGGGAAGTGGTCCTCACCCCTGCCTTGGACAAATTCAAGAGGAGGTTGGATGATCACCTGTCTGGGGTCTTGTGACCCCAGCATTCATTCCTGCCTGTGGCAGGGGGTCAGGCTAGATGATCTGTTCAGGTCCCTCCTAACCCTAGCGACTATGAAACTGTGAAACTATGTTAGATAAGGGAATTGAGGGTTAAATTGACTTGGATTGTCTGAGGTGGCATTATGATTCTGGACTTTTAGAGGGGAATTGATCACCAAGGGGAGATTCTTTTTAGGGAATCTTGTCTTTCAAGCCACTGATGTTGCCTTTGAGCATCATGTAGTGCAACTGATTAATATAACTATTAGCTGCTTTATCTCCCTTAAGGTTGGTCAGTTTTCCTATAACCATTTCAGGCCATTGTATTCATTTTGTATGGTGAAGGTAAATTAAAGCATTTTCCAGTTTTAAAGCCAGTCCACGTCTGGCAGCTGAACTACCACATCGTGTCATGATTAGGCATGAGAGTGGAATTCCTGATACTTAATGAGAGAGAAACAAACATTGTGACTAGATACAAAGGTTTTGAAAGTGTAGACAAGTAAGATTATTTTTGATTCAACACAGGAAAAAGGGAGGAGTGGATGGATGCAAACAGAGAGATGACATGGCCCAAGCAACAAGCCAGGACAATGATCTTTGCAACAGCATTCTAAACTGACAGCAACAGAGCAAGACTGCATTTGTTAAGGCTGAAGAAAAGGACATTGCAGTAACAGATGTGAGATGAAGAGACCCTGGACAAGCATTTTAGCCGCACAGAATAAATAGGAAAGGCTGCATCAAAGATGTATTTCATGGAAAATAATTGGAAAAAATATTCAGAAGGACCTAGATTGGATGTAGGGAATTTAGGAGCCTGAGTTTAAAAGGATGCATAGGTTTGGGAAAGAATAAGGGACAAAGAGAGGTTCAGGAAATGAGTAAGGGAGGAGGTGTGTAAGGAGGAGATTAGGAGGTGGGAGAGAGGTACTGGGCAAGTGCAGGGCTTAGAGGAACAGAAAGCATTGTGTCTGTGATAGAAGAAGGAGGAGAAAAGCCTCTGAGATGGAAAGGAAACTGAGGGGAGGAAGAAGGCCATGTTGAACACTAATGCAAGTTTTCTTTTGGAAGAAATTGGTGAGATCCTGTGCTGAGAGAAACAGGCAAGAGAAGAAAGGTGTTTGAGGAGTGAGCAAAAAGGGGCAAAATGGCAGTTGTGGGTGTGCCATTCACTTAAGATGCATAAATCTAGTTGTTTAGCTGGGAAGACGCCAGAACTCAAGAAGGAAACAACAAATCTATAGTGGAAGAGCTTAGCTTGATTGTAGGATTTTCACATAAGGTGTTCTGCAGTGTAAGAGTAGGATAGTGAGAGAGGCCTGTGGGTTGGCAGCATGGACCTTGCAGAGGGAAAGTGGGAAAAATGAGTGAAGAGGAAAGAGAGTAAAGCATGGAGCGAGAGAAATATCTGAGCAGTAAAATCTTGCAACTGAAACCTGACTCAGATGCAAGGGCTGAAGAAGCAGACACCGAATCCACCGAAATCTCCTTAAACCATCTGATGTAAATATGATGCCACCGTGTCATGACTTACAGACCGGATCAATTGTTGTGGTTATATAAATGCAATTCTGTATTTAAAAGTATGCACAAATGAACAAATTACAGTGGCTTAAAATGAGATGGGAAGTTACCATGCATGTGTGGCAACTGTCTGTGTGTCTGTTCTTTCTCTGCTTTCCTGAGGGGTAAACATCCTTAGTTCATTTTTCACTTACCGTGGGGTAAGAACAGGCACATAGACCGTTACAGTAGAACAGCTGGTGAATGATAACTCCCCTTCTCCTTTTAACTCACTGTAATTTGTTCATTTGTCTATCCTCTAAGTTTGCAATTGCATTATTCCCTGACATGGTAGGAATGGCTTTATCAGGTGAAGTGGGGTCAAGTTGCTGTGGAAGTGGCTAATCCATTCCTGTTTAGGCAAAAGGAAGGGAAGAATGACACAGGTATGCCTCCTTCCACATGAAGGTCCCTAAGATGTGGTCAGAAGAGTTCCATGGGACTTTCATTGTTTGTTCTTTTGTGCTGATGGGAAAAGCAGCCCACTTACCTGGAAAGGTACCGGAGATGCTGGAGAAAATACCGGATCTTAGGGTTAGGCTTGAATCAACACATTCTTTTTTCCAGATATATTTCACTTGATGCTCTGCCTTTCAAGTATTTTTCTTAATAAAAACAGGCCAAATCCATCTCGTGTACAGCTCCGTTAACAGAATGGCAACAATTTCTGACTGTGCATTTTCAAAATATGCCAAACTGTTAAAAACAATCTTTGAATACCATGAGATGAAAAAAGTAGTGGAGCCCCTGACAACCTACAGCCTTTCTCCTTCTGTTTGCCAAACTGCATCCAAATCAGATACTACACAGAAAGCATCAGATTCCCCAGTAATATTTCTTTGAAGTTTGCAACACAATGAAATAGGAGCAAATATATCATGAAGTAACAAGACTATCTAAGTGAGATCTCCATGATTCACTAAATATTATATGATACACAAACACATACCTGCATGAAAGGCCACTGCATCAATTTGAAGTTTTAAATCTATTTTTAAAAGCCAACATGGGTGCTTTTTTTAGTTTCAATAAAAAGTATATGAAGTACTTGGCAAGGCATTTTTAGAAACAATTCTTTTAGTACCTATCCACTATTTCACTGAAAGCAATTGCTTCAAATACAGCAACATTTTGGCATTTCTTATGTTCTGTGTTCTTATTTAAACGGAAATGTTATGAGATGTCTACATCTGTATCCATGATAAAAATGGTTTTATACCATAGAGAAGAGGTATCTGTGTCTTCTGAGGCCTAGATTTGGTTCACCTTCATAATGCATAGCATATTACTTATGACCCCGCTGATTCTCTGAGTCATCTTTTATTATTCCAGATTACCATAACAATTTGTTGGCCTATAAATCAGATGTTCTTACTCATTGGGAATACTCATTATAGGATATGGCAAAACAACTGACAGTAGCACATATTCAGGGGTGGATCCAGAGTGGGTGTAGTGCTGTGGACACCTCCTCCTTTTTCAGTTGACGCCGGGGAGCAGCAGTTGAGGATGTTGTTTTTAAGTCTCTGAAGGAAGTAAGAAGTTCCACCTCCTCCTGCCTTTCTCCTCCATGGCATGTCCCCGCCCTTCCCATCCCAAAGGCGAAAGGTGGGAGGACTGAGAAGAGAGAGGGAAGATTTGTACCTGATTCAGGGACTTTAGAAAAGTCCCCTCTGCTGCAGGATATGCTCATCTAGTGAGGCCTGGGGAAGCTGGGAGCAGGGAATGCTGCCAACCCTGAAGCACCAGTGGCTGCTCCTGCACCCCCTTTACAAAATCCTAAGTCAACCCATGCATATATTATGCAAGACATGAGGGCATAGGATTTAAGGCCATGTTAGATTCATGTTAGATGCTTCATTGGCAGATATGAACAGTGGCTGCCTTTTTACATTGCTTTCTTTTTAATATTACATTTCAAGTCAATGTAACAGAATCCTCTAGAGTATTCATTTGTTATTTGTTGGATTTTTGTGGTTAGAAAAGCTGCATTTCTGTCTTGCATCCAGCGGCTATATTAAGAAAATTAATGATGAACAAAGGTCTGCTCAGTAATATTTACTGTATATCACATGATAGGAATGTTTCTTGTGAAAAGCAACTTCCCTGAATCCAGACTCCACATATAGAAAATAATTGAGAGAATCTGTAATTTGGAAAAAAAATAAGATGCATTCAAATGAGGATTTTAAGATGGTGTCATAAAACAAGTACAGAAAATTTAATGACTTACCTGCATGTGGTAGTGTAGTCTATGGGTAATTAAAATGTTCATCAGTTATCTGTTATAATTTTCAGTTAGAGTTCAAAGATGTAGCAGAGTTGCAGTAAAGGCAAAATCTAAGACTAGCCAACCAAAGAGAGGTGAAACCAGATTCATGCTACTAACCTGCATAGCAGACCATCTTATTATCTACTTGAACAACTGAGCCTTTGTACTAGATGGTTGTTGTCATCATACTGGTGCCAGCCTATATTTAAGATAAGAAATCAGAGTGGTTTGAAGTGTTCTGATTTTAACTTGTTTCACAAGGTTGTTCATGTCTCTTATGACAAGTAGCAATACAGTACAAAACCCCTAGAGCTAGCTGTTTAGTGATCAGTACAAACTTGTTAACAGATTTCTCCCAATTATTTTTCAGTTAGTTAATGGCAATGAATGGGCATTAGATCTGTGCCAGGAGAGAAGCTCTTTTCCCAGAGAAGAGCTGAGAGCAGAGAGCCATTCAAGGGATTTCTTACAGAAGAGACCTGGCTCTTCTGCAAGAGAATTAGATCAATTAGATCAGATCCCATTAAACTGAATGGAAGTCACAGCCAGACTAAGCAAACCCTCTGGCTCAGGATCCAGGCTATTAATTGATAGGGGCTCCGCCTTCTCTAGTCATATAACTCAGCTCTCAGCCTGCTCTCAGGTCTTGCAGCTTAAGTCCTGCGCTGCATCCACTGCCTTCTCCCCCACTGTCCTTTAACCTCTTGTGGGTTTCCCTGGTGGCATGTAGCTCTGCTGTTGGCCCCTACCTAGTCACCTACTTAACAACAGCCTTTTCACACTGTCTTTCTCTCTCTCAAGTAGCAGGAGTTAGGTGCCTCTGCTACACACCCAGTATCCCACAGTCCTCTGCTCTCCCCTCCTCCTTTCAAAGGAGAGCTGTTACCTTGTGGTAGGAATTTCACCAGACCCTGCTTATGCAGGCTGTTTAACCTTGTACTATTAGAACATCTTGATTTGCTGATCAGCACTGAAGCATAAATGTTTTAAGAAAATGAAGTTTGGGAAGGATGCCCAGTCAAGTGGCATATGTTTTATTATTTTAAAAAAGCATATTCATTCATGAACAGGAAGCCTACCATCACAATGGTATCCTTAGGGTTTCATGATTTTTTTCAATATTGGATTCATTTATCTGAACTCTATTTAAAGGGATATTTCTCCAGATTGGAAATAGCATGCATTTTGCAATGCTCGGGATAACTCTAAATAAAGATTAATACTTTCGCTGTGGTTATTTACTTTTAAAGTTAATGTAGTGTTCCTGAAAAGAACCAGATAGGAAATTGGAGACCTTAATATTCACTCAAATTAAAAGCAGTGTGGAGGTAGTAGCTGTACTTCTTCCAGTTTTTCTTATATAGCAATCTACTTCTGTGTGTGAGAGGCTAGTTCAAACTTCATAGTCTTTCATTCCTCTGTTTCTCTGCAGAGGCTGACAAGAAATTTCTCTTCTTAAAGCTATTAAGGACATTTCAGTCACCAAGATTGTCTGTGTTACAGGACTCACATTAGCTAAGTTCGTTTAGGGGTCCTTGCTTATAGAGCTTCTTGCCCCTGTAGATCAGGTTGAACTACTCTTCACGATTCAAACACTTCACAGTAAGAAAGCTTTTTTCCAATAGAGAATACAAATGGGCCTCTACCTAGACTTAAGCAAGTTTATCATGGTCCTCAAAATCCTGATTTTGCTGAACACTAAACAAAGGTAATCATTAGGCCTGATATTATGTATCTTTTAATCCTGCATTTAGTGTTTTGCTTGATGTGGCCATTCAGTTTATCTGGACTTACATAATTTATTGTAGTCATTCAGCCCCTACAGACTGGAGTGAAGCCATCAGCTCAATGAACAATAATATCTTTAAAGATATCACCAGGGATCCTGGTTTTCTCTGATAAAAAAAAATCACAATTCTCAGATTGAAACCCCCCATATCTGGATTTGTCCATGATTCCAATGAAATGCCATGATACATAGGTATCAGTTGAACACGTTTTACTGATATACATACAATTTTAAAGCAATATAATAAAATTAATTGTAAATACCTATAAATTATGGCATTTGATTTTGGGTTTTTTATCATTGAAAATCAGAACTCCCTCTGCCCCCTTTACTTATCAGGCCATGGGTCCAGCTGTGGATGTCCCCAGCCACTGCTTTGTGACACTGAGCAGCCCCGATATGCTGGGGCCTTGCCTCGCACAGCCTTCCGGGCCCTGCTGGTCCACCTCACTCCCACTCATAGCCTGCCCACCCCTGCTGGTGCCCCTCACTCCCCACCCACAGACCCCTATCCCCACCAGCCCTGCTGGAGGGGGCCCCCAGCTTCCAGGGCTACAGGGCCGTGATCTGGGTCCACAGCCCCTTGCACCCAAGCAGCACCTGAGCCCCTTGCTGTCATGTGTGGTATGGCTAAGGTGGAGACTGTGGAGCGGGGGGTGCCCACTCCAGGCTCGGGCTCCCTGCCCTGCTACCCTCCCCCGGTGCCCTTGCCCAGCGATTGGGACCTGGTGCAGCAAGACAGAGTGGGGCTGAATGGGGAAGTTTGGTGCCACTGCCGTGAGCCCCTTGCCCTGATGGTGAGGTGCCCCTTGCCCAGCAGCTATGAGGAGCACAGCTCCACACTGCCACCCCTGCTGCTGCTGGGTGGGCAGGGGGTGCCTTGCCATAGTGGCATGGGTTGCAGTGGTGGCTTTGAGCTTCTCCACCCTTCTCTGCCCTGTCATCCCAGGTCTTGCCTGCTGGGCTGTGGAGGCCCTGGGGTGGGGAGCCTGAGCCCATAGTGGCCGGCATGCACCTGCCCCCAACTGTGCACAGATCTGGGGAGAATGTGCCCCTCATGTCCACCCCCCAGGAGTGAATGCAGCAGTGAGGAGCCAGCACCACTGGGACAAGCTACCCACAGCTCCATCTAGCTCCCTGCAGCTGTGCGTTCTGGCCCCAGGCCCCAAGCCCCAAGCACAGCCTCAGCTGGGCAGCAGCCCCAGCCCTGCTCAACTCCCTCCTTCATTCACTTTGGGAGCCTCCCCACTCCTGCCAGGTTTACCTGCAGGAGCTGCCTGGTGGCCATGTGTATGTGTACGTGCACACATGCACATAGTGCCCTCTGCCTGATCGCCCTCCTCCCGCTTCCCTCAGCGCCTCTGCCAGCCTGCAAGGGGAAAACCACATTTACCCCATGTTTTTCTCCTTTAAAGGAGAAAACCCAGGTTTTACTGTCTTGTTCTGTGGTGAACAGAAAACTCAGATCACTGGATATCACCAACCCACAATATTTTGGGGTGTTTGTGGAATGTCATGCAGGTTTTCTTGAATTTGTTTTACTGATATGGCATGTGTGCCTCTATGGATACATAACATTAAGCTGTACTTAGCATTGTCATTCTTACATGTGTGTGAATTATGGCGTTTGATGTAAATGTATTTCTTGTGTTATAGTAAGGCCAGGATTGCATAACATAATAATGATTTTTATGTATTAATCCCTAAACAATGAATTTCATACCTGGGAGAGGATCAAAGCCTAAATGGATGAGAGAAGTAATTACTAAAAATTAAACTCTGACATAGATATGTTTAATGACCAGCCAAATAGACCCTTGCAGATACAGTCCAAGGCACATGAGTTAGGCTCTTCCAGACATTGATAAATTTGCGTTTTAAAGGGGTGTAGGTTGTAGCTATGTTGGTCTAAGGACATAGGTAGACAAGGTTCTTTGGGTGAATCTGATCTCTTTTATAAGTTGGTCTAATAAAAGATATTGGATTCACCCAAACAACCTTGTCTACCTATTTACCTTTTAAAAGGAGAGGCCGGTAGCAAGAATAATACCTGGAAACAGGCTATTTAAAGAAAGGCATTACAAATGAAGAAATACGTGCAAGATGGGATCCTTAAGATATTGGATCAGTAATCTTTGTTTGAAAGGTTGCAAATACTCACTGGGTTATAAATGAATCAGAAAAGACCTTTGGTCTGATAAACAGGTACACAGTGTGTGTGGTGGAGGGGGAGGGGGATGTGGGGGACAGGAATTTATGTATATAGTCTGGGCTGCTCAAGTATCCAGTATTGTATATATTTACATGGGCAGATAAGAAACATACTTCAGTCTTGCCATGGGAGCAAGTATTAGTCTTTAGTTTCTCCGGACATAAGGAATGACTTTAGGCCCTCAGTTAGCAGGTTGAAATGTTGCAGAAAGCCTTGACAGAAATTTTAGAGGCACAATGGTGTAGCAGAGTTGGGATCTAGGTCAAACCCTGTGGGACAGCCAGTATGGGATGTGAGTTCTGAGAGTGGGAGGGGGGCACATGTTCTGAGGGCATGGGAGCAGCAATCTTACTCATGCAGTCCCTTACTAATCCCTGGTTGAGCTGCTGCTGCCACCCTGGATGATGCCCTTAAAGCAGGAGCAGCTAGGAACCGTTTTGGAGTTCCCAGAGTGGGTATGCCACTGGGGCATGGGCTTTGTGGGGGTGATGGGTGATTCTGGTGCTCCTCCTAACTTGGCACCCAATGAGGGTACTTCTCTGGCTTGTCCATAGTTATGCTACTGCAAAGGAAGCAGCAGATTTCTAACCTGAAGAGTGGAGTAGCAGCTGCATTCTACAGTTCAAGATGCAGGGTAAGGTCAGGTTATTTTTAAGGCATTTTCTTTTGTTTCTTTATCTCTCTGTATCTCTACATATTGTTACTTATTTGTCATGTTTCCACTTGTTTTTATAATAAATCTTATTGTTACTCTTTATAACACACTGTCTTTTTATAACTTATTGTCAGTGGGATGTGTGATCTCAGAGCATTTGACCATACAGGTCTATGCAAGGGGCAGGGACAGAAGCGGGGCAGGAGGTGCTGGGGCTGGGGTTGGGGGGTGAGGAAATCTAATTTTGGAGAACATTACTGGACAAGGGTTTGATTCGTCTTGTTGGCAAAATCCCCTCTGTTAGAGCTGGCAAGACCTGGATAAGATGGGTAAGGCTGAAGCCCCACAGGCCAAGGAGTTGCTCCTGGCAAATCTTACCTGGTTCTCAGTGATCAAACAACAGGCAATAGAGAGGGGTTTGGGGCTGAAGGGCACCCTGAGGGTATGAGAACACCTTGGGAATATGTCTCAAAGATGCACCTAACAAGGAGTTGAGTCAGGGTGTATCACAGAAGATATCACTAAAAATTGTGGGTGTTTTTGTTACATGCTCCAGGGGTTGGGGGAGAAGCCTCCCAGGACCTGTACTGACATTGAACACCTTCTAACCAGCAGCCTAGGGTTTTAGATAACCCATTGTATAACATTTACATTGAAATGTAAAAGATATACATTTTAACATAACTCACTTTTTACAGTTCACCCTCAGCTTTGTAATTTATAGCCTGGAGCCAACGCAGTCAGTCATTCTGCATAAATGACCCCTCCCCACCTTTTTAAAATCTGAAAATGAAATCAACTATTTTTTTTGCACAATTCTTATAAATGTGTTGTGGGTAGCATTTTCCTTTATTGGCTGAAAGCAATAACCTTTGATTTTTTTTTTAAAGATTGCAGCATAAATTCAGGGACAGGTTTATGTAAGAGGTTAAAGAGAAATTTACATTTGCAATATTGACTATTTTTTGCAGGGATAACTGGGAATTATCTTCAGCACTGAGAGACTGAAAAATGCAGTTTCATGGTAATGACCTTTCTTTTAAGTTGGAAACCATAATTTAGCCAAGACAAATTCCCCATATCAGAAAATTTTAATTTATGTTATGATATAGTTCAGAGGTGGGCAACATGTGGCCCGCAGGCTGGATGTGGCCCACCAGGCCATTCTACCTGCCCCATGGAACCCCTAAACAATTTAGAAAATTAATATTTATCTGCCCCTGGCTGCGTGTCATGCAGCCCTCAATGGCTTGCCAAAACTCAGTAAGGGGCCCT